>NC_142374.1:11255000-11621250 GCF_059441005.1 Hippichthys cyanospilos
TCCCAAATCTGAATTGTTTATGAACTGGCACCCTTGTGAGGTGAAATTCTACCATAATGTTAAAATTAATTGGAAACTTTACCTTCACATTAATAAAGGCTTTATGATGGTGACTGTCACAGAAAGGATTGTGTTTGTCCTTGAGGATGAAACATGTTTGTCCTTGAGAATGAAACATGTCCAGATAAAGAAACATGGTTGAAATGTACAAAAGCATGATGTTGTTCTCTTGAAAATGGCTGAAGGACAAATCAACAGCATTGCGATAAGCAGAGGTGGGCAGTCCGTCGTCGTTGACGGACCACGAATGACGGGAACAGTACAAAAAAATAAAACCCGAATATCAGAACTATGTTTTACACCCGTCATCGGACCAACGGCCACATTTTGCTGGCGGAAATACAAAACAAGTGTTTTCCAGGTTTATCGGGACCCGTAAATTAGAATAAATGCAGTCAACACCTAAATGATTATATATGTGAAGATTCAAAAATCATTTCATTTTCATCCCTCCCAAAAAAATAAAAATACAATTTAAGTGTGATGTTACTTACAGAAAGTTGACATCAGTGACAATTGTGAGTCAGAAGACTTCAACTGAAAAATACCTTTGAGAAAAGTTACGTTGTGATTAAATAATCAGACATTGTACAGCGTCGTTTCCTTGAATGTAGGATAAATATAAATGAAAATGAATCGTGCTGAATCACACTTAGGTTTATCTTATCACATCGCATCAATAAAATTTCTGCCTAAGTATCTTTAAATGCACAACCTCATTGGCTGAGGCCAGGTTTTCCTCAAAGATTAGTGTAGAGCCAAACTTGGAAATTTAGCAAGAACACTGGTTGAGCATTTTTCCTATGAATTAAATATTGCCATCAAGATTGCGCAATAGTCGTCAAAAGCCAGGCGCTTTTTTTCTGTGAAAATATGCTACCGAAACCCTAAAACGCTTTCTGGGCTCGTGCACAATAAACGAACTATGAGTTTTAAACCACGACCATTGCAAAGCTTTCCAGTCAGTGACCAAAATCCCATCCCTCCCTCCACTTGTGTTTTCTATGTGTCACAGCAGCAGGGGTCTGACTAACACGGCGCCAAATGTTTAAGCGTACCTAAACAAAGCGGTTGCCACGACAGAAGCTCCTTTAAAGCCAGTTAACAGAGATCAAGGCATTATGATACACTTGTGTGATCCGAATAGTGCGTGGATGAGCGCCAAGCGCACTGACTCACGTTGCGCGGGGGAAACTTCCCAAAAAAAAAAAAAAAAAAAAGCACCACGCCGCTGGAACCAAGCTAACCGTTGCATTTTTATTTTTTTTACATCTTTCGTCTGCATCCTTTGAACTAAAAACGTCCGATCTATTTCCCAAGCGGCAGAAACACATCATCGCCCATGGCCTCGTTTTCACTCGCCAAACAAACAGCGCAAATAGAGGCCAAATCACGCTTTTAAACTCGTGTTTTTGCCAGGCTCCGTCGCGATCTCAGTCGTCTAGGCAGCCGGGTACGATAAATAACTTTCATACAACTTAGCAAGTTGTGGGCACGGCGTGCAATAAACAAGCCAAACCAATCACGGCAGTTGCGAATCAAAGGTGAAATGAACAGAGGGCTTGAAAACGTAAAGCTCACCTTCAGGTACGTTCAGACGGGCTCGGCTCCCGAGAAATCCATGGCAGCGACACAAAAGCACTCACCGACGTTGCTTAACTTAAAGCCAGCCAACTAGCCAGCTGTGAATGACACACACACGTATGAAGCAAGAAGAGGGAGAAACGTACTACTTCCGCTCTTCACTTTCAAAATAAATCGATCTCTCCGAACTCCCAATTGTTATGACAAGTAATTTGACGTGACGGCATTGTGACATTGTGGTACTACTAAGGTTGTAACATATGCAAGACGTTTACGCTTGTATTATTTTTAGAAAATGATGTAACAACCACTTGTGAAGAAGCAACCAGAGCACGAGGACCGAACCAAGGGAGGTGCATAAGTAGTTTTATTTTTTGTCACGTTTCTGTACTTGAAAACAGGGCTGATGTTTTCTGATTCAAACGGGCCCACTTTAGTTCAGTTTTACTGAAGATAAAAACCCACTATAAATTCCAATAACATGCAAATAAATGTGTTCTATCACATAAAAACTATTTTTCAAGTGTAGGTCGAGTAATCACTAATTGGACTCAGATAGAGGCTGCCATGCTTCACCGCCATGTTTTAGCTACAGAAAGCTGGAGGAAAACCTTGCAAATGTAATTCAGATCACATTTTGGATGTCAGTCTGTGTCTTGTGAGCAGCCAAGCGAGTGCAGGTTTGTATGCCAATCACAAATAAAGCAAGAAGAATAGGAAAAAGAGGGTTTGCATGCCAATCATAGGTAAAAGCAAAAAGGAAGGGAACAAGAAGAGGAAATAGGAAGAGAGTTTTTTAAAAGGAGAGTTCTGCACCACGCAGAAAGCATTAGAAAGTATCACAGCACGGGGCATGACGACCGGTTTGCCTGCGACCCTTGTGAGGATAAGCGGCTCTAGAAAATGGAAGGATGGATGTCTACGGAGAGAGCTGAGGAAAATAAAAAAATCTGAAAAGTGTTGGATTTTCACTATGGAGTCTTTATCGCGCAGTGGTTGTAGCTCCCTCGTTGAGGCCGATGATCTTCGGGGGTAACCGCTGCCTGAAGTGCTGTGATTCTGTGTGCGCTGACGGGATCTTTCAGGCATGCCGATTTTGTTGATAGTGTGCCGGGATCAATGTCGTCAATGTCGTCTGCTTTCTACTTGACTGGTTAGAGTGTATTAAATGGCTCCAAAAGAGTATGCCCCTTACTTATCCTTTTTTGGTGAAAATAAATGTATGTTTATCACAGTGGGAATTAATTATTGGCAAGGAGTCACTTATCGGCACACCGACTGGTCAAACACAGAATATTTGGCTCCACTGGCATATCTTTGTCCATGTTTTGTAGCTTCTGGGCTATTCTTCACTAAACCAATGGTGAATACTGTCTCTCCCACTTGAGCGATGGTGGATATTTAACCCTCAACTCTCTCTCACTCTCTCTCTCTCTCATACTTGTGAAGTATTTTGTACAGACAAGGCAGTGTTGTTCGTTGTCGTATATTAAATTGCTATGACTTCATGAAACCTATTTCAAAACAGACCGTCAGGCAAGAATAGCGGCTAAGCAGTGAATATAGCAACCCAGTTGACCGGAAAATCGACAGAATGCAGGCATAATCACTCCGGGACTGCTTGAAGGAATTTTTTCATCAATAACGTTTTCATTTTACTCCCAGCATTTGAAACTAAATATCTCAACATTCAACTCTTCCTCTGCCACGGTAATGGCATGAGCTAGACTAGAGGCAAGTCAGTTGGCTGTTGGCAGCCAGTTGCAGCTCGTGTTAGTCGAGGTTGGTATTGCATTATTTTTAATAAAAGGAGTGAACGGACTAAACCAGCATCCGAGTCATCCTTGTTCACACATAGGAAAATTACAGTTGTTTTCAAGAAGGAAGTGATTCTTGTAACAGAGTGGGTTAGCGACCGTGAGGCTGGCACAAAGTTTGGGCTAAAGGGCTAATGACCCTCGCATGTCGACCAAGAGCGGAGCCCATAGCTGCCCAAACGAGATAACGAGGCGGTAGTGTTTACATTTATCTCAGCAGAACTCCTTAAAATCTCCCCGACACTCCCTTGCACTCTCGAAATGCTCCGCCCGCTGCGCTGACCTGCTGCACTGCCACTCCCTCTCTCTCGCTCACTCGCACGCCACACTCTAATGATGACGAAATTACGCAAAGATGAGATTTATACCATTTTGCTGAACTTTTTACATTGTCTGCAAATTTTTGGTGCTCCCTGAACAAACAACAGTTTGTCCGATACACCGGCGCATCCTGGTGCATGCTGTCTTTGGGAACTTGCGATATATATTTTTTTGTGTAATTTTGAATGTACTTTTGGGTTTGCAAGATAATTTGGGTTGGTAATAATGAGGATGTCCTTTTCAAAGTTTTTGTTGGTGATTTTTGTCTCCCCATTAATATTAAAAACGATTCAATATGTAAATAAACTTTGCTCCAGATAGGACATGCTTCTCTTTAATGTCATATGAAAACAGCATTCCTCCGATTGGGGATTGCCAAGAAGTGGGTGTATTGTGGCCCGCCATGTCTCATTATTTTGTTGGCTCCGTTGAAATTCAAACAAAGCAACAGTGGTTACATTTTCTTGTCAGACTGTTTTAAAATGTTCGACCCATGATGCAATCAATACATAGAAGAGCTGACTAAGGAAATAGCAGAAATTAATCTTGGCTGATGTTTTCTTCTGTATGAGGCATTAGTGTAATTTTCTTTTCACAAAACAACTTGGTCAAATGCACAACCTACTGCTTTTACGCTCATCTAGAAAACACCTCAATTTAATTTTGAAATAACAATGCAGGAAGAGGCAGAGCTTTACAATGTTTCTCAGAAATTTGATTTCGAGCTATTCCCAGCACTCCAAATTGGTGAGTAAGCATTAAAAAAATTACAAGTGACATGGCCCATGGGGACAGACTAAATTGAAGATGACCATATTTGGACAAACAGGGTTTTCTCCCAACAGTGACAATACTTTGTAATATTTGCTAAAATGAAATATTTACTTGTTACTTATGGACTTGAAGGCATTTCAGAGTCTGCCTTTTAAGCTTTACTTAATTAGGAAGGTGAATGAGCATGTGTGCTTTTACCAGAGTATTTTTACAAAAGTATCTGTACGGTGTGTGACTACTTTTGGCATCCATTAGTTTTTCAAACAATATTTTAACTGGGTGTGTCAGATTAACAGATAAATTGAGATCAATAAATTAGTCATAGTTTATATATATATATATATATATATATATATATATATATATATATATATATATATATATATATATATATATATATATATATATATATATATATATATATATATATTGCTTTCTGTGTGCTGATTCAAAATGTTTTAATGACTCTGGCTTCTTGTGCTTGAGTTGGAGGGCACCTTTGATAAAGGTAACATGATATGCATTCTTTGTAAGAAGTAGCTTGCTTACCACAGGAGCAGGTCAAGTTTAGCCTACCACATAAATGCAAAGCACCCAGAAGAAACTGCAACCACAGTTAACAACAGCAGCTAAGAAGCTGATGGAGTGAGCCATTGTAAAGCTCCTTGACAAACTAAACTTGAGAACGTCCCGTGTTGAGCAAGTCTGTGACAGACAGGATGAACTATGTCTTACTTTAATGTTATTTTCAAATTATTTGGCGATTGATAAAAAATAAATAAATAAATAAAAACAGCAGCATTCCTCTCGGTGGTCGAAACTAAAATTTGCAGCGAGCACGTGGACCTTGTGTCATCTGTTACAAGAATGACAGAAGACACTTTTTTGTCATTGTTTATCAATCTTTTGAACTGCCACAACAACACAGTGCATCTAAAAAAGAAAAGGATTTTTTTCCTAAATCTTTTGGTGAGATAAGAATACTCTCATTCAAATCATTACGGATTTTAATAGTCTTAATATCTAAAAATTTTAATCTCTTGACAGCATGTGTTCATTTCCAGGAGTATGTTCGCCTACATTAAATATTTAAAACATCCCAAGGTAAAATGTTTCTATCAGAATCTAAAAAAAAACTCTAGGTGGAGATAATTATGATATGGTGAAAATAATTATGACATTTTCTTACCGTACATAAGCCTATGAAGTGTCATAAATTGACCAAATTTTAAAAGTGTAGCAGACAGCTTAACTGAATAAAGAACTGCTTCCCGTGCAAGGTTTTTTTCAGCTTGCAGGCTGTTGTTTATATAGTTCTGGTTCATCTCGTACTATCTGTGTGATTAGTCGACTCCGTGATGACTGTTAATCATGCACTCAAAGGAAGCTTTGAAAAACAAGTCATGAAGCGTTCAAAAGGAATTGGATTTTGATGACTGTTACAGAGAGGACATATTTCTTAAAATAGATGCATGGATGGATTTAGAGAAAATGGAAGTACTCTGCATAAAATGGATGCAATTCCTTATTAAATGTGAAATTGTACACCTCAATTCCATTTTGATTATAAATGTCAAATTCATTTTGATTCTGTATGAAGGCAGAATCACAAAAGGCTGTCTTCATACTTATGGCTGCTTTTCTACAGCTATATTGTGGACTAGTTATAAAATAGACACTCAAAGCAGTGACTTGTAGTGGCCATTCAGACACAATATCTAAAATAGCAGTTTATCAACGAGTATAGTTCTCAGTAAACTATTTTAAAGCATTAAAGGGTGTGACCTTATTGGAAACATTGATTCATAGACGAAACTAGATTTCTTCCTGTAACTTTTCACACACTCATTTTTAGTGCCACGCAACTCAAAGTTGATGATGCATATTTGACCAAAAATAATTATGAGGATAACAACAGCATTTCCTCTTCAGCTTAAGTCAGCAATGCATTCTGCAGATACTTTATTTTCATGTTAATGCGACCAAAATGTGCTGATCTGAATACAAACATTCTAAGGTTAGAGTGTGAGTTTTAAATCTAATTGCCTAATGATTAACATTTATCTCAATGGCTCAGTATGATGAGTGCAGGCATTTATTCAATTTTAGCATGTGATTCCTAATGTAAGCTAACGCTGTCTATGACGTAGTTGCGGACTGATACTATAGTAATGTTGGGTTTATGTATGAAAAACGTTTCAAAATAGTATATGGGGTTGAGCCCGATGTTATTTTGATAATTTTCCAACACACAATCTTCTGTCGCTGCTTTGATTACAAATGAGGTGTCTGTTTGTAGAAATAAATACTTCAATTCCCATTTTCAAGCAAATGTTAACAGCATCGAGAGAACAAGCTATTGCACAGAAACAATTCTGAATGCTCTGTTTAAGGAAACCCAACACTCCAGCCCACCGAGACCAATTCTAAGAATGCTGAACTCTCTGCAAAACATACAATTTAATCGGTTCTCAGCATGGCAACATAATATACTGCATACACTGGTAACATGAGGTTTGTAAATTTCCTCTGCACATCCTGCTTACTGTGTTTGTCATGAAAGAAGAAATGTGTTGCAACATATGCATGATTTCTCTTCCGGTGACTAGAATAATCACCATGTTAAATCGACACACCCAACGAACTGATGGCCAACTTTCTGTCTGACTGAATGGATTTCAGTCAAATTCAAAAAGTTCGGAAGCCCATTTTAAAAATGCATGAAGGCAGCTTCCATGCGTGATATGGATTAATGCCACTGGAGAGGTTATGTGCCCTTGGGGTAACTGAGAATGAAAAAACTGTGATGGGCTTGTCTTGAGGCATTTACAAAAAACACAGACCATGAAGGTATTAAAGAAATCTAACCATTTTTCACAGAGAAAAAAAATAACACGGGTATGTGAATGAATGGCAGATCTTATTGTACGGTTGACCTTTTTTATTGTTTTTTTTTTAAATACATTTGTATTCAGAACAGTGCCACCTGCTGTCATAAAAGTGGAGAGGAGGGACCAAACACTAAAGCAGAGTGATACTCACTCGAGCTCACTGCAATGCAGCATTAAAACGCTGCATAGTGCTCATCTTTGCACCAATGCAAATGGTCTTTTGGGAATTTAAAGAGTTGGCATCATTTGTCTCTGCAGAAAACTTTCCCCGCGGGGTGTGACTGAACAGAACCGTGACACCATGACATATGACATCTGATAAAGCCAACTGGCAGGCTTGTGCGGTCATTGCAAGTTGACAAGAGCCACGATTCATCACACCAACATGTTTTAAAGTGTGACACCCATGACAGCTTACATTAGGAATCGGGCTATTAAAATTTTGTTGTGTGTTCTAATGCTCCCAAGTTGCACAATAGAGCGGTCAAAAATCTCTGCTACTCGTTGTTGCAGTATGAAACCATGGCCATCAGAAAACCTTCATTACCTTTGTAGTACAGTAAATGGAAATAAATGCAAAACGGAAGTCGATCAACCAACAATCAAATCTAAAAACTATTATCTACCGAGCCTCTTACAAAATATGGAAGCCTTGCAAATGTGTTGGAGACTGTCACCAAGTTTTAAAAAAATATATTACAATCAAAAAACATTAAAGGGAAATTAAAGTCCAAAATTTTCTTCACATGCCATCTAACTAGTCTAAACATGGTAATGTGATCAGTTATGTGTTTGTGAAATATGAATTGAACAGCAAAACCACACCGCACAAAAAGCTCAGCTATCTAACTTCATATGACCAAACCCAGAACACGTGAGCCAAGAAAGGTTTGTTTTTTTTAATTACCTTTCAAAACATGAAATTCAGACATAACCATTTCATTATGCATAAATCAAAGATGTACCTACAGTGAGTCTCTTCAAATGAATACTAAACTTCAGGTAAGCTTTGAATACAGTATTTCTTTCTTCTTTTATTAATGATGGCAACTTATTATCTCTGTAGACATATTGTACGAAGCAGCCAGGACATCAATAGTCATTTTATTTAGTATCATTTTGTTGCGCTTTAACTATTTAAATACTTGCTGTCTTCAACAACTCTTTCCTACTGATAACAACAATGTGTTTCATTGTATTATTATTTTCCCAATATTTGTTTATTGTCTAATACAGTGGTCAAATTGCATGATGGTTAAAAATATTGACTATAACAGCTAAAAAGTTTCGTGAGAGTCACACGTAGTCTGATTATTTAGTGAATTAATAGTAACTTTTAATTTCCATACCTTCATTCACAAATATAACATTTCAGATCAAACATCTTTTTTTTTCAAGGACTCAGCAGCTTGTTTGGTCCGTAACATGTCAGAAAAAGGGCACAAATCTTGATCAATGTCTTTTATCCGCACAAACACTAATAGTCGGTCGGTTTCACAAAGGACTTAAAAAAAAAAAAATCTGATAATATAGAGAGTCAAGAGGCTGAAATTCTGAGGATTTTGACGATTTTAGGTCCCTGGAAGTAATTATTGTTTTATCTAGTCATAGATTATTTACTGATCAAATATTTTAAATCCACCCGTATTCCTGACTATCTCCCTTAGATGTTTAACTATATTTTTATTCAAGTCATCTTCCAGGGTGGTGCAGTTATTTAAGATGCCTACCAGTGAGATGAAACTTAAAACTTCACATGAAATTAGATGCAGCAGTCTACTGCTGCTCCAACAAACATAGTAAGCCCTAGATTGCAGCGCTGAGGAAATGACATGAGCTCCTGTTTGCTGCTGCTGTCATAAAAGTCTTGTCAGCGGTGCTGCACCCTGGAGGTTTTAAATGATAATTGCAGCGACGTGCTTTGGGAGCTTTGTTCACGTCCCCTTCTCCGGAAGCGTTTTAATGCCGCCATGAATAGTGAATGGGGCATTTTAAAGTTCATCCCCAAATAAATTTTAGAAATGAGACGGCACCAACTTTAAAAAGACATAAAGAGATGATCCCTTTTGCTACACTTTGAGTATGCTTCATCAGGGCTTTGACGTGAGCGTTAAGGTGGAGGAGACACGGAAGATCTGAGGCAGCATGTTGCTTAACTGGTAGAACATTTCTTCTGAAATACTCTGTCAACATAAAGACACACACATAAATAGTCAGTGAGAAATGCGGGCTGCAAGTTAAATACTGAATATTAGCCATGACACAAAACTGTATCTTGTGTGGGGAGGTGAAAACAAATTTGAGGTATTTTTCTTGTGGAGGGACTTAAGGGAAGGCTGAATGATCTATGTTAGGTATGACTACAACAGAGGGCATACAGAGTGATTAGAAGACACCGTCACATGAGAATGTTAACTATTGATTGGGATCAACAAAACACACAACTAGAACACTATATTTAGTCACTTTGAAGGCACAATGTTGTTTCAAGTAAGCTATTTGCAATCCCGTCTGAGCATGGGGATGGCAGGAAGCTGATTTGGTTGGAGCATTTGATGCCGCTGGTTTTATTGGCTTACGGTGTCAACACCGCTCTACGCTATAGGTTCAGCTGTCTCTCAAACCACACAACCCATAGGTATAAACATTCTGCAACGCCAAAAATAAAATGTCATGTGTTACAAGGCGGGCAGGTCCAAAAGACTTTTTGAGAATGTGCGGCCAAATCGTGCAGAAGCATCTGAACCTTGTGGTGACATTGTTAATCCATAACAATGGGATGCGGATTTCAAGGTAAATTTGCATCAGTACTGACAGCTGCATGTAAATCCCGAAGCTTATCATGCATGTACACGGATGACGATCTAAGCTTACATTTATCGCACAGTGTAAACACGGGTAGTGGCAATGTAAGGCTCTCTAATATATACTTTATGGCGAGCTTTTTAAAACACTCAAAAGTAATGTGCTGCAAAGCCAGGTGTGCTTGTGGACACGTTCAGTATACATTTTGCTTGAATAGACAGAGATCTTTTCTGGCAGACAACAATTAAAAGGTAGCTTGCACATTCACTTGTGTCAACATGACATTCAGATATGTCTGATAATTGCTGTGGTTAAGGCACTCAACTTTGATTTTGAGATTTTTAAGTTATTGGTTCTAGACAACATAAGCAAGATGGACTTAGAAGACTGCTGGGGGACTGGAGGAAGCCACTAGGGCCCGACCAATGAGGATTTATTTTTTTTTTTTTAGGCTGATACAAATTTTTGGCAGAAAAGATATGCGTATTACTGATTAAGCAGACCATTTACTGTATTTAAAAAAATATAGTGAATAAAACAGCATTTGTTCCCTCCCAATGCATTTCTATAGGTGTCGATTATAAACAAATTTTCACTATTCTCAGGCCAGCTTTGACCTATTCTCCGTGAACAGAAGGGGTAAACACTAAATATAACGTTAAATCAGTTTTAAAAACTTCTTTTTTCAGTTGACAGAATGCATTGCGTGGCACAACCCATTAATTTATTAGCACATTAATTCTTGTCATATCTGTTACTTGTAGTTGAATGCTTTATTTTGTTGTTTTGGCCATAACTGGCCAATTAAATCAGTTGTGTCCTAGTTGGCACAAGCGTTTCCTGTGAAACTGCAATGGCCATGGTGATTTATCATGTTACGTGATGCGTTCATATGGGATGTATAGAACAAGGCCCTGCAACTGCAAAATAAGACAAAGTAAATGCATCTCACCCTTGGCACAAGGAACTGTACAGTGCGGGATATGCCTCCATCCCATGAGGCCATCTCCATCATGAAACCTGCCAATAAATTGATAATGAGAAGGAGACTCACCCACGAAAAAAAAAAACAGCTATTCAAGGGCTGTGCAATATTTAGACCTGCACATGTCTATGTCTGTACAAACACAATTGAATGGTTCAGAGAAGACAACATGAGGTGAGGCAAATCTTCAAAAAGGGGCTTACGCAATAGCAAAATTGGATCACTACAAAGTACAAACATCAGATTATCTCTTGTAACTACTGTAACCTTTCCACGGTGCGCTACCTGTGCTCAGCCTTAATAATATAGTATTTTCTTGTACCTTGTAGTCATGTTCATCTGACACCATGTTTGATGTAAACTAGTGGTTTTCAAACTCCCCTTCAATAATGTACTCTCTTTGATTTTTTTTTTTTCCAGCCAAGTAACCCCTCACTAGCGCCAAGTATTTTTGGAGGGGGAAAAAAAGCAAACTTTGAAATGTACTGCTGTGCCGCCGATGTCTGAGTTTCTTAAACTTTGGAACGGCATGTGTTGCGGTATCTTTAAACATATTTAATTCAGCATATCCAGGAGACAGACCGTGTAACAGCATCTGTTTCATTGTCTTTTTACTGTCCACCGGCAAATTGTGTTACTAAAGACAATGTGCTTCTGTATAAAAATTAACGTTTTGAAAAGCACCCACTATAGCACAATTCAGCAATAATTGCATTCATGTTCAAATTGATTTGCTCTTAATTTGAAAAAACAAAACAAAACAATATACTGTTCCTGTCATGGCATTAAAAATCATTAAGTAACACTTATTGATACTTGCAGTAACCCAACTAAAATCTCACAGATATAAATGACACTTTTTATTCTCCATTGTTTTGTTAACCTGTCGGTTTCTGAATGATGCATTCAATGTAGCATGGTTTTTACAGCCACTTACAACAACCACAACCTTTACTATTTTGAAGTGGAAAAAACTACCGCAACCAAATTGCAGCAAGCAGAACTTGTATTGCATTGTGGAAAATTGGCATATATTTAGAGGATGCAGCTCTCACCATATTATTATAAATGTGAAAAAAAGTGAACACATACATACTGTACATATACTGACTCATCTTTTCTGATGTTATAGATACACAAGTAGTTTTAACATTTGTACCTTTCACACACTTGAAAACCAGCTCAGCTCTCTTCAAACACCATGGTATTGTCATTTCCTGTAGAGAGGGAGCAAAATGAAAAAGTCTAGGTAAAACATAATAAAGGTTGTGTGTCTGCTTGTGAGACTTCCTTTTTATCAACCCTTTCCATCCATTTTCTATCACTTTTGTCCTCATTAGGGTTGCAGGGGATATAGAGGCTTCTTTTGGGTAAGAAGTTAAGGGTACAACCTGGACTGGTCGCAGGCCAATCACATGGCCCATAAATGCAGGCAAATAATCATTCCCTTCTATCAGCATAGTAAAGCCTTCATTGAATCTAATATGCATAGCTCATGCTGATGTGTCACGTGTACATATGATTAATAAAAATATAAAAAAAGTCAAACAGTGGAGTGTTCTGTAAACAAAACAGAAGCAGCAGCTGATGGGTGGAATGTATTCAGGTTAGCTATATTTATAATTCATTGTTGTGGAAGCAGATTTTTTTTTCTTTGGGGGGAGGGGGCAGGCAAGCAGAACACAAATATTGAAGTACACAGATGTTTTGTTTCCAAAAGTAGCTCACTAAACTTGTTTTGAAAACACTCTTTGAAATGTAGTTTCCAGTTCTTCTTCTGTGTTCTTTTTTTCCCTCAAGTGCTTAAAGTTACAAAAAAGGAAAGGCAGCTTTTTGTCAAATACTTGTCGGTAATTCAAACACACCACCTCAATTAAAGTCAACAAACAAGAAAGGGCCTGTAAAATATGCGGCAATGTTTGCTAAACTGCGCTGATTTAATGCAAAATCAGAAGCCACCAATTCTAACTCAACAGGTTTGTGGAACCTTAAATTGCTACAAGTACTCAGTTAAGAAAACAAAAAGACTTGAACCAAAAAGCAATAAAGAAAGTATACAGGGCATGTTCGGGCATGAAATCAGATCAGCCAGGGGTTTGTTAAAACTTTGCTTTTAATCTTAATAAATACTTGCTTTGTTATCTTTTATTTTGTTAAGTATTAGATGGCAGGTCCTAAACATACTCTGAAGTCATCAGGTTCAGTCCATGCAACTCCATTTACCTCTGACATGTCATGCACTAGCAGTAGCGGCACTGTGACAGTGGTTACATCATGTGTGCAGCAGACTTTCAGAATGTTCCTCAGGCCCATGATGGCCGGATCCCTGGCCGTGATGTTCCCTGAACGCACGTTGTCATCCACACACAGGTGGAAGACAACATGGACCTCGGACAGGTTGGAGTGTCGTGAGACATAAAACTCGCCTTGGCAAACACAAGGTAGTGTGTAAAACATATGAAGGTATTCAACATGATTGTGAATTTACACTAATGAAGGAAATATAAATAATTCACCTGGTAAGATATTTGAAGGATTTCTTTCAACGTTTTTACTTTTATCCTCGCTTCCATTCTTGGGTAGCTCTGCAAGGATATTGATATGAATAAATGAACACATTATATAGACAGATGAAACATGCTAGAAAACACTTTTCCGAAGGCCAATTTCAACCAATATCAATATTAAAAATAATTTGGAATGTTATGTAATAAAGTACAGTACTGCAATTTTATGGTAAGATATGTGCTAAAATGATGCGGTGAAAAAAAAAAATATTTTTTAAATAGAATACCTTTGTCATTGTACAGATATACTGTATACAACAAAATTGGGAGCACTGGTCTAATAGGTGGGTATTAATATGAAAAAATGATTTCACAAGCAAATTCCATGCACAGGTTAAGGCATACTAATTATACTGGAGGAATACTCATGTACTGGTTTCACAAAACGGTCTCACCAGGTTGATCTTTATGCTTGCTGCTCCGCTGGGCTCTGGCAAAGAGAACCACCTGCTGCACCTCCTCCAGCTGCTCTTCCAGGGAAGGAAAGTGGAAGTCTGTGCACTCTTTGGCCACAGTTGCAAAATCTAGATCAATGCAGAGAGTAAAATTTTCATTACATTGTGTGATCCTGAATACAAGAAAGTTACACCAGGGTTCTGAAATGGTTACCTAAACACATGCCCAAAACACTTAAGAGTCTTAAATTGATTGAGCCATCTTTCAAATTGTTGATTTTTAAAATGACACATTGATTGAATTTGACATACTGCCTAGGCCTAGATGTACAAATAAAATTAACGGCATTCAATTTCTAACCTCTCTTGATGCCACTGTAGGAATTGACTCTGTTATCAACCAGCAGTACCAGACCGCAAAGTGATGACGAATAGAGCGAAAGAGCCGTTTGGAGACGCCTTAACTTTGCTCCACTACTGCCATGACGGCGATGCTCACAAAAGCCCAACACATCTGCCCGTACCAGTCGCAGGTTATGCATCGTCTTCAATTGTGCTCCTAATGAAAACAAGTACGGAAAATAAGGTAAGTAACTGTAGGTAAGTAAGTAAGGTCACTGTAGGTCAAGGACACTATGTGTTGCATGACATTTTGCTCTAACATGTCTTCCTCCAATCTTCCATTTGTTCAATGTTTTCTCAGTGTAGAGTGAAACACGAATATATAAAACTGCATACATTAATGTTTCCCATGGGGGATTCTATTGACGATGATACACCAAAATTTAAATGTTGAGGTTTTCTCAAAGTCAAGCACTTACCTAGATGAATAGTGAAGCTTTCTTCCATTTGAGGCTGGTCCTCAAACATCCTGCCAGCAGAGTCCGAAGGTTCTGACAGCTGGCTAGACTGCACTTTAATCTCCTCACTGGATGGCATGCAAATTGATAATAGCAGTGTTTCAAAAGTGTCAACACAGTTTATAAATTTAAACACAACATGCGGATGCAAATACAAACATACTTAATTTGACTGCTGTTGTTGGATTTCTGCAGGTCCTGGTGTAGTTTAATGACCCACTCTTGATATTCTTGCTTTTGAATACAAGTCACTTGCTTCAGTTCGGTGACCCACTTGTTCTCCAGCACCTATTTAAAGACAACCGAGGAACTGAAAAGGCAAGGACTCATACTTTGATTACATAACTATTAGTATGACTGAAAATCTCTTGTCCTTTTTTTTTTTTTTTTACCTGCTGTGCATCAAAGTGCTGGGATGCTACCTCATTCACATCATGGTCACTTAATGTATTTCCCAACTGATGCATCACTTTATCCATTTCCACGGCTTGTCTAACACACGGGGAAAATGAAAGCATTTGAATGACTGAAAAAAATACAAGCATAATGCAAACTGGCTGATTTTTTTTTTTTAAATGGAGACCATGTATTGTATTGTCTTCAAATGTATAAGATTGTTTTTTTTTTTTTTTGTTTTTTTTTAACACAATACCATCCCTAGTGTTTCTGCCTATCCAGTTAGACCAATAGCAGAATTACCAAATTTTGCATTTCAATAGGAAAATATATGTATGGTGTTATCCTAACTGCCTCAAAGTAACAAGGTCCTGGGTTTGAAATTTCAGCTTCGGCCGTCATGTCTGGAGTTTCCATGCCCTGCCTTGCTAGCATGGGTTTTCTTGGTTACATTGGCTTCCTCCCACATCCCCGTAACGTGCATGTTGTGTAACTGAAGACTGTTTTATTTTGAACATATTCTTTTTTGTAGAGAGTCGAGAGTGCTTCTGCTCAAAAAACACAAAAAGATTACCTTGACAATGATCTCTAATTGGTTTATTAGAACTTTTATGTATCAAAAGTAGCCATGGAATGAATTTCTGGTTATTTGTGAGTACTTGCACTGGTATCAGTATAGAAAAAAGATAATGGACACCTATTGTATTAGCTACAAGTATTTTAAGAAGTTTCTATCATATTTTTAACTTCCTAATTACAGCTAAATGGAGGGAAATTGCGGGAAATGCACTTTTAAAGTGACCATTACATGGGAGGAATTCCATCCTCTAAAACATTAACCTCTCTTGTATCTTCTTGAGCTCCATATCTCTCTCGCTGATAAGCTCGGAGATACGGACAAAGTAATTGTGCTCCAGATTGAGAAGCGTATCAGAGGCAGGAGAATGGATCAATTCATGGTAAACATCTGCAAAGTCCTCATCCCAACTGGGCTCCTCAGGTCGAGCATGCTCTAGCGTGGTCTAAAAATTGTCACAGAGAAAAAGAAATAAAAGGGTTACTATGAATCTTGAATGCTTGTCTTTGAAGTAAAAATGTCATTAAACTTGTTGTCGTTTAGATGCACCTTGTGGAAGATGTGAGCTGTGTCTGCATTAAAAGATTAAAATGAGAAAATAAATGGAGAGCAGTTACCTCATTTTATGTAATAATCTACTAAGAAAATTCAAGCAATGGATGGACCACATCCATGAATAGAAAAGAAGCAGAACACCTCTATTTATACTTGCTCCGGAATCACGGAGGACACTGGAAGACCTCCATGGTTATTTTTGAAGGACTGCTGTAAAAGCTAGGGCTAGTCTTAAATGTTTGAGTGCGGAAGGCAAGAAAAGCCTGACAGTTCAAGTTGACACAGGCTGACAAGGTGGCCAAGATATTTATACTCTTGAACTTTTTTAAACATATGAAATAAAACCACTGAAAAGAAACACACTCATCAGGAAAGTGAAACTGAAAATGTAACAAAAAGGGTTAAGTAATAACTTTCTAAGTACTAAAAAGTACAAAAAGTTTGTCAAAGCACTTTACAACACTGCATCTGCTCCCACTATTTTAAGGATCCATAGTTTGACCACAGGATATTGATAGCAGGGATAGCGGACAAGGCAATGTTACAGCCTTATGAAAGATTGCTTTGAATGTAAATTAATGTGATGTAATTTTGAATGTAAAATGGCTCTAAACAAACAATCTTGTGTTTTAGGCATGATGTATCTGTAGTTATCTGTGTCCTCACCTCCACATAGGCTTTGGTCCATGCATTGACGAGCTGATTTACATCTACATGTCCCATTGTTAGTCTTTGCAGCGCCAGTTCTGCCTCCCTATCATAATCCAGAATGGTCTCCTTCTCAATGAAGTCGGACAGGGACAGCTTCAGTTCTACCAAAGAAGCATTTTAAAAACAACAACAATCATTTGAAACTGTGTTTTGTAAATTGATTGCAAACTGCAAGCCTTGTCTAAACTCATGAGGGTCATGGGTGAGCTAGATCCTCTTCCTATACATGGGACTGATTGCCAGTCAATCACAAGGCACACAACCAGACAGACAAGCATTCCATATGTTCATAACCATCAATGAGTGAAACCTGAACCTACCCTGACTGCACAGAGGGCAAGTCTAAAGTACCACTACATCAAAGGTGTCTAGAGCAGATGGTAATAAAAGCAAAACTGGACTCCCTCCCACTGTGGTACAACTGGTTTCTACATAGCAAAGACATCTCACCATTTTCAATGTAGCAGGGTATTTTATGTAGCAACATCAAACGTCCATGAAGGTCGCTGATGTTCTCATGAACAGGAAACTGCAAAGGTACTTTGAGAACACAGTTGTGTTTCCCTGCCTTGAACTCAAACACAAACTCCTTCTCAGTCGTGGTGTTTGCTTTTCCTTTTATTTTCTTCATGGTCTTGACTAAAAATAATATTAATAAAGACAAAAAGGGCAGTAGCATTAGATTTGAATGAAAATTGTGTTAATACCAACCTAATTGTGTTGCTGGTTTTGTTTTTTGTTTTGTTGTTGTTGTTTTTTTGTTTTTTTCCTTTGCAACTATGCTTGTTCCCCGTGGGTAACTATATCATCATTAATCTCATACAATATCAGCCTGTTGAGATAAAGACAAATCCTCGTTAGACAAGACATGCAAAATAACATCACAGAAAATAGCATCTTCTTTAACCCGTTTAAATGCCTTCATTAATCTCTCAAGCCTGAACAATGCAAAAATATGACAAATTAATAATAACTAAAAGCCTAAAAATATCATTTTTAAATCAAACAATAGTAAGTGTTCTGCGTGGAGTTCTACTTCATATGAATGATGCGATCGGTACTGGACTAGAAAAACCACGTTTGCAGGTTATTTTTGTATACCGTCAGACAAATGCCTAAGAAGAATGTCTAAAGAAAAGCTCCTCGCATTTAAAGCTCTAATGAACTTCTCTGTGAGTTTGAGAACATATTAAATGCAATGGGTTTGTGATGTGTATTTACCCGTGTTTTCCTTCCTGGTAGGTGTCAGCTGACAGCTTCTAGCCGAGCGTGTGACAGTAAACGCACTTTCGGCATTTTCTGAAAATTATGTTTTAAATTTCCTCTGAATATTTGACACATTTCAACGGTAATTCAGGTTTAAATTATTTATCTTATTTATTTATTTGCATTATATTATGGCACACGGTTTAATATCGGTACTTTTTGAATTACCCTATGGGTAAATTCCACGGACATTATTGCCCTCTCGTGGACATTTCTTTAAGTACAGTATCGAATACAAATGGATATTAACCATTGACTAAATATAATTGTATTAGTTAAAAAAAAAGAAAAAGAAAAAAAAAGACAATTACAGTATACCAGTTTCTATTCAGTTTAATTTTTGGATATCCAATTAAAATGGGGAGATCGTTATTCTCATTATTATTATTATTATTATTATTATTATTATTATTATTATTATTATTATTATTATTATTATTATTATTATTATTATTATTGTTGTTGTTGTTGTTACTACTACGACTACAAATAATAATAATAATAATAATAATAATAATAATAATAATAATAATAATAATAATGATGATGATGATGATGATGATGATGATGATGATGATGATGATGATGATGATGATGATGAAAACATATAAACTATTGTGCCGTATTTGCAAAAAGATTTGCAGAAATTTTAGGAATGGCCTTCATTCTCCAAACATTATTGGAAAATTCATCCATCCATTGTCTGTAGCTTCTTGTCCTCACTAGGGTCGCTGGCTTGCTGTTGAAAGCAAGTAGGCATGGGACACCCTGGAGGCTTGACCGGTTGCCAGCCCAATTGTTTGGCACACAGTAACAACAACCATACACGCACCCAATCACACTTAAGGACAATTTAGTACGTCTGATACACCTGCTATGCATGTTTTGGAAGTGTGGGAGGAAGCCGAAGTGCAAGGGGGGATGCCAAGTAGCAAGTTTGCCCAAGGGAACTAAAACGTAACTTTTAGTGGTAATGCCAATCACTATGTCTCGTTTTATATACTGTATTCTATTAGTGCAACGACGTATTGTCACGGGCAGAATCAAATGCTATTAGACAACAGAAAACACAATAAATTTATGTTTTCACCTGTTCCCATTCAGACAACAGATGTCACTTCTTATTACAAATACGCTTCATGAGCTTTGTTTATAAAGTGAGGGGATTTTTTTTTCTTAATATTTTTGTGACATTTTTTAAAGATAGCTATTTTAATTACAATCTAAAATGGTTGCTTTGGCGAAATAAAGGATGGGGAACTAAATTTGCAAGCCATGCACATAAAATCAAATGTAATTGTATGTTTAGCATTCATTTTAAAATATGAAGTAGCTATATTTTTTATAAGCATATCAATTATTTGAAAATATCGACATAAATGTACTTTATGTTGCGCAGTTCTTTATAACCGAACGACAAAAAACATGAGAAGAAACATTACAAATACTGTACATTAAAAAGATATTTAGTACAGTAAATGCACCCGGCAAGTTCCATGACTTAGCGCCTGCGCAGAGATGTTTTCTTCAAGTTTGGTCCCGGAAGGATCTGTCTACAAAGTGTTAGAAGCGTGAAACTGTTAATATGATCTTTAACATACATAAGTGAAGCAACACAAATTAAATTATTTAATATTTATATGTATTTTATCATGAAACATATTTTGCTTTTTTCAAAAATTATTGTATCACGATTATACGCGTTTGACATAAGGCGACATTTTTAGACGCTTCCTCCACTGGTTGAACAGTCCCGTCATACCTCGCGTGGCCAACGGCTCTCCCAACCGAATGCTCGTTCAATGAATCGTCGCCCTCGATTTACACCGGTAAATTTCGCAAAATCTTTCAAACAAAGCCCGGCCAGGAAAGAACTGCGAATCGCTCCTATGCCACGGACACCACCGTTCTCCAGTTTGTTTGACTAGGGTGGCTGAGCGTGATTTCCTGCGCTCGCTTCCGAGGTTTTGGTCGGCGAGGCAGAGGGACTTCTGCGCTGGCTGGTTCCGAGAGATGATGGAGCTAGAGTCGGCCAGTAACCGGGGCGATCTGGGCGCTGTGGGGGACCCGCTGCAGCCGCAGACACCTAGCAGGCATGAAAAGAGCCTGGGACTTCTCACCGCTAAGTTTGTAACTTTGCTGCAAGAGGCTAAGGACGGAGTACTGGATCTGAAAGCTGTGAGTATGCCAAGCAGTCTTTGTTGTTAGCTAGCACATGTCATCTGGGGCTGCCTGCTGTCGTTGGGTTTCATGCACTTTTTTTTTTTTTGCTGGCCTGCCTGTTAGCATAGCCTAGCTTTCTGACAGTCTTGATTTGAATGTGCGATAGCTGTAACGTAGTGTAAACATCCGGGTTATTTTCCAAGGCATACTCCACTCTGCTCACTTTTCCATAAAGCGGCCAAAATTCAAAGTTTAGGAGCGCCACCCGATCAACTTTTCCAGGCTGGTCACTGCAGATTTCCAAGTGCACTAAGTGGGTCAGATTTTGTCGGTTTTGTTTTCTGAGCTAGTACATCTTTACACATGGACAGTGTAGCGTCATTGATTCGTATAACGGCATTCGTATTCAATTACAATGTTTTTATTCTCCGAGTCTAAAATGTATTTACTTTCACTGTAACGTTCGACGTAGGGGTTAAACTTAACTAAAGTGATATTTCTCGCATTCTATCGCTACATTTACCTTTTGTAGGTGCTTACCTCTATGGCTGTTTAAAAATATTATCCCTGTTAAATTATTCCTGTGCTCGATCAGTTACACAAAGATCTTATCTTCTTCGCCTTGTTCTAAAGTCAAACCACATTAGGGATGTTATCATGCAAGTGAGGGTTGAGCAGTATGAGGAAGCACCTGCAGGCGGTATAGACTTATCCGCACTCAGACGTATACATTGCAGTTATCATAGCTTTATTATGCTCTAAACTTGGCACAACACTTTTGACTTGGGAGGAAGTTGAACAATGCCATTTTTATCTCTGTTGGTTTGAACCATGGTCTCGATGCCATCTTTTGGTTATTAGTTATTTAAATGTCACACCCCTTTTAAAAGAATGTTCCCTTGTTATTCTGTGAGTCAGGCAGCAGACACATTGGCAGTGCGGCAAAAGCGACGGATCTATGACATCACAAACGTGTTGGAGGGAATTGGACTGATAGAGAAAAAGTCCAAGAACAGTATTCAGTGGAAGTAAGTGCACTCACTTTTTAGTTACACCCTCAATGATAAAAGATGCTCACTCAGATTAAATCCTTCTTTCCATACTAATGTAATCCGAGTCTCAACGAATGAAGATTTAGGAGTGTACTAATAATAATAATTAAATGAATGGTTTTATGATTGTCCACATGTGATAACTGCGCTTGCCATCTTTATGTGTTTGTGTTTTAGGGGTGTCGGTCCAGGTTGCAATACGAGGGAGATAGCAGACAAGCTGATTGACTTGAAGGCAGAACTTGATGATCTGGCTGTCAGGGAACGTGAGCTGGACCAACAGAGAGTCTGGGTGCAGCAGAGCATCAAGAATGTCACAGATGACTCCAATAACAGTCCATATCCTTTATAGTCTTTGTAAAAATGCTGTTGTAACTTTCACAAATGCACACGCTCATGTTTTTCTTGTTAATGTTTTTTGTTAAATTTTATTAGATCAATTAGCCCTTAACAAATTTATACTATGGCATATGTAAAACATGAGGACCTCTGTGGAGCATTCAAAGGTAATATTTTGTTAAACTCAGTCTTATTCATTCTGTTGTGTGACTCAGCTTTACGAGTTCAAAAGCTCCATCGCTAATCATATGTCCTTTTACAGGTGATACGCTTCTAGCAATACGCGCCCCCATTGGCACTCAGCTAGAGGTCCCCAGACCAGATTCTGTAAGTCATGTGCATCATATTTCCCTATGTCCCTCTTATGCTCAGCTGTATTTTTTGAGTGGGGGCTGTGTTGATGTCAATGCAGGTTATGAATGGACAAAAGAAATACCAGATCCGTCTGAAAAGTTCTACAGGCCCTATTGAGGTTTTACTGGTCAATAAGGACCCGTCTAGTGCCTCTCCGGTTGTTTTGCCTGTTCCTCCTCCAGATGACGTACTTCAGAGTCTTCCAGCACCGCCGCTCTCCTCCCAGGTCCATATGTCAGCTTTGCTATTCGTTCCATCTGTTTTTGGTCTATTAACAGTGTGCAAAAAATGAAAATAACTTCTAGTTTTTTTAATATATGTAATATTAATTTTATGCCTTGACTTGACTTCTTTTTTTCACACTTTACTAACCTCCTTAGGCTACAAAGGCAGCTCCAGAACCTGTGAAATCTGGTTCTTCTGCATCATCAGCCATTCGCCAGCCAACCTCTGTTACAGGTGGGCAACAAAGTCCTGACTATGTCATATTTTTACTCTGATGTTTTCTTCAAATATGACATTTAAACATTTCACAGTTTAAAGGGCCTGTATCATACAAATTCCACTTCTGGGAGCTTATATATGTGATAGAATGCTATGTCCTCATGAAAAGCGCCCCCAATGCTGCGGTTTTTTCTATTCACGCATTTGTTATAATTCCTACTCATTGCTACGCGCTTAGTAGCAGCCTCTTCCAATGAGAGAAAATGACAGGGTCCTCACTACTTATGTCAATAATTGAGTACCGGCTATCCAGACTAAACATACGCCCCTATTTTCCGCACAGTCGGTGGTGCACTAAGACAACATCATGAAAGTGTCGCGGCAGCTACGCAGTGAGGCAGCATCTTTGATCAGTGTTGTGCCAAAGGTGATATCTAATCATATATACAATCATTTTGCAGCAGCTAAATGTGAGCAAAAAATTAATTTTTGTACCATAAATTAACACCTCAAACAGATAAACACATTTGCTTGCTGGTGGCTAGCAAAAGAACAACACACACACACACACACAAAAAACACAGATAAGCCGCACTGGGCTATAAGCCACAGGGCTCAAAACATGAGGAAAAAGTCGCGGCTTATAGTCCGAAAAATATGGTACTAGTTAACTGTGGAAAATTTAAACGAGTATGATGTAGTCTTTTTAAGCTACCAATGAAACTTTTAAGTACTGTATGTATTTATCACGCATGTAGATTAGCATAACCAATTGAAGGATGTTGATTCGGGATTGTATATATTGGAGATGGGTGGCTACCTGTGGCCATGCACTTGAGTACATTTTATTTGGAGCGGTACACAGAGTCACTATTATCTTTTATCTGCCACCTTTTATCCGACCTGACTTGCGTTGTTTCAGAAGTGACAAGCACCACGCCACTCACTCCAACCACAGATACCGCTGCCGTAACTCAGCAACTTCAATCGTCCGCCTCCTTGGATGGATCTGCATCGTCATCCGCATCTGCAGCGTTTGAACCAATGAAGTCAGACCCGTCTGAACGTGAGCATGACTATCCGGTCATCTTAGAGTCAGCAGTTAGGGTGGTCCACTTAAACACAAGAACTTTGTCAGCCCTAACCTGACAATTCAGTTAAAATAAAGTTGTGTGCAAAAGTCAGAGTATCCCTTTAAAAACAACATGTATTATATAATTTAAAAATATTTATAGTCCGTCTGGTATATGATAAAAAGACTATTAGAAAATATTAATGTTACATTTTATTTTACACATTGAATGAAATTGCAAATGTAAAAAGCCTAATTTTGGAATGTACTAGGGCGGGGCACCCTGAGAGTGTTCAAGGTTTTAGAGTCTTCTTTTTACCAGCTCATCATTCCTGAAGCATGCATCAACAATTTTCAACAGAGTGTGCCAGATGATGTGAATTCCAGCGTTCTTTAAATACAGTTACCCCATGCAAGCACTCAGCATACTGGGTTCCTCCAAGAAGCTGGGTAACACAACCCAAAAAAAGAAAGTTATTACTGCTCACAATGTTGTATGGGGCTACAAAAAGATAGTAAAAGATTTTCCTCTTGGAAGTTTTTACAGTCCAAGAAATTGACAGGTGAGAAGAACTGTGAAGGTCAAGATTGGGATCTGGAAGATCAAGGAAACTATGAGGGTTCAGCTAAAATTCTGGTCAGAGGGGTGAATTAAAATGCATATTTGATTTTGAAAGACCAGCAGGAAGATTTACCTGACTCAGGAATGATTGTGCAATCTTCCCCTCAGCAGCGATACTTGAACAAAGCAGACTTTCCCGGAAGAGTCCGCATAAGGAAACTTTACCTGCATGCTGCATCCGTTCTATCAAATAAGTCAGTAATATGCAACAGAAAATCTGCAGAAGCCTGATGACCTAGGAACAAGTGGACCAAAGAAGGTAAAATTGAACTCTTTGGCCACAATAAGCAATGGTAAGTTTGGAGCGGAAAAATGGGCAGCAGTATGTAAAGAACACCTTGTCAACTGTTAAACATGGAGTTGGATCCAGTGGGAGAGGAAACATTGCTCAGGTGGATGGAAGAATGGATTCCAATAAATACCGCTAAATTTTGGAAGAAAACATCCCAGCATCTGTTAAAAAAAAATACTGAAGTGCAAAAGAAAATGGTTTCTACAGCAGTATGATTTAAACATTCCTTAAAATCCACCACAAACTTCAAGAATAGTAAGCTGAAAGTTTTGGAATGGCCTTCATAGTCTCCAGACTTAAAACGTCATTGAAAAATCTACCCATCCATTGTCTGTAGCCACTTATCCTCTCAAGGGTCGCTGGCTTGCTGTTGTTTATCCCAGCAGTCTTCGAGCAGTAGGCAGGGGACACCCTGGACTGGTTGCCAGCCAATTGTAGGGTACACAGTGACAAACAACCATACACGCAGCCAATCCCATCTAAGGACAATTTAGTATGTCCAATATGCCTGCCATGCATGTTTTTGGAATATGGGAGGAAGCCAGTGCCCGGAGAGATCCCTCGCGGGCTCAAGGAGAACATGCAAACTCCACATAGAAAGGCCGGAGCGAGCTGGATTTGAACTCAGGACTGAACTGTGAGGCGGTTGTGCTAACCACTCTTCCACCAAGCTGCCCTCATTGGAAAATGTATGGGTAAATCTTAAAAGAGCTGTACATGCATGAATACCATAGATAGCAGAGCTAGAAGCCTTTTGCAAGGATTAATGGAGTGATCCATGGGGTGACATCATAGCCTTGTAGTTAGCTATAGAAAGCCTTGAGAAGATGCAATATCTTCCAGAAGAAGACTTGCTAAGTACTGACCACTTTAGGATAGCTTGGATTTTGCACAGGTATCTTTTTTCCCCTTATACGAGAGACACTTTAAATAAGTATATTATTATAATGGACTTTTATCATTTATAAACCATGTTATCCTTTAAAAAATATTATGAAAGTATTTAATATGTTTTCGTTTATATCAGGAAAAACCTGCGATTTAGAACATGTGGTTGTTTTTTTTTGTTTTTTTTTTCCCCATCTTGTGTCAGTTATATTGAAGAATCCCGGGCATTTACAGTGTTGCATTTAATCTCTTGGTGTAATTGCACAAATTGAAGATAACAGCTCCCTACTTACTTGTGCACTGTAGTGACAAAATTTTTCTGTTGACCGACAGTGCTGGACTTTCCCAAAGAGCTTTCGGAAATGTTTGATCCAACAAAAGGTAAATGAAACGATTGACAAATTGTGACGGTAACCTGCAATGTAAAGGTAACCTATGTGATTAAAAAATGAATAAATAATCCCCTTACATACACTATCCTTTTATTTATTTTGCAGAGATCATGAGCGGAGATTTGTTGGAGGACCTGATGTCATCAGAAGGTGAGACGCAAAATTTCAAACAGAATTTGTTATAGGATGATGATCGTCCCCCTATTTGTTTTTTTTTTTTGTTTTTTAAATATTTATATCGCATTGGAAATAATGGGGATTTTAATTAGCTACTATTTCAATCACAAAAATTATTGACTTCAGATATTGTTTAAAAGCCTTTCATTCACTTTAACATTGGCTAGTACACTTCAGTTTCATGTCACAATCATGGAATCAAAATCACGGAGATCAAATCATTCTTCATTCAAAAAGTGGAGAAATGCTGACCCATTGGCCCGATTTTCCATATGTTACTATGTTAAAGTCAAATTTGCTTATGTGGTTTGTCCTAATACATTTCTCCTCCTGTTCTGCTTATAGTGTTCTCGCCTCTTCTCCGTCTATCACCCCCACCTAGTGACCATGACTATATATACAATTTGGATGAGACAGAAGGTCTCTGTGACCTCTTTGATGTCCCCATTTTAAACCTCTGACCCAAAGACGGCCACATTTATGCCCCCCCCCCAACTCCCTTCATCGATTGTGAAGGTGAGCAAGCAACAGTACAAACCAGGTCATTGTTGGCAGACTCCTTTCAACGAGGTAGCTCAATCTGAGCTCAGTAGCGCCACCTTCAGCCATGTGAGGAGAACAGACCAGATCAAAACTTTATTTTCAGCTTTTCCAAGAATGGAAACATAATTGAAAATGTCTATTTTTGGATTATTGTTTATATGTATGTAAGTGTTACATCTGCTGTATGTATGTATTTGAAAATGAATGTGTGCAGGCTTTATGCCTGAGTCATATTACGTGAGATTTGTATCAGTCCAGTGTCTTCAGGAAAGAAAAAAAAAAAAATCCTATCAGGTCCAGACTCATGACAAACTAACAGAACACCGCCTTTATCACCCACCAGCTGCTCACACATGGCTTCAATCGGTCCAAACACAGCTGGTTATATATGCACTATCTTTATGTACATAGAGAATATATATTTTGTCTTAATAGCACACCATTCTATTGTCTTAACGATTTACATTTGTGATACAGGCAGAACAATATTTGAGAAATACAGAAATCAGACTCAAAATAAACATCTAAATTGTTTTAATCATGTGAATATAGTGTGTATGTGTGTGTGTGTGTGTGTGCGTGCGTGTGTGTGTGTGTGTTAGTTTTAAAAAACAACATTGCAAATGTTTCAACGAATCCAGTGTTTCTTTTACCGCTCCTATGAAGGCGATGTGTAAAGGACCAAAAAACAACAAAAAATGTTGAACTTTGTGGAATGTTGCCGTTTGACAAATTGTATTCTTTTGTTTTTCCCATTATCATAGTTGAACATTGCAGTATACTTTTAGGGATTTGAGATGTTTTGTTTTTTATGTCATAAACTATCTGGCTCAAGTTGACAGACTTCAACTTGACACAGCCCTTGCAGGGTTTTTTTTGTTATTTATGTGGTACACACGATATTTGACACATACCAAATGTACTCCAGTCTGCTAAACAAAATGTGATTTGCCTTGCAGCTTTGTGTCTAGTTAATAGTCATGTATTTTTTTCTGATGGATTTAAAAGCATGCATTTTTTTTAAATGCTGTCCTTTACATTTGTCATGCCCAGCATACAGTAGTTATATTTTTTTTAAACTTTCTGCAATGTTCCCTTTGCCTTTTTCATCTTTGTATATGTACATGAAACAAGACAAATGTTACTTTTTAACGCATATGCCATTGAATTTAATGTGTTTGTTATAATCCCATGTGTAATTTTATTTTCCCAGACACTGTACATATACTGAATAGAATACCATCTTTTTGTCTGCTAGATACATTAAAGGTTTTGGTGACTAATTGGACTCTACAAAATAGAATATATGAAGTTTATTGCCACCACTTGCTATTAATGCGCTTTATTCAGTCCTTGATCACCAGCCAGACATCATTTGTGAGTAGTCTTTCAAATAGCCCAGGAACGGAGAACAACATGGACGAGTAAGGTTTAAGTTGAATTAAGTTTCAAGTTTGCATGCTGTATTGCTGAGGTGTTAAACTCAATTTTGATGTGGGCGGTGGGCCCATCGTTGTTATAGTATCCCACCAAGGGCTGTTATGAGCCCAACCCATACACTTAAAAAAAATCAAAGGTACTATGTTAATGAAAGAAAAAAAACGTGTCTGTAGACATAACACGAATCTGAGAAAAGTATGAATATCAGACATTTCATGAAAATTAATCATCGGACCTGCTTTTCCATTTTGGTTCAACAAAATTTAAAAAGCAAAGCACATACAAAATGACTGCAATCAAACAATGTTAGTTCAAAGTTACAACTTTGTCCGTGTGTGTAAATGTACATTAATCTTCTACAATTATATTTACATATTCGTGGATAACTAATTTTTCAATTCTCAATCCAGGAAAAAAATATTTGTTCAATTTTTATTCAATTAAAAAAGGTTGTCGGGAATTTAAGAGCTGTCGGCACCTGGGCCTTGAATATGATACCTGTGTTTTATTGCATCGAATGTAACAAAAATATTTGTGAGGATATTCTGGCATTTGTACAGCGTACTAATGCTCTTAGCTTAACGTGCATATTTATAAGTCAGTTATCTAATTTTGGTCTCCAGTGTATATGTGCTACTAAATGTTAAATTATTTTTCGAATCTAGATTTGTATAATTTAATCTCCAACACAATATGACAGGAAACAAGATCGATTTTGTGTAAAAAAAAAATTCATACAGAGGATTAGAGCAAGTCTAACTGTAACCGGCAATATATTGTACTTATCTTCCGAGAAAATTAACGATTTGTCATCAGTTTATTGTCTAGTGTAGAGCTTGGTGACGTTGAATAATTTTCACATGAACACCTGAGGGAGGCAGATGGTTAAGAGTCCACTCAAGTATTTCGTAATTTAGACATCCCTACTAACAATGTTCATTAGGCGGTAGAAAAAACGAAATATTTCATTTATTTAAGACATTCTAACAACGTTCCTAAAGCGGTGGAATGGAAAACATTTCACGTCGAGATTAAGTGACAAATATGAATATAATTCTATTGGAAATTCCTCAATTCTCTCATTTTTTATCTGTTGGCTGTATGAGAAAAATGGTCCTTCAAAATCCGTGAAACTGATTTTGCATACATTCCACATTCTTTTCAAAATAATTAAAATTGAATTTGTCGTCGTTCTCTATTTTAAGCCCAGGGTTATTGAACGATGTGAGTCCAAATAAAAGAAAATTGCATAGTTTTTTTGAAAAGCAATGGCCAAAACAGGGAATTTCACCACTTTAATAAATATTTAATAATTGGTTACAGGACACCGCAGTCTATTTTGAAAAGTCTCAACCGGAATGGGTTTTTCAAAATCCGTTCACTTTGCACAAGGAAAATGTTTGCCTGAGTACTTAACTAACCCGGAACTTTAAATTAATCGAAGTACTCAAGAAAGCACAGATCGAGGGTTGGGAACAGCTTTGTACGTAGCTTGGGCATTTATCTTTGAGGAGTGACTTTTTCAAGGTCGACATTACCCCTCTTGCGTAGAGAACAGATCGCTGCAAATGTTCCTCGCTGCGAAGGCAACGGTCCCTTCAGGAGAGAAATCCTCTACTTAGATTTTTTAACCAGGTAGGACCCAGGATCTTTTTTTTCCATACACTTCTCCCAACAAAGCTGTAACTGGAGTTAAACTCATATGATTAACCGTAACCTCTTTATTGACGTTTTGTTTTGATTTCCCGCTTAGCCAAAAAGTTCACGCCATAACGTAAATACACTTTTGACTCCACTAAAGTTGACTGCCATTAATAGTTGGATAAACAAATAGCAACATTGTAAGTAACTGATCACAACAACCATTTTTGATTAACCGTTGGAAGTCCGTATAATTATTTTCGCAGTGTAATCCAATTTATGACAATCGTATTTAAGTGTTGTAGTTATGTGTGTGTGCGTATGTGTGTGTATGTGGCGGCGGTAGCAGCAGCCTGTCAGATTAAAAATGTTGGCCATCTGAGATCCCCCCCCCACACACACACACACACACGCACGCACACACACACACACACACACACACACACACACACACACACACACACACACACACAAAGGAGAGGCAACTGGTAGGTGGGCACTGGGCGTCGAGACACACTTGCAGACAACAGGTTTAAAAAGAATTACTTGTGGCATAATGCTTACCAAAGCCAACTGGCAATAGAAAAACACAAACACTGACTGGCCAATGCTTAACTTGTCGTTTTGTGTTTAATGACACCCGGAGTAGCTTTTACGGGAGCTGGCCTAAGATCTTATTGTGTACTGATTCTGGTACAATTAGCAACAAGACCTGTACAGTATAATCCCATAACGACCTAAATAATATTTCCCTTGGGATTACTACACTTTAAATACTTAAACATTAAAGCATTACGTGGGTAGAATAAAGTTTTCTTAACTCTTCACACTTAATTCACAGTTGTACTTTGAAATATTTGACAATAACTATGATTCATTAAGTGTTTTTCTTATGCCAAACGCTGTCTAGTTGTTTTATCGATGCACCAATTGTACAAAACTGAAAAGAAATGCCGCACATCTGGTGAGTGAGACAATCGATGACAACCTTAGCTAACTTTGTTTTGATATGCAGTTGAGCATTGGCCTAAGTATATCATGGGCCTTTTTTTTCATTGAAGGCTGGATCTTCCATGAGCTTGTATTGACAGGCAGGCCTAGTGTGCTTTGTCGTCATCTGGAGGAACATTTTATTCCAGGAGCATTCACTCTTTTACAGGATGAAACTAAACTAGTACTGCAGAAATATTAATTCTAGTCACCCATCTATTTATCTTTTTCAAGACTGCGAGAAGGCAAAATCTATAAAGGAAGATTACACATTGGATTGGTTATCATTCAGACACAGTGTGTGTGTGTGTGTGTGTGTGTGTGTGTGTGTGTGTGTGTGTGTGTGTGTGTGTCTCAAGAGTTTGTATTGATTCATAAAGGTGGAATCCAACCCTAAGATGCTGCAGAGTGCTTATTTAAATACATCACCATTCGTTCACCCCTGTAAACCTCTTCAGGCATGACATACCTATGTGTCACTAACCCCGATTTGCCCCTTTGTGAAATGAATCTTCTTCATCTATTGTTCAGGACAATCTCCCATTCTTATAAAGTCTCGTCTGGATTAAGGCAAAACTTTCATTGTTGTGTATTGGCCTTTGCTGCAACTGTACATTTAAGTTTCTTAACACTCCTGGGCATCCTCACTTCACAGTCATTGTGAGCGATTCGAAAACATGTTGCACTTGAAAAAAATAAGGGGAGCCTGACTATTTAATAGTTTGCCTCAGGATGAGTGAAGACATGGGGTTTGTTTTGACAGGAGCTGCAATAAACTAAGAGGGAGCTTTCTTTTCCAGAGGGGAGTCTTGGTATGTGAACTATCCCAAAGATCGCGCACAGGGCGGGGTCCATTCATTGCTCTGAACACAAGCAGGCACAAGTTTGAACTCCTCTGTGTCATCATGACCTCATGAGCACGTAGAAGGATTTGGATTGGCCTATGTATGTGCTGAGAGTGAATGATAAAGGGGGGAGGAGAGTCAGTGGGAACAACTGTTTCTTCTGTCCCCTCAGGGAGTGCTGTCTGAAGGTTGAGGAGGAAGTGTGTATCGTTAGTGTGACTAAGTCCACACAGTGTATGCGCCAACAGTTGTGAGCTTGATAACTTTTGTGCAGTTCACCATAAATGCATGATGAAAGAGGAACATACTACTGGTCTGTACTGGAAAAGATAGTTTCATTGAGCTCTATGAGTCATTTGAGAAGTAACGGGATTTTTCTTTAAGAGAAACTAGCTGAACATGGCTGCTTTTAGTTAAACATTTGACCATGATTTTTTTTTCTTCTGTGCAAGGTTCCAAGTTCATTGCCATGATGAATACGGCATCTTGTTGTGTGATCACATACTTTACAGACACTACTCCATATACATTTTATTAATATGACAAAATCAAGATTGTCTTCCATGTGCAGGTGTATCTCCCCACATTTGATTTCATTGGCCTTTTTGGTAACAGCGCGGTGGAGTCCAGAGGAGCCAAAATGCCGCAGCAAAAAGATATTGTGAAGATAGCCATTCAGATGCCAGGGGCCTACCCTCAGCTTATACGACTTGATCAGGTAATACACATGCTTTTAAGACACAAGCACTGTTTTTTCAATGATAAACAGTTGAGTGTTACATTTAATGTTCAACTGATTGTGTCTTCTGTAGGGATTGATTATTAGTGCTAGGTATCGATTCAGATTTTTAAAAAATGTTTTGAGTCACAGGGGGCCCAATTCAATTCACATTGATTTTCAGTGCAGTTCAAGATTTCATGTGGTAGCAATGTTACTTCATAGAGAAGACATTCTCCAAAGAACCATAGTCATTGCAAATAGTCAAAACATCTTACTCTAACCTGATGCATGAGTAAAATATGAATATTTACATGAAGAATTGAACCCAATGCTGTTAAGTCATCCCTGTACCGTTTTGAGCGTGGACTTACAAGACCAGAAATAGAAAATAACCATAATATAAATTTGAATTCAATTCCAACCACTGGGCAGACTGAACAGATAAAGTGGCAAGGTCAAACTGTAAACTCGTGACATTAAAGGATCTGTAGGACTCTTAGTGGTACTCAAAATTCAAAGCTAATGACACTTACATTCATCTAGAAAGAGGAAAAAATGTTGCCCCCTTTCCAAATGTCTGTATGTATACATTGCACTGATTGTTCTGCGACAACTTTTGAAGTTCAACATCTTCAGGGCAGATCCCACAGCTGCCATGCCCTGTGTACTATCAAATCTATCAAAATGTAAGGAACTAAATAGTATCAAAATTCAACCAATTTGTTTACATGATGCAATTTTAGCAAAATAACAATTTATTAGGGAAAGTTAGCATTGAGGCCAAGCGTTCTAACAAGCAGAGCCTTTGCTTATTGGAACATAACATAAAAGCTCGTCCGATGGAAAACATCTAGTTATGTCAGTCTATGACTCTACGCGTACACTCCAATGACATAAAAAGCAAGAAACATAGTACATGCTGAGATGAAAAAGTGAATAATTGTTTTTACATTTTACTGCATACCAAGACATTGCTTATTCTATTTCGATTCTCACCCGAAAGCCTATACCAGGGGTGTCAACCCTTTTGTGGCCGGCGGCATTGAACAACAGCATATAGGGGGCATGGGAGCTACATGGTGAGAAGCACGGTCCGCTCACAAGATGTTTAACTTCCTGGTTAGAAATGTCAGTACCATAAAATTCATTTAATAAGAAATTCAATTGCCAATGTTCCAAATGTAATTTATTTGCATATATTTAACTGTGGAAAGTGTAAAAATATCATGGTCCAGCTCCTTTTAAGTTGCATGAAATGAATTGAGATTTTCTATCATCTTTTTTCCATGTGTTCATTAAATTTATACTGTATTTTGTATAGAACACATACATGAGTTTGTGAATGAATCAATCAATAAATAAATGAACACAATGAAATGTAACCTAGTAAGAAAAAAAAATCCCCAATCCAAATTTGTGGTTGTACAACTTTTCTAGAAGTGCAGTGAAGCGCAAAGACAGTCGAACGGAATAAAACAGTGCTTAGTCTTATTCATTTTTTTAATGTTTCATGAGATCATCTTGCCTGATTAAACCTCACACTCCTAGCCTACAATATACCATATACAGTAGGACTCCGTGTTACGAACTTAATCCGTTCAGCGGCTACGCTCGTAACTCGAACTGCTCGTATGACGGGCAATCCAAACCTATGTTAATTAGTGAATGCGTGCAACGCGTGCAAAAACCTTGGGTAAAAACATCACGACTTTATACACATATTAAAAATTAGTAACATAATCAACTGTACAGTTAAATTAAATAACATAAATATACAAAGGAAAAATTACATTTACCTTTGGGGCGACGTGACTTGAGCTGGGTGGAGGCGGAGGGGAGCAGAGACCAACCCGCAGAATTTATTTATTTATTTTCTTAAACGAGAACTTTTCTCAAACTAGAACATATCACCGGCGATTTCCTTCTCTTTAATCCATAATAGAAGAAGCCTCTCCATTTTGTTGTTGACCGATGTCCATCCCCTGGCAAGGAAAGTCTTGCCCTTAGAAGATTGCCGAGCGGTTACGGCCATACTCACGAACAAGGTTAACTATGCGTGCGCCTCCCTCGTATTTTTTTTTATCTCCTGCTTCATTTCTTTTGTCATCATCCTCTTACTTCTTCCTTAACCGCCACTAGCAATTTTAGAAGCCATGTCTAACAGATAAAGTTTGCAAAGACTTCACAACACACCGACCAGCTGTGCCATCAAGCTAGATGAAGGCGTTCGGCCAATAGCATATGGGCCTTTCTGTGATTGACGTGACACCGGCCAATAGCATATCCGCATCTCCGTGACTGAGACCGGGACCGTGACGTTAATCGACCAATAGCATATCGGCATCCCCGTGACTAACACCGTGACTGAGACAGTGACTGTGACATTGTAAGAGCAATAGCTTGTCGGCGTTACCGTGACATGCGAGAACAATTGATTTAATTGTTGCAGCAAAGCGAAAAAAATTGTACGGACACATTGACCGGCATGTTGGATTGTTCGTAAGACGAAAGGTTTGTACACACTGACCGGCATGTTGGATTGTTCGTAAGACGAAAGGTTTGTGCGTAAGAGGGGGACAAAAAACGCCGCGGTCTACGTTCGTAAGTTGAAAAGTTCATAAATGAGGGAGTTCGTAAACCAGGGGCCCACTGTAGTTGACCAAGTATTAGATATGCACCATCTTGTGGTGGAATGAGATATTACCCCTAAAAGGCATTCGCAGGTTTCAATGAACTCCGTGTAATTGAGTGTCAGATTTAAAGGGATTATCACTACTTCCTTTGTACTGTTCTTTTGATAGCTTTTCATTTTAAAATCAAGCATTATTTTATTGATACACTGCTAAAGGTTCATTTACATCATATGTGTTCATTGTTTTGGGATACATGATCAGGACATATCCAGAGGGCACAGCTGTCTCTCTCCCTCCATATGTGACTGGTCGACACACGGTTGCTGCCACTAATAACAGAGCAGCCACGGGGCGTACCACACACTCTTGACAACGTTTTGACTGCTTGACCGCCGGGCTGACCACTAATAGCAGGATAGCTGAGTGTCAGACATGGTAGATGTCTGACTTGTATTTACTTTACATGCGCACAAGTCTCTAAAGGGCATAATTGGTCAGATTTCACGAAAAACAAAACTCTGCTACTCCTTTATGAACGCCATGTTCTCACTGTGACATGTATTTTCATTTTCATTATAGGATAAATGACAATGATAGTTGGTATATAGTATGTGAAGTTACTTTACAGTAGCTGACTGTGAGCCATTTTCTTGTCTGTGAGCAGAAGAAGCCTCTATCTGCTGTTATAAAGGAAGTCTGTGATGGGTAAGTCTGCCCATGAACCATTTCTTTTGATGTATTTTGTTATCATTTTGAGTAAAGTGCATTCACAAATGTACATATTCTGCATGTGTAGCTGGAATCTCCCAGGTCATGAAAACTACGCGCTTCAATATGCCGATGGAGTGCAGACGTACATCACCGAATCGGTGAGTAAATAGCTAAATTAATTTGAGTGTTTAAGGACTCTGAGTCACTCCTTAGACATTCATTAGGTTTATGTCAAGAAAATCAGCTAGTTCCTTCAAAGGAAGGTTAATGGCTACTTCACCAGTAGTGTTAAACTAAGTACTGTTTGTATCAGAAGGAGGACAGAGACAAGGGGGGGAAAAAGCTAAAAATACAATCAGCGCTTCTGCCTTTGTAACGTGTGCATTGCATACGTATACACCACACGATCCAGCACATCTTGCCCCAAGGGAGGGGATTGTTGCTCTCCTTGTTCTCTCAAAATTAGTAGTAGGAACGCTCTATAAACTAGTATGACGATACAAAACCCATGAAACACATTTGAGATTATCTCAACAAAGATAAAGAGCCAAGTTCTCCCGGTTAAATGGAGAGAAAAAAAACACATGCACATTCCAAAACCCCAAAGTTTGTGGAATGCTATTCCTGTGGTGTCATTTTTGTTAAAGTGTAGAGTATTTTTATCCATATGGTCTTAACAGTTTTGCGCTCCTTCACTAGTATGCATCAGAACAGTGACAAAATTCCTGGCCTACAGAAGCTGTGCAAGGGCTTTTATGTTAAAGTCATGTATGGTCACCTCACAGTCTAAGTGTGCTGTAGAGTTTCCCAAAGTGTTCGCTTGTGTGTGTTTTGTAGAACCGTCTGGACATTAAGAACGGCTGCATTCTGCGTCTAACCAAGGCCCCGGTGAGTCTGCATCCACCAGCCTCTAAGTCACGCTCCTCTTTCAGGTCCCACATTCTTTGGCTCACTGTCCGCAACCTCTCTTTTACTACGCCACGCATTGCAGAAGCACTCCTAAAATCCTGGGAGCATGTTGAAAGAATTTATTTTGTTTTTTTTTTTTTTCTCAACCCCCTTTTCCGGTAATTTAGGGTCGCTGTGCGGAGGACCTGTTTAAGGGCATCCAAAGCATGGACTTGGGAGTGCGCTGCGATTCTTTGAAGCAACTTGCAAGTGTTTCCACGGACGTGACATTCGCACAGGAGTTTATCAGCCGAGATGGACACCTCTTACTGGTCAAGATAGTGGAAGACTCCAGCGAGTTAGTTCTCTCTTTTGTGTACTCGTCTGATTTCCCATACTAGACTGCGATCATACTGCTTTAATGCTTATTAAGAATATTATATATTTGGCATTCTAGTTTTTCTTGGTTAGCACATCTTTCAGTTCGAATGTTCTGTTTGTTCTATTCCTAGGCTCTCCAAGATTCAAATCCGAATTTCAAAGCTCTGAGGCAGGCATGCTAAGCTATTAGTCCACCGCCATGCTGCCTTGTCCTTAAATTGATTAACTCATTCAATCTCTAAAAAATTTATCCACCCCCCACTTTTTTTTTTTTGTATTTTTTTTTTAATGAGTTCAGACATTCAATCCCAGGTACTATAGTAATCTATGAGTATTTAATTGCCTTAAGGAATTGATTATTTTAGTATTGTCACCAACTACATAATTATTTTGTACTACGGTAAATTACTTAAAGTAATTAATTACTTGTGCTTAATTACCTAAATTAACATAGTACCATAATACTTAACTATCTTAAGTAATCAATTACACTTAGTACTTAATTCTTTTAGACCGTTCTCTAGCCAAACACTTGGGAAAAAAACTAAAAACATATGAATAAGTCTCAAAAATTAAAAAGAGGAACAAATTTAGGGGGGATTGAATGAGTTAGTTGTTGTCCAAAACAGTGGTTCTCGAATGAGGTAGTATTCAATTTTATTCCCAAATATTAAAAAAAAAAATACAAATATATTTTCAAATTCAGGCCGAATTATTCATGGAGCAACTTATTCCTAAATTGTATTCTAGTGACACCCTTCCAAAGCATTGTATACCTTGATTTGTTAAATTCTATTTCGCCCCTCCAGACCACGTCATAGGTCATAGGTGGTGCTTCAAGCACGGAATAAGCCTTTGTACAAGAACAGGATGAGAATGCATACCATCTTACGCAATCTATCTACCACTACAAATATAGTTCCAAAGTTGAGTTAATCAGACAGGAAATAGCAAAGCACTGTTTTAGGTCTTTTCTTTTTTTTCTTATATGCAGGAGTGCTCTGATCATGACTCACACACTGACAGCTTTCATGGAACTTATGGATCACGGTATAGTGTCTTGGGAAAACCTCTCGTCAATCTTCATCGAGAAGGTGCCACCATTCTATTTTGTGCAGTTTGTTGTTGCAATTTATGTTAACCGTATTCTCTCTTTATTCAGATTGCCTGCTTTGTCAACGCCAAGGACGGCGATGCATCGATACAGCAGGTGTGTTTAGACATCCTGGAGAGCATGGTCCTCAGCAGCCACAGCCTCTTCCTGCAGGTCAAACAAGTGGTGACCATGGAGAGGCTCATCGCTCACCTCCAGATGTGAGTAACCTCACTCTTCACTACCATTAATGTCCAAACATTTTTGTCCACTCGCTATTGCTCATTCTGGTTATAAATGTGGACCGCCGCTTTGTGTTTCTACTACCAGGACTAATCAGCAGATTCAGACCAAAGCTATGGCTCTACTTATAGCTCTGCTGCAGACAGCTGGGGATGCCGACAGACAGGTGCTCATTTTGGTTCTCCTTCTCAAGATTGTCATTGATGCGTGCTGTACATTCACCAGTCAGACAGCTATTGTGCCCCTAAGTCACTATGTCACTGGCACTGTATTTAGCAGGCAGCAGATCTTATTGTGGCGAGTCAGCTTACACTTCCTCCACAGGCGATTCATTCAATGCTTCTCTGTGGATGCTGTTGCTTTCATTGTGTACTCACAGTTTCGTCATTCAACTGCCTGTCTCCTATTTTCTCTCTCTTGCTTTGTTACAAACATTCACACTTCCCCTCACAAATCCACCCTTCATAGTGCAGCAATGGACGATTTTATCACAGAGGTCAATTTGATGGTGTCCAGCAATTGTTTGCTATGTTACGATCTCACTACTGCCACCCAGTGTTAAAAGCCCGATCTTACAATAACGGAAGAAAAATCGTTTTGTACTCTTTCTCCAGGAAATGTTTGCCTACCTGAATAAAAAGAATCTCCGTCAGTACATTTACAAGGTAAGTGTTGATATTGTATATATTTATCAAAATCACACTGAAAAAGAAAAAAATACAATGGAGTTTGATAGTGAATTTGTAATTTCAAGATTCAAAGTATTTATCGTCATGTGCACAGTGTAGAAACATGTTTCTCCTTACAACGAAATTCTTACATTGCTGTCCACACGAATGTCGTAATAAAGGAATAAGTACCAAGTTAACACAAAAAACAAGGTATAAACAGCACATATGAGGCAGAGCACAAGTATGAACAAGTAAGTGGGTAGGTTATGAACAGATACCTACAATAATGTACAGGTCTCCATGGTAGGTGAAATAATATGGCGTTATATTTGTGCCACAATTACGCACGCGATCTCATTGGATACAAAGCTGTCAATCAATGTGCTTTTACAAGCTCTGATTGGCTGGTTTTGTGGCACAAACGTAACGCGTGAACAGAACTGAGCGAGCGCAGAGGACGACTCGAGCGAGCGAGAGCTCGATGTTGAGCAAACGCGATGTTGAGCGAGGGAGGGAGGAGTATCGCGAGCGAGAGCGAGATGTTGAGCGGGAGAATGCTATTGCGAGCGAGCAAAAAGGAATTTTGAGCGAGCAATTTCTTTTTCTGTGTTCAAACTCCATCGGCGCGCGCTCAAACTCTTATCATTACGCGCTCAATAGTTTTTTTCTTGCTCTCAAAATCTGTTTTCGCTCGCTCAGTTTGATTTTCTCCGCTCAATTTTTTTTTCCGCGCGTGCGTAATTGTGGCACAAATATAACGCCATAAAATAAGTGCATGTGTGCATGATAGGTTTGGCAAAATTTTAAGTTGGCTGTCCCACCCGTCACAACTATTCTCCAAACCAGACAGAAACATTTGTAAGAATTTGATGTTGATGTTCATATTTCTTTATATCGTTTTAACGTTTACAGGTATTTTTAATATCAGTTTTGACATTCAGCATTTTTACTTCACAGATGGCATGCACTAGTTTGCACAACAGCGCACGCATACATTGTCAGACGTCACAAGCAAGCATGCTCAGTTGTCTCCATACATACAGTATTGTTTTTCATTTGGTTTATTTTGTATTCATGGCCTGCAAGTAACTATAGTATGGAAATCATGATATTTATGACTTTGCTGTTGTGCAAAGGTTGGTGATTCAACATACAAATTTAGTTACATAACAGTCGTAAGAACTGTAACCCTGTTCAACTGTAAGAATAACTGCTACTTACAAACGGAAGGTCTACTGCTCATTTTTGTACAGTCAACTTTCTGCTTATCTCATCTTCACTTCTCTTTAAAACTAACTTTAAATACCTCCAATAATCGTACTTTAAATATATAATCAGATGAATTCTTGTTTACATTATGAAAAAAAATGTGATGGTGAAAGTTACTTGTTGTTACAGAATATCATCCATGGTACAGTCCAGGATAAGATGGCCCACTACCTCTATGTTCTTCAGTCTGTGACTTTGAATCATCTTGAGCCGCGAATGAAGACACCGCTGGACTGTTACAGCCAGGTGAGTCTATCTACAGATAAGTATTAGGACTATGACACAAATTTTATATTTTGGATTTGTCACGTGACCGAAGTGGAGACTTTGTGTTGTGACTGACATAGTTAAGAGTTATTAAATAGTATGATATTGATTATTTTAAAGTCTGCCTCCACACAGCACATGATTAACAATGAACTCAATCTTCTATCGTTACAAAACATCACTCATGTCTGATATACTGTAAAACCGGGGTTCACATTGAGATGATCGCTATCAATAGGTGGCCTGCCAAGCTATTGTTGTTGGCCGGCATGACATTGCAGTACATGGGGAAAATTGAGGAAAACGAAACAAAAAATAAAACTGAGAGCACAGCGTTGTTTACGTCAACCACTGCTCATGCTGGGTGGTAAAGATGATCAAGTAGTGGATAGCTGTCACGAGCAGGAGGAACTTCCGAATAAAAGTATACCAAGGGCCATTATTCCATACCTTACTTGATATCCTCCAATTTATTTAGCAGAATTGGCTGGCTTTTTCACAACGTTCAGCTGTTTGATGAAAATACAGTGGCTTGACAGGCTAAGCATTCTCCATATGTCACATTGCACTTCTGGGTCAACAAGCTAAAAAAAAAAAGTTCCCTTAATTAGTTCCCGGTAAATGTGTCCATCCTGTCTGGGTCATTTTACTCTTCCCTGTCTGAAAGTAAAAGCGATAAGTACTGCAAGCCTAAGTAAGCTGAGCGAATAAGACACTAGCTCTCATTGCAGTTGGACGAATCTGAACACGTGATGCGATACATGCGATATAGCCTAGATGTGTATTTTCATTCATGGTGTTTACTAAACTGTGACATCTTTAGACACAGTTTGGTAATATCACTGCAAGAGAAGCGATATTAATTTATTTTATTTTGGTGCTGAGCTGAATTTGCTGCACTGGTTATAGGGTTACTGGTTATCAACAATAGCTCCTTTCAAAGATTCGGGAGTATACCATGTACCCCAAATACCATACAGGTGGGCTGCTGGAAAAGCAGATCTCAGGGCAAAAAAAAGTATAAAACGCCTGCTGTAAAATAATATTTAGTTTTTTAGTGTACATTCTGCAGAAAAGTAATTATTGTCGCATAATTGGGGATTGAACACTTTACATGATGTGTTTGCAGTTACAGCGAAGACCACTGTGTAGTAAATGTGATTTTTTTACTTAGGAGCAGAGAGAAATCCTTCACCGTCTGCGGCAGGCAGCCTTCGAAACGGAGAGTGAGAACAGTCTGAGTCACGAGAGACGACGTTCTCTCTGCGCAAAAGAGTTCAAGAAGTTGGGCTTTTCTGTAAGTTTCAGCTCCAAAATATGTAAATGGTCTTCTCCTAGTCAGTCTCATATTTGCTTTTGTTGCATCTCCAGAATAATAGTAATCCTGGTCAGGACCTGGTGAGAACACCTCCTGGTCTTTTAGCTTTGGACACCATGCTTTATTTTGCCGCTCGCAATCCGGATGCTTACAGCAGGGTGAGTATGATTTTATTTCTAATCACTAAAGATTTCCGTGTGCTTAAAAAAAGCAGAGTGCCTCACTCAAGGGCACCCTGACAGCAGCCAAGTTGAGACATTCCTATTTTAGGTGAAAGAGAAACTTCTACTCATTTTCACTTCAGCTATGCCAAAATATATCTCCATACTGTGTATGTTATTTTATATCATGATGACAGATGTTTTCAATTGTGACTTGACAACATACATCCTTATGTCAGTTTGTCCTGGAGAACAGCAGCAGGGAGGACAAGCACGAGTGTCCCTTTGCTCGGAGCAGCATCCAACTCACACTCATCTTGTGTGAAATCCTTCGTATAGGGGAAGCCCGTGAGTCTGCCGGCAGTTCTACAAATCGTTAGCTGGGCGGGAATGAGAGCAGTGACTGATGGTCGACAAACCTTGTGTCTTCTTTCTTTCAGCTTCGGAGACTGGGTCAGACTACTACCCCATCTTTTTCAGTCAGGACCGGCTGCTTGAAGAGCTTTTCTGTGTGTGCATCCAGCTGCTCAACAAGACTTGGAAGGAGATGAGAGCTACACAAGAGGACTTTGGCAAGGTGCTTTTGATAGCTGAGCTTAGACATTAAAGGGGATGCTATGCCATTTTCAGCCAGGAAATGTTTGGCCAAATGTTTGGCCATGTTTTGGCCATATTTACCCTGAAAACTAAATATTTTCTATGTACATCTAATACCTTTAAAAACACATTTTTACCTTGACTGAAAATGACATCACATGCTTAAGAGCCAGGTAGCAACCAATCACGACTCAGTTCTTTTCTGGGATCGGTCAAACGAAAGAATCACATGGACACTGTGCCTACTAGTATGACAGATTTTAAACCGCTGCTTAAATGAGGAGACAGCAGCATTGTTTCTCTGCTTTGGGAAATCGGGTCATGCTTACAAAAATGAAACTGAAATAGTTCAAGACCTCTTTATACGTTGCACTTAGGACCTTAATACATATGCGCAGCCTTGTTTATATGCTTGCCTTCAAGGAAGGACGACTCAGTGAACTTACAAGGCATTGTCATGTTTGTACAATGGTGGAGGTTGGAGCCAAGTTTGAAGCAGCAGGGACTTGTCTACAAGATATAATGACAATCTGTCTGATCGAATCATCCTCAGAGGCAAAGCGGCTTTGCTTTTGTCCTCATCTGCCTTTCCACATCACCCGCAGCCGCCCTGTTCCCACCAAGTGCTCCCCGGACGCCCGTAAAACTCAGTGACCCTTTCACCTTTTTAGGAGCGAGCCACAAGGCCTTTTGTTTTTACTCTCAGCTCCCAACCCAGGGGGCTTCGGGGCAAGCACAAAAGGGCATTAGGTGGACAAAGGGAAGCGTGGTGGGCGGCGGCAACAGAGGGAGAAGGAAATAAGGAAAACAAAGTTCTCTGAGCATCAGCAGTAATTACACAACAACAGAGGGAATGTTAAAACCTCTGGAAACATTATCTGAGAGGGCAGGACGTAAATTAGATAGAAACGTCATGGGAGAATGATATCACAAATTTGAACGTTAGATTCCATTATTTAGTTAATAAAATGCTATATGCGTGCTTATGGTCCTGAAACTGGTTTTACTACAGCATAGTATACTCAATCAAAGGATCCAAAATTATATGTACAATATCCGGCCGTGACACGGAGCAGAATGAGCAACATTAGTGTATGTGATACCTGCACAACAACTATTCGATGTGAAAATGCAAACTGCTCACTGTACATGAATAAAATCATATATTCATGAGTGAACGTGAACGGGAATAGTCAGCAATATCGTATGTAGCAAAAGACGCCTACGGTGCAATGCAAATTCATACTCATCTCCATGTACAGTAGCTAAACACCAACTATACGTATAGTATGTATAGGTGCATGCGTGTGTGTGTATAGAAATATGTATATATGTTTATACATACACACACATTATGGCTGCCAAAAGTTGAAGAGAGTATGTGTAATTTATCGCATGTGCCTGTGGGAGCTTTAGGAGCATTACAGTAAATGCAGCAATAAACACTCCTCCTACTGTCCATAGCTATAACAGATATGGCTACCTCCGTAGGAGTGCCACCCCCCATATAATATCATTTAATGATAACTAGACCTATGATTTTATTTAAAAGATACTGTTAGTCGTTAAGAAAGCACTTATTTGCAAATTTTTGAAATGTATAATTTAATGTATTCATTTTTAATGAAACAGTCTCAATCTTACGCAGTGTCACGTTAAAGCATTAAACATTGGAGATCAAATTTGCTTAAAACTGCTTATGTCTAAACAATACTGTAGTAATGTTGAGCATTCAGTCGAGCCACATCTGTACATGATTTCTATGCCATAGCGAAAAGTAGCAAAAAAAGGCGATCATTGAATGAAATTCAAAAACCTTTTAGACTGAAATTTCTATCCTCGCTGCTGTAAACTTTATTGCACACGTGTCTGGACATTGGCGCCTATGTTGACGGCGTTTTACGGAAAGCGAGACAGCTGCCATCTCTCGCTGCCGGTCATGGCTCTGATTGGCTGACGGGTTGGCCGCTTGTGATGGGTTGGAGGCATGTGTGTGTATCAGGGTGTGTGTTGACAAAATAGCCAAACAAGCAGACCTGCACCTCTGCTGCTGTCATGCAGGCGGCCTCTCTCGACACACAGTTGGAATATTTGCTAAACTGTTTTGTACTGTAAAGAGTAAAAATGGAGGTAAGATGAATCTGTATGTTGGTTTATAATCTTAATTGATACCATCTGTTTCACGAGTTTAAAACGACTCTTCGTTAAAAGTGACGTGGTGGGCCGTCAGGAATATGATAATGGAGTTGGTTTTGTCGTTTGTGTACAGTCGACTGTTGTTGGATGGGCAAACTGTAATCCAGTCGAAGGCCTCTGCTTTGTATGCACGATGTAAATAAATGTAAATTTCGGTCCAATTGCGTGTGAAGAGGAATGATGTAGGTCAGCTAAGTGTAGCACCACAAAGTTCATCTATATTCAATAACTGTCTGTTTCGAACTTCAGCCTTCACACATACATATTAAATACAAGTAGGCATGCATTCACCTGCGCACTCCATGTCTTATTGGTGTGGCATCAATTAGCAACCATTTGGATAGATGCAGACCAGGAAAAACTACCTTACTTCATTGTTCAGTTGTCTAATGTGCTCAGTGTTATTCTTTTTGTTTCCTACAGGATAAAAATAAGATCAGTCAAGACAACAAAAAGTCATATTCACAATTAAAATGAAATAAAAACTAGTACCTTTTACAATGCTGATGGGCTCAGAACAAAACTGCTCAGATTCTTTTGTTGTGAATCTTTTCATTTCAAAGGTATTTCATAACGACACAAAGTCAGGGCTGTTTACATTGTAAACTGGTTGCTGCAGGAATCAGTGAACTGACTTTAAAAGGCACATTGGAGGTTAATGGCTGATATGAGAAATTTGATTTAGAATTGAATCTCTGTTCTATATTAAATATGATGTAGTTGTTGAATTGTCCAGGACATGCCGTCACACATATTAGTGTTTCATAATTTTTAGGTTAAATGTGTCTGTTGCAGTGTTGAACATTATGTTGGTGCTGCTGAATTAAAAATATATTTTAGGAATCATTGATCAATGTAATTATGCGTGGCCAATGACTGTGAAGTAGGTTAATAAAAGGCGCCACGCTTCATTGATTGACAGATGTTTGGGGAAATTGCTGTTGGGGGAAGTCAACCAACTGGCTGTTAGCTTGTGACCTTACAGCATAGCAAAAGTATCATCCTGTATATACTGCATGTCTTTATTATTAATTAATTTATTTATTTATATATCATACTGTTGACACGTTTTAAACAAAACCTTGCATTTAGAATAAAAGCTTCCTTTTTCAACTATACCCATTTACTGTGTAGAAGAAATAATGAGCCAGTTGTTGCGTAATAACCATGTTGGATGTGGTACAGGTGATGCAGGTGGTGCGGGAGCAGATCACGCGCACACTGTCTACCAGGCCCACCTCGCTGGAGCTCTTCAAGAACAAAGTCAACGCTCTCAACTACAGCGAGATCCTCAAACTGCGGCAGACGGAGCGACTGCACCAAGAAGAGAAACTGGCGCCGCCCGTACTGTGAGTTGAAGGAACAGCATGACCATGATGCTGAAAGTGCCCAAAAGGCAAAGTGGGAGGGGTATCAAGCATTTACGGAAGCGTATTTGTGCGTGCGTGTGTCTGGGCAGTGAATTGAAAGAGCGTCTGAAGCCTGAGCTGCTTGAGTTGATTCGCCAGCAAAGACTCAACAGGCTTTGTCAGGGGACCATGTTCAAAAAGATTAGCAGTCGACGCAGACAAGGTGAGTGACGGACTCAAGAGAGAAGATGTTTGAATGTTCACGGTGTTGGCCGTTGCCCCCCCCCAGACAAACTGTGGTACTGCCGTCTGTCGCCCAATCACAAAATGCTGCACTACGGCGACGTGGAGGAAGACTCGGACACGCCACCTATCGAAACGCTGCAAGAAAAGAGTGAGTGTGGTTGGCCTGTGTGGAAGGCTGGCGATGAAAAGCATATAAGGAATATACTGTACAGCCGAGTGATTTATTTATTATTGATGACCTCTGCTCGTTGTTCAGTCCCAGTCGCAGACATCAAAAATCTACTGGTCGGCAAGGAGTGCCCTCACATGAAGGAGAACAAAGGCAAACAGAACAAGGTGAGCTGTCCGCTATTTTGTACAGTGAGCGGACATAAAAAGTCTACGCGACTCTGTCCAAATAATAAAAAATAATAATGAAACGAATGACGTTCACAAACAGTTTTCGGAACAGCTCTTGACTGTGAACGATGGGACGCGGGTCTTTGTAAAGAGCCGTCCGCCCCCTTCACTTCTGGAGAGGAAGTCATCTTTATATAGTTGTACTACATTTGTAAGGGGCCCAGATACAAAAAGTCACATGGATGTGCAAAGTGAGGAGGGAGGGGAGAGGGGCAGAAATGGAGCGAAGGAGCTGGCAACTGAGTAAACAAACTCAGATTGATAGCTTTGATAGAGGTGATTGCTTTAGTCAAAAGTATTTCAGTGTAGTGATCTGCATGTTTATATTTGTGTTCTCAGGGGAATAAGCATTTAATTGAATGATTGTCAGGCTTTTCCATATGACGCAATGTTTGGCAAATTCCCGACATGCTAATGTTCTTACCACTTACAATATTTTAGAAGACAAACATAAAAAATATATTAATGAATGGCTCCCCAATCGAGACCGCGACGTGCAGAAAACGTCAATTAGACATCATTTTATACTTTCTACTATCAATGTAACACATTCATACCACTAAGAAACGAACTGGCTTCCTTTTCATTCCTAGTCATTTCCGGCTTGCTTGTTTAGAAGAGAGGAGCCCTTAGCAAGGTTTACACAGCACATGTTTTAGGAACTTATTTTTTTAGTACTTTTGATTCCAAAACACTGGGTTACTTGCACTTAGAGCATGCGGGGAACACAACCCAATGATCCATCTAAACGTGTTTACGTGACCACATATTCGGATCGAAAAGGGGTAACTCACAGCTCCTCGAACAAGAGATTACTCAAGTCAGTTCGCCTGTTTACATTGCATTAAATATTGCAGAGTATCGACAGATTTAAGAGGGTTATTTACTGCATGTACTGTATATACTGTACACCCAGTGATGCTTTCTCAATGCACAAGAAAAGCAAATTGATTAAATAACTAAGGGTATCTTCAATATTTGACAAGTCAATCATAACACTTTTTGTGACATTTCATTGTGAACGGTATACAGTGGTACCTCGGTACTCGACCATAATCCGTTCTGAGGTGGTGGTCGAGCACCGATTTGTTCGAACACCGAAACCAATTTTCCCATAAGAAATAATGGAAAGTATGTGTGCACAAGTAAATGTGCACAAGCAGTACATGATAAAGATAAAGATAAAGATAAATAAAGCATTATAAACCATTTTGTATCATTTACTTACGTTTTGGAGAGTGGTTGATGGCATACAGGAATGGATGTGGAGAGGATGGGAAGGAGTTACTCCTTCCATGATGACGCTAGCTAACTGCGACGCGAGGTACACCGCGTTCATATTTTGCTATAATTTCCTTCTTCGGTTCAATAGTGGTCCTCATTGTTTTCCTCTTTGCCTTCCCCCTTATCACTGTCTTTCTTTGGACCCATTATTAAGGGCTAGAGCAACACGAAAAAGTTTAAATCCGGCAAGAAATACTCGAACAAACGTCTTACTCCGCTGGCGGTCTGAGTTGAACTGGCGCTTACCCGCTGGCCGAGAAGGGCCGAGGAGCGCGTTCGGGTCGGCTCGGCTCGGCTAGTCGAGAACCGAAAATCTGTTTGAGGTCCGATGCATTACCTACTTGAATTTTTTGGTCGAGCACCGATTTGGTCGAGTATAGAGGCGGTCGAGTACCGAGGTACCACTGTACTATGAATTTTTTTTCTGTATAAATTGTGTGCGCTCGTTCAGTAGGGCTTGGGAAACAATCATGTAAGGTACATGAAGGCTCACAGCCCTGCGTGTGTTTCGTGTAGGAGGTGCTGGACCTAGCGTTTAGTATCACCTATGACATGGAGGAGTACAGCCTCAATTTCATCGCCCCCTCAAGAACTGATGTAAGCGCAGCTGATTAATGTCAAAAACAAGCATCATAAATTGTCCATTTGTAGACTGTCGGTCTGTGTGTATGTCAGTTCTGCCTTTGGACAGATGGACTAAGTGTCCTCCTGGGCCGGGAAATGAGGAGCGAATCCATGCGCAGCGAGCTGGACATCCTCCTGTCCATGGAGATTAAGCTCCGCCTCCTGGATTTGGAGAACATCCCCATCCCGGAAACTGCTCCCGTTGTCCCTAAGCCGCCAAGCAACTACAACTTCTGCTACGACTTTAGTCAAACTGAACAGTAGAGGGCATATCACAAATGTGTGCCTGTGTAGATAGTGTGTGTGGGTGTGCGTTTGATAGAAGATTGTATGTTTGTGTGGGGGAGCTCTTACTTTAAACGTTGATTGCAAATGTTCATAAGCTCCTACTGCTGCTGTGCTCATCCTTAACATCCACACAGCTTGACTGAACCTACAATTTGAAGTGCAATTTTACCTTTTCTTTTAACCTATATTTTCCAAAGTTTCATAGACTCAGTAAAATGAATGAAAGTATTTTATGTGGAAAAGTAAGTATAGTACCTTAGATTTTTTTTTATACAGTACCGAAGAACCACAAAGAAAACCCATCTATCTTTCTGAGCTTAATCTCTACAAGATATAGCTTAAATTAACCCTTTTTTGCTACAATTTATAGAACATTTGACCAAAATCACAACTTGGACAATGCTCTGCATAAATAAATAAATAGGTCAACCACTGTGTACACACCAATCCGTGTAGCAGATCATGTTTTCGAAAGACATGCGATGCACATGGCTGTAGAATACATGCTGAGCAAAATCATTTGTCACACTGCGGTTAGTAAGGCTTGATGTGCCAAAATGAGTACTTCGGTTTATAAAATTAGTACACATGCAATTTTGTACCATTGTTGTATTTATAAAAAAAATATATATAAGAACACACAACCTCAGTCTGATGCGTTGTACAGTTTTAGACCACGGTTTTGGCTAACAGCATCAACAAAAGTGATGAACTTTAGTCAGGTAATTAGAGCAGGAAGTCCCACAGAGACTGATTCATATGAACATTATAATTTTTAAAATTGATTTTATGTGAGGAAATGATGCAGGAGCAGGAATGTTGTGGCAACTTTGTCCCCTGTCGAATGCCAACATTGTGCTGACAATGACTCTGACATTACTTTTGGACTCGTTTGTATGTTTGTACCTTGTGAACTAAGAACATATTACATGTAAATATCAAAGTTACAGTTTCCGGCTGTTTTTGTTCATAGATGTGCAATATTAATGACGTTTGAATGGTGGCCGACCTGCACGCTACAAACATAAGTTAAAATGAGTTAAACAAAAAACTGCAAGAAATGCAAAGACATCCGAAAAAAGAAGCAAAATGACACGATCACAAAAAAAGGAAGTAAATTTACAAGGGCCAAACCCCCAGAGATTAAAAGAGCTGCAAACAAAAAATGCAAACACTGCATTAGGTTCTGATTTTTTTGCTGCATTTTTTTAAAGTGGCATTTATTGTTTGCAGCTGTTTTTTGTTTATTTGCCTCATTCCTATGTTTGTTCTGCTGGTTGCAGTGTGCTTGCCCTCTGTATGCCACCATACATGTGGTTCCATTGGTGACAAAAAAGCCAATAGCTCAACTGATTTCTTCCCAGCTAGGTTTATCGGGAAATGAATTTGAAATGCTATGGGATGTAGAAAATTGTATACATCTTAATACAGATTTTCTTGTTGAAACATTTTGAGACTTTAAATCAGAGTGAGAATTCAGTCCCACCAGGCAGCTTGCAGTGGATATTTTCCAAGAAGGGCAACTGTGATTGAAGGTGGTCTACAGCGGTTACCGAGATCTTGTTGCACTTTGACACATCGAGTGTTTTCAGTCGCTTGCAGTGCTGAGCCAGCAGCAGCAAAGATCTGCAAATATCCAAACGACAAATACTGTACATGTTAAAACACAATATTTTGCGCAAACCTCCTGTGGTCAAGGACAGGCCCGAGCACCGATTTACTTGTCTGTGATGTTGCCGCAAGCCGAGAGGTGGAGGTGCTGCAGCCTGTGGAGGTGCGGCGCCGCCTGCGCCACTCCACGGTCGCTGATGTGCGCACAGTGGCTCAGCTCCAGGCTGGTGAGGGCGCGGCAGCGTCGGGCCACAGCTGACAAACTGGCGTCGGTGATGTCAGGCAGCGAGGACAGAGAGAGATGTTGGAGGTCTGCGAAGCGCACCACCTGTGCGTGAACGACACAAACAATCAGTCTCGTTTTCTGTTCGAGTTTGAAGCCAAGCACTGGAGATTAAGACCTGTGTGATGCTGCTGTCGGTGAGCTTGCAGCAGGCGGACAAATTGAGCTCGCGCAGCCTGCTGAGCGCCAACAACGACGCTCCCGCCTGCCCTTTGAACTGCTCCAGGTCTTCCGGCGTCACTAGCTTGGGTCGCTCCTCAAAGGGCAAGCGCGGAGGCTTGAAGAAGCCCATGTTGCCAAAGGTGCGCGTGAACCGGGGGCCCTTGTCCTCCTGTCCAGGGGAGTGGGGACAAATGAAAGCACACCACTTTCATGGGAACATTAGGAAACTGCTGCGTAACAGTGGGTCTAATTTACATATTACCGCCCTTTTCCAAGTCCTCTACCCATGTGTTTTTAATAACAAAGACAATCATTAAAGTAAATCTGTACTACAATGAACAATATCAATTTATTATACCCAAACGTACTGGACTTATAGGTAATGTTTACGTTACAGAAAAATGAACAATTTAATAAAATCCCAATCTATCTACTTCAATTAGTTATTAAATTAAGTGTTTACTGCGATAAAGTCATAGAATTCTGTTGTGGCGTAAACATAAGTCCTAAATCAAATTACAATAATGCAGGTACAATCTGTGGCCTTATCATTTCAACTCTTCACATTTGATGAAACGAATATAATGTGAATTGTACTTCTTAAACACTTAAGTAGCTACACACTATATATAGTACCAGTCAAAAGTTTGGAATCAGCCCCTAAGCCTTTCCTTTTTATTAGGCTATTTAAATATTATTATTAGAGCTCTTCAATTATCAGCCCAGAATAATTGGCCAAATGGCCGATATTTGATGATTGTCCATCCGTCTTAATGTGCGCTAAACATTTAAAAAACATTCAGAAATCCATTCCATAACATCATGATGTTTGATATATATCATGACATTTGTTGATAAGACCATATTACCGACCTGTTACTCAAAAAGGAGCAAATCTTAATTTTTACAAGCAATGCTGCTACTTCACAACCAGATGTTGCTACTTCACACACAACCTAAAGACAGTTTTTTGTTTGTTTGTTTGTTTGTTTGTTTTAAAGGGACAAAGTTTAATATCGAGTCCCACAGGTGTCGAACTCCAGTCTTTGAGGGACGGTATCCTGCAAATTTTCTGGTTTTCCCTCCTCACTTGAATCCAATGATCAACACTGTTTTATTTATATATGATTGTGGGCCTAGTAATCGCTATTTTTATTACAGGGGGAGCGTCACTCAGATGGAGGCCATCATGTTTCTTTTTGCCACGGAAAGAAGAGGACCAAAACTTTTGCCGAAGTAATTCAAAGCACATTTTGGATGTCAATTTGTGTGCAGCTGAGCGGGTTTCTGGTTTGGTATGTCAATCGCAAATAAAAACGAGAAAAAAGGAAATAGAAGGTTTGCCAATAAAAGAAGGAGAAGGACAAGGGCGAGGATCCGCTCAAAGTAGAACAACTTTCACGACGGTTCATGATTGGGAGTAAGAATGACTAGTTATTCTACGCATTTAACACATGACACATAACAATATATGACCGACATGTGAACTTGTATTTCTGGTTGACACCTGATTTTGAGGAAATAGGTACAAAAAATAATTCAAGCTGAATATTTTATCATTTAGATTCTTGCACCACTCACTTTTTCCTCGTCCGGCTGGCACGCGTCGGTCTCCACCATCCCCAGCAGTCCCCAATCGGTCACCTCTTTACACCAGCCCAGTCGCAGAACCACCAGGCCCTGCAGGTAGGTAGCGATGGCGCGCACGGACAAATCGGTCACGTTGACGCATGAGGTCAGGTCCAGTTCACGTAGAGTGCTGCCAAGAAGCTGAGTAAGGGAGAAAACGGCCTCGTCCTGAAGCCAGACAAAGGGAGGCTTTTAAATATTGTCCGTCCTCATTCTACACTGTCTCCTCAGCGGGGCCTTTGAACGGAACTGACCCGCATGTAAGTGCAGCTACGAACGTTGAGCTTCTCCAGCTGCGTTTGCTTAGCACGGCATAGCGACAACCCTTTCACCATCTCCACCCCGCAGACATGAAGACACTCAGAAAGATCCAGACTCCGCAGGGATGGAACCGACACCAGGTCGGCCAAGCCTGCGGACCACAAGACCACCGTGAAAACATTTTTCCAGCAGTATTCGGAGATATATGTCAATATTTTATCTGTAATGAATTTGATATCATTGGACCAATGGCAGCTCAGTTTGAGAATCTCACATGACCAAACTTGGAAAACGGATGAGCTGTGATTCGGCGTTATCTTATCAGTAGACAGCGAGTGTACAAATTGTGTTTTTAACCTTATTAATTGTAATGATCAAGTTAAGTATAGAAGAAATATGACATTTTTACAGATTTGCATGAAATAACTGCACCATATTGCTTATATGGGGTTTGGTAATATGTCACAATTTCATTCCTTATAAAAAGAAAATAAATACAAATAATCAGAACACAGTTTCAACACCTTTATGTTACAATATGCATACATTTTGCTCTGCTCACATATGCCTCAAAAAAACAACAGAGATGATGCCTTTTTAAAATGGCGGCAGTTGTGTCGCACTGTCGCACTGATGGTCGCCATGCATCCTATTATCTCAACTGGGAAAACCGTAATGTCCCGTTCTCACAAAATCAGTGCAAAAGGCATGGGCTCTACTGTTAGGTTTCTGCGGCACCTGTTTACCAGGAATGCCGTGTGAAAGTTACAGGCGTATTGACAACTATATGTCTCTATTTAACATTTCCTATGGCACTAGTTACAGTCTAAAAGGGAGAGCATGCCTATGCAACCACCGGATTTTGAAGGGGTGTAATAAATAATGTAATCATAACCCATCAAACCCAAAGATTTGTTACTTTCACTATACAAACATTGAGTGTTAATATCAAACGCTGGTCTCAAGAGATACCTTTTTCAGTGATCTTCCAGTCACGTGACAAAGAGAGGTGCGTAAGGGAGCTCAGGCCTCGTGCTACCGCCACCACCGCCCTGCTGGTCAGCTCGGTGCAACCGCTGACGTCCAGTCTCCGGAGGCCTGGCTGGTGCTTCACTAGAACTTCCACCGAGTAGTCCGTCAGCTCCTTGCAACTTTGCAAACGCAGCTCCTCCAAGGCCAAACCTTCAACCTGTAACAAACGTCATATAACAGGGGCCTCAAATTACACAAGAGTGGTGGATAATGTATATTCCTGTACTTTTTTTTCAGCGATGCAACGTTTCCTAACCTGGGCAATAGTGCGAAGGGACTCTGGGGTGATGGAAGTTCTGCTGAGGTCCAAAGCAACAAGAGTGGCACTCTGATCCGTTAGCAACTTGCGCAGGTTCCTCAGTGAGAGTAAGGCCGAGGAAACCTCAACAGTTCCCACCGGGCAGCCGCAGTAGGGATCAAATTCAAAAGCGATGTGGCAGCCTGCCAACGACAGGCGGCGGAGTTGAGGCGTGCAGCCCGTCAAGCGATTGAAGGTGAGGTCGGAGAGGTAGCGCAGGTCGGATAGGTCCAATTCCTCGAGGCCGCACAGGGCTGATTTAACCTGGAATACAGCGGAAAATATGTTTTTAATATCCATCCATGCATCCATCCGTTTTCTAGAGCCGCCTATCCTCACAAGGGTCACAGGCTATCTCAGCTGGGTTCGGGTAGTAGGAGGGGGACACCCGGAATTGGTTACCAGTCAATTTCAGGGCACACAGAGACAAATAACCAATCACACTAATGGACAATTTAGTATTTCCATCTATTTGTACCAGAAAAAAAAAATTGCAACTGACACACCAGCATAGAATGGGGAAAAAAACTGCACTTCGAGTTACAAAAAAGCCACTTGTTTGTTTTTATATAAGTAACCTCTGTTAATGTATAAGATACAAAACTTGACAATAAGTACAAATTACAGTAACAAAATTCACCTGGAGGTGGCACTAGTGTGAATAAATGAAAAACATTTAAACGCAAAGCTCGCTTCTTCGCCACAGTGCAATGTTCCAATGATAAATTATAAAGGTCTGAAGTTTGCTTACCCTATGGTACTCACAAAAGTCTCTATAGAACACATAATAAAGGAAGCTCTGGTACTGCGCATAGTGAAACACGTGGGAGTATTCAAATCAAGAGTCATGTCTGAGCGACATGGTAGTGTTTTCAAGATGCAAGTACAGTTCAGTCACTGCGAATTTGTATCAGCTAAAAACGAAAATCTTGAACTTTGCTACACAGTCAATAGTGTCAATAGTGTTATCTCCATAGCTTCAACAATATTGTCAAAAAATGAACACAGGGCAGTAAGCATTCAGTCACATCAGATTGTGTGACTCTAGGGAGTCTCTAAATGTAAGTTTCGTTTACAAATAATCTACATAGTAACTTGAATTTTACCATTAAAATATTAGTTGTTCAAATAAAAAATGAAGTAGATGATAGGAAGTTGGCTACTCAAAAAGTAAATCTTGGGGCAAAATAGTTTTGGCATCCCCGGTTTAGAGGCTGAGATTCAGAACCTGCTACTCAGTATTGAGCAATAAAAACAATATACTTGACGGAAAATCACACACAGAAAATTTCTGTGAGAACGTGCGTGAGTATTGCAAGTTCGAACCTGTTGTCTGTGTTCCTTCCTGGAGAGGAACGCTCCGGACATGAAGAGGCTGTCCAGGCCTCTTAGGTCGAGCCTGCGGAGGGATGTGAGGCGAGGAAGGAGACCCAACAAGGAGGTTTCAGTGACACTGCTGCCAGGCAGTGCTAGACTGTCCAACTTGGAGCCAACACTTCGGCCCACCTGGGATTGGTGATACAGGCAAGGTGGACACATGAGGAATGGATTTGAAATCTTCTTAATTTACACTTGAATTATTCATCCACGTTGCACTGTGAATGAAAGTTTTCTAAGGATCTGTTTTTGATGCATCTTCTGCCCTGCCCATCACCACCACAAAATAAAGAAATAAAAAAAAAATCAATAAAAACTGACCTCCAGCAGCAGAGATTTGGACAAGCTGAATCCATCCAGCTGGCTGATGATCAGGCTGCAGCAAGACCTTCGTTCCAGACTCCTAACCAGCTCCAGAGATGAGGTTGAAGCCGGAAAGCAAAATACAACATTTTTCTACACACAAAATGAGAGACGGGGAAAAGTTTGATTTTCACCTGCACGGCTTTCACATGACACATTGAATATTATTGCTGATGTGAATTTTTCAGCAAGTGACATGGCACAAATGACCTGAAAACACAAGTCCTGGCAGGCATTGTACCAGCTGCGGCAGACTAGTGATGCTTCTTTTCTGTCTGAAGTCCCAAGGAAGCTCAGGATGTAGACTACTATCTAGAAAGAAAGGCAAGAACATTGTTATAACAGAACATTGATAACAATGTCAAATAATGCTGTGCAAAATGCAGCATGAATGTCTATTATGTGGAGCACTGTGAGAAAAATACTCTACAAGAATGAAATCAGAATAATAAGACTAAATGCATAGTAATAAAATTTACACTATTAAGAAAACGGAGATAAGACATCAATTTGACAAAATGAACTGCTAATCTATTGACAGAAATTTTGCCACATTACAAAAGTCAAGTCATAAAATTGGTTTAACAAAAAAGCAAAGAACGCAATATAAGTTCAAGAAAATTTTACATTTAAAAATAAATATTGTGACTTGAAAAGTGAAGAGCGTTAGAAAATTTATTGGAACAATATGTAGTACATTGCAAAAATAGACGTCAACTTAAGCAAAAATGAAGAACATATTTAAAACTGTACAAGATAGGACTTTAATTTAACAGAATGAACGATATGAACGTGGTATTTTTTTACGAAAGCTGATCGGTTTAAATACATGAAAGGGAAGTTAACTTGCGATAACAACGATGTGTTACGTTTGTGTTCATGTCGGATTTTTTTATTGGCATTTCGATTTTCCTTTCAATGTTCTTGGTCTAGTGAACGTAAAGAACTTCTGTAAACAAAACCCTCACGCGAGCTGTGTGTTTCCTAGCTTGCTCGCATGTATTTAAATGAAGTCGACCGACCTCCAGAGGCAACTCGGGTGCTTCGAGCGAATCGTCCTCGTCGCTGCTGGCCATCACGCAGTTTGCGCTCAATCAGCCGGTGTCAAGCAGACAGGACCGAAGACCTTAAACGCATCACGTTCGAAGCTAACCGAACGGCTCACGAGCTATAGCTAGGCTATAGGTATAAGCAAGCTCTTCTGTACAAGAAATGTGGCATGACCATAGTTGTAGCAATGGCAAGCTACAAAACACCACTTTAAAAATAAAAGACGAGGAAGAAGAAGCATCTGACTGTTTCGCGCTGTTACCACAGACGCCAGTTTATTTATTTCGTCGGTTCCAAGGAAGATCAGCTGAGCGCCGGTGGTGACGTCACGAGGGCGGAACACTCATAATAAAATCTCTTCTGTAATCCCCAGAAACTGTTCGTTTATTTTTGTATTGTCCATCTGTAAATTTATTATGGCAGAAATTATGTAATTTTGTTTGCAATAAGTTTGAAAAGATTGTCAAGATTGCTTGGAAGAATGTCTTTGTTTGGCTTTGTTGAAAATAGTAGAGGGAAAAATTATTCGATTTATTTCCTAGTTTTTTTTATGCTTTTGTCAATATACCACTTTCATTGTTCCAAATTTATTGGAAGAAAATCATGTTTTAATGTGTTTTGTAATGAGGTCAAACAATAGGCTACATTCTTTTAATCAGAGATTCAGACAATAAAAAGGCTCAAAAAACAAAAGAGATTTATAAAAAAATTCAACTTATTTATGCCTGTGGCATCATATTAAAAAAATGTGAGGCCGTAATTGCTTCCAAAGGTGGATCAACAAAGTATTAAGCGAAGGCTATGAATACTTAAGTAAATGAGATTTCTTCAAAATTCAAAAATTGGCCCCAATACGTTTTTTCACATTGTCATATTGTGTGTAGGGTTTTGAGGTAAGGGGTTAATTCAGAGGCTGTAACAGGACAAAATATGAAAAAACTGAAGTGCATTCAATACTTTTTAGATGCACTGTAAATGATCATTTTAAATGTTCAGCATCTTAACATAATTTTAAATGTCACCACACTCCATGGCCCTACTTCCCATAAAACATTTTATATTGGTATTTGGACAACCAACTACTAAAACAACCCACAATTGCATGCAATCATTCTTAGGTGGTTTTTAATTTTCACAACCAAGTAAATTTCTTCTCGTGTGGCTATCAAGAGTATTTGAGTTCTGTTTGCCACGTGAAAGGTTAGAAACTGTTCAGTTTGGTCTGCTTTACCTTTATGTGGTTACTGATTCTGGGTATTTACACTGATGTGTTTTGGAAAAAAAAGTTCAGTGCATTAAAACAATTTGAAACCTACCAAACCACACTGCCAGTCACACAAACAGGTAGTGGAACACCAGTTAGTGGAAACTGTATTTCCCCTCTATGTTCTGCTGCAACTGAAAACATAGTCATAGTACAACAGTCTACCCCATTTCACACCATCAGTATCTAAATTTATATGCGAAAACCGGAGAACTAAATTCAAACAATAGTGGCTTTGAGTTCGAATCACATTCCAATTGATGGAATGACAACAGAAGGACAATGTAGTCTACATATGTATTTACGGTAATTAAAATGTTCGACAGACTTCATCGTGATATACACACAACACATGAATGATGTGACGATGATGAACCTTTTAATGCAGCCTACTCATATTTACACACACATGCACAGTTGCACACAAATAGTGAGTCCATTTAGAAACTATATACTGTACTTTGATTGCATTCTGCTTAATAAACTGGTTTATGATTGGTAATGAAAGCATCTATACCATTAATTCTCAACATTGCATTGCTTATCCATTGACATTGGACATCCCCCCCTCAAAAAAAAACAATCACTAACACAGTCAACTAATCAAACAAAGTGAATAGTATGTATATGTCACAACCTCATTTTAAGTGGGGGAATTATGTTCATATACATAATGTACATACATATGTGTTTTTATACAGCGCAACATCTATGGGAAAAAAATACTAAGCAGTGGAAGCTATTGACATCACGAAATCAAAATAAGGCAAACTTTGAATTTCCCCAAAAATGTAAACATTTACTTTTCAACAACAGCAAAAACAAACCTTAGAGGGTTGCGTCCAAACAATTGTACACGTCAGTGAAGTGGATTCTATGCAGATTTAAAGCCAAGTTCATTGTGGTTCATCTGCTAATTCAAGCTACAGTATCAATATGGTACATTATTAATAGGGTATGACATACTTCATTTCCTCGTCTTTTCCCCACGGCATCTGCAGTAAGTCATCAAGCCCTCAAAGTTGAACTTTGTGCGCACTGGCTTGTCATTAGAATCTTCCTGTACGTTTACTTTACCAACACCTTCTCCTCCTCTTCCTCCTCACACATACACTCCTGCCTCTGAACCACTGGCAGCACGTCCTCCGTGAGGGAAATCGATAAGTCCGAGTTGTCATTAAAGCAAGCAAAGGTGGAGAGAAATGTGGTGGAGCTGCCAGAAGCGGCTGAAGGCGTGGAGACGGGGGACGGAAGCGGGGATGAGATGGATGCCTGGAAGAGAGCAGACAATGGTCCTCAAATTGCGGCTAGGACTTAAAGGGACAATCTGTAAGATTTAGAGCATTTTTCATTAAAAAGGAATACAGTAAATGATTTTAAATTTCAAAACGTTGCTAATAAATGTGTTCTTAATGACTTACATGTTTTAAATATAATCGTAGGTCTAGTTAACATGAAATTATATGACATAGGGGGTGGCGCTCCTCCGGAGTCTGCCGTGTCTGTTAAAGCTACGGACAACGGTAAACGCAGCACACCCAGCACCTCCTGCTGTTCGTAGTGAACAACGGTCTAAATCGTACACATTGTCCCTTTAAATAAATAAATACCATCCGACAATTTGCCATTTTCTTTTTATACCTCAAGAAAAAAAAGATAAGCTGTAGTACTAGCCATTTACAGTGGTGCCTTGGGAGCTCAAGAGATTCCTTTAAGTCTGTTGTAATGTGGATTTTAATGTGTGGAAAATAGTACTCAATTATACTGTATTTTATGAAAACATATACTGTATTTTACAGTGCATTCTTCGTATCTCAAGATGCCACTGTCAATGAAATTAAAAAACGATTTTAAACTATTTGGACTGAGTCAAAATGATCCAATGTGCAAATGCAAGAATACGTATAGTGTATGTGCTTACCTGCAGCGAGATACTGGAATGGTTAGTCTTCTCTTTGACTTGAGCCATAGCTCCTTTGAGGCCAGTGGATTTCTCAGTCATCTCCAAGGCCGCTCGCAGCAGCTTGGGAGTCTCGGGCCTGACAGGGATGGCCTGTACTTGGGCGGGCTCTTTGGCTTCTTCTTTGGGTTCAGGTTTCTTCCCCTTGGTGAGCATCTTCCTGTGGAGAAAGGAGGAGACCGCATGACCTCCAGAGCTTAGAGAAAGAGAGAGGGTTTTATATCATGTATTGCTCAGACTATAAATCACACCTTTTTCATAGTTTGGCTGGTTGACAGAGAAATTTTAATTCTGAAAGATATTGTATGCTTTCAATGTAAAAAAAAAAAAAAAAAAAAAAAAAAAAAACATTTTCTGTTGCATGGGTGTCCAACTCCCTGTTGTTATTTGCCATTGTCACTTCCTTAAAATGTAAAGGGTATATATTCCAATATTTCTGTCCAACTTTAGCTCGCAAACCTGGCCTTCTTGCGCAGAAGTTTCTTGGATTCAGGATAGTGGACCAAAATCTCATTCAAGTCTTTCTTGTCCAGGATGAAGAGATTGGCAAAGCCGTGAGCAATCACGTTGGCGGTGCGCCTGTTTCCCCCGCCCACTGCGAGCAAGCTTCCAATCAAAGAGACGTGAGGGAGTTTTAGAAAATAAATGAATAAAGACACACTGGAGTTTTTTAAAACATATTTAAAAAAAAAAATCTTTACCTAATCTCGCCAAAGACAGAGCCAGCACTGAGAGTGACAAAAACTGTCTTCCCATCTGGTCCTCCAACCACCTGTACCTCCCCCGCCTTGATAATGTACATCTCCCGACCGACTTCGCCCTGAAGAGGAACATGGAGAAAGAAAAAATTTGAAAAGTATTAAAAACCACTAACGCACCAAACCCCCCCTCCTTAAATGAAATGACAATGTGTGCCTAACGCCATTTCCAGCATGTTAGAAACTAGTTTGTAGTCATTGTTCCTTAAAAGTGTATTTTTAAAAAATGTGGTGAAAAATGTGTATTTACATCGGGCTTTAGAAACTCCTGTAAAACACACCTTTTTGCAGACGTAATCCCCTGGCAGGTAGACAACTGAACGCAGGCTCTTTAACATGTCAAAGATCATCTGTTGATCACAGCCCTGTCAAAAAGAAAGCCAATCACACTCATGCCATTTATTTTTATTGCTGTGATCAATATAATGAAATTGAAAGGCTACCTGAAAGAGAGGCACCTTGCTGACGATGGAGTAGTTGACATCTATGGCGATGTCCAGGCGCATCTTATCTGGCAACTGAGTCAGTAGCTCCTGCTCATCTGGATGGTAAGCAATGTTGGAACATCTGTTAGTTTATGTGTATTCTATATTATGACATACCTTAGATGTAGCAATGGTCCTCAAATGGAGGTAACTCTGTGAGTACATGAAGGCACTTCAGGTGGTATGTGAGATTTATACTGTTTTTTTTAGGTATCAGTAAATCTAATCGAATGCCTTCTAATGGCCTGAGAGCAACAGGCCATCTTTTCAAATGGACATGAAGCAAGTGATTGCTAAACTGTGGTATGCAAAATGTTGGATGCTTTTGGATCCACGCTATCAGTCGTGATTGTCCAGCAAATGAGCCACAAATAAGAAGATTATGTTACACGATATAAAAAATTCTGCCTTGACAAATGTATTGTTGTTGAATTTTGATTGGCACTGCCACCAGAGAGGTATTCTTTTAAATGGTTCATTATTGTAGTGCATCATACTGAAAGCCTATTTTATTTTTTTTTAAAAAAAAAGCATGGTGGGGCAGTGGTTAGCACGTCCGTCTCAAAGTTCTAAGGTCCTGGTTCCAATCCTCCTGGCTCCAGCCTTCCTGTGAGAAGTTTGCATGTTTTCCCCAAACCTGGCTGGGTTCTCTCCAGGCAATACAGCTTCCTCCCACACTTTAAAACTAGTTGTTTTTCAAACTAATTGTACGTGAAAAATAAATTACTATTACTATGAAGGTCTCATTTCCTTACCCAGCATTCCTTGTGATTGCCAAGTATAGTTGTACCAGGTTTTGACTCTGTTCTGGACGTCTTTGGGGATGCGATATGAAGACATGTATTTAATGGTGTTGTCCATACAGGTACGGTAATATGTCTGACTTGCTGTGGCCGCACCAACAACGTCACGCATCTAGAGAAAATAATGGCCTTATTATTACTTTGTCTTTCTAATTTCTAATTCTTTTCTGATACCTACCTGCCCAATCATGATAGAAAAGGCAAAGACTCCCACAAAGTAGTTGATGAGCTGGAAGACAATCTCAAACAGGGTGGTGGGATCTGGCAACCCCCCGATGGTGATGAGGGTCTTGACCGCAAAGTAGTAACAACGAATGTAACTGTGGCGAGAACACAGTGACAGGGCAGAGCAGAGATCTTATGAACTGAATAGAACTTATTTGATTTTTGTTTTTCATCTGTACCATCAAATAAAATATGCAGCATCTCTTTCACCGACCTGTTGCCTTTGCCATCGTACACCCACTTGGTGGAGCCTAGTCCTTTGTAGGCGGAGCCCCAGTAGTAGAGGCAGGCGTTGCAGTGGAGACAGTAGAGAAGATACGAGGTGGTCCGGATTACCCTGAAATGCGTGAAATGCGTGAAATGTGTGAAACTAATTTAAGACCATTTTTTTTAATGTCAGGCTATTTCTGCTATTTTTGTTTCAACCAAAATTTCCTGAGCCATCAAAACAAAACCCGGGCGGGTTAATTCACCAATACACTTAATGCAAAATATTTTACATTATATACATGCAAATTATTTGTGGAATGTGTCACCCTGCAATTAATCATCACACATGTTGATGTATGCTCAACATCCAGTGTGGACTGTAAAACAGTAAAGTTACATTCCTGCTCCTACCTAAACAATTGCAGTATTTCATTTGCATTTACTTCTATTAATTCATCTATCTTGTGAATTAATTCATTTATCTTGTGACAACAAGGTCAAGACAACCTCACCTGTAGACGTAGGCTTTGGTCAAAATGGCTTCTAAACGCTCATTGAATTCAAAGAATGAGTTGATCTAGCAAGCATTCATAGAAAACATTATTATCGTCAGTTACGTTGCTGTCAACAAGCATTTATTTATTTTTTTTTAAACCAAAAGGCTCACCTTGAGCAACCGGGGCAGACGCAGAAGCGGATTGATGCCAGTTTTGAAATAGAAGAGCTCCAGGGGAACAAGACTGGCCACATCGAACTAAAACACACATAGTTATAAGAAGAGTTAATATCATCATATTTCAATGATCAAAACTGGAAACACAATATGAATATGTGCTGAACATGTTCAGGAGGCCGGGAATCACAGCTCACTATGTGGAGTGGTACCCGCTTAATCTCAGGTAGCTGGATGAAGTGATGTTTTAAGTCAGTGTTTCTCAAATAGTGTTTCTCTTTCCTGGGGGATGGGCTTGGCAAAATATAATTGAGAAGCGTTCTCTTAAGTAGTGACAACCAATACCTGGTAGAAACTCTTACCTTAAAACGTTTGGTTTTCATGTAATTCTTTCTCATGTCTTTTGCATCACACTGTTGGAAAATGACAACATATGCAATCATAAAAATGTTCACATTAGAGCCTGAACAATTTTCCACAGCTGACTCAAACCATAAGAAGACAAATAATTGAATTTTCACATAAGTTAGCAGTTCATTCTTGCCACTCACAACTATGTCCCCTCCACGGACAAACTGCAGACGTGGCTGGAAGACGGTGATGTCCAGGATATAAATAAGGTCACAGAGGTAGTCAGTGAGCAGCCAGTAGTAAATGTTGCCTGGTGTCTGGTAGGGGAAAGCCCAACGCACTGGGATGAACCACACATTCCAGTTCCACGCCAAAGATACCAAGAACATCCACAGGACGTACATTAAATCTGAGGCACACATAAGGAGGATGGAGGGAGATGCATTGCGACATTATGGCAACGATGAAATTACAAAGAAATTGACTGTTATAAGGAATTTTTGTAAATGCTAAGCTAAAGCATGCTAACACAGCAGTGAGGAGCATTGTTGGTAAAAAAGCAGAGGCAGAGGGGTGCGTTCTCACTGGTGAAAGGGTCGATGCTGGCTGGGAAGCGGTAGCGCACAAAGGCTCGTGTCCGTCGAGGGGATTTCACCTGATGGTCGGACTTCTCCTCCTCTGCCTCACTGATGGCTCTTCCTCCTGACGGACCAGGGAGCACCTCAGCATCTTTCTTGTCCACAGGCTGAGAAGCAGGCTGCAGCGCTGGGGCCTTTTGAGTAGCTGGCGATGGGGGAGGATTGGTTACAGTCGAAGTGTGACAGCAATAATTCAGCAATAATGTATACATATATAAATATCACAAATTAAGACGTTGAATGTCACTTGCAGGGGATGATGCTGTCCTCGTCAGAACTGTCAGGGTCTATGAGTTTCTCTTTCGCCTTCTCTGTCCTCTCTTTAAACATGCGGACCAGCTCCTGAAGACGCTCATTGACCGCTGTGCTGGTCTGGCTGGCAGATGATGATGGACGATCTCGCAGGCTTCAAAATAAAGATGCGTTTCGCGATGGGGATGCCTTTTCTCTACAGTATGTGGGTACTCACGGGTCATCGGAGCTGTGAATGCTGGACTGGCTGGCCCAGGCTCTGACTGGGATGTTCGCTTCTTCATCGTCATCTTCACTTTGAGATTGCCATTTCCTACTAAACAACAATAGTGAGAAACAGTTATACCACTGTTTCATACTGTCGGCTGTGGCATGTGATGGCACTGTGATGGATGGGCATTTGTGGAAGGAATCAGCAGGAAGTAGATGCAGCATAACAATAAGACAATTGGACCCTGGGGGAGATCAATTGTTCATCAATGGTCTTACATCTTAGTCTAGATAGTCGTACTATTTCCTCCACGATTGTTGTGTGTGATTGGGTCAAGGTTCAAGAAACAAGAGTGAGAGTGTGAAAAATATCCAAAGACAAATACCAAATGAGGACAAAAGGATGCAGCAATGACACAATGATGCAGCAGGAAGGGCGTCACATCCATTTATTGACTTTTGCCTCTCGATGCTAACTAATAACTAACAGTAACTAATGGTACTGTTTTTGCACGCTCGGAATCACAATACATGGCAAGAACGCCACAAGAAGCTTTTCAACTCGTTTTAACATCACAAAATATTTACACAAAATTGTGTCCTGCAAAGACCATGTGTGTCGTTTTGTTTTTATAGGCTCATCATTCCCTCAATATAGTTTTTTTTTTTTTTTTTTTTTAAACAATGCTCTCAACGTACTGAACAGTGAACACACACAACGGCATCTGCAAGTCACACAAGCCAAAGACCGGAGAGGGACAGGAGAGGGCACAAGAGACAACGTGTACACGATAGGAAAACGTGAATCATTTCATTCCAATCATTGTTAAATAAGACTGAAAATGAAGTTCCAAATGAATTGCTTATTGTTTGATGCTGGGCAGAAATGTTTCACTTGTAGACAAACGAGCAGTGATGTATCCATATAAAGCCAGGTCTCACTGCAGAAATGCATAGAAGCTATCCACTTGGGTCTATAGTGCAATGCAAGGCTCATTACAGTCAACATACGGATGTTGAACAGACAACAACAAGTGACACAACCCAGGCATCCTTCTTACTCTTTATCTCCTTTGCTGCTGATGCAAAACAAGTAGAGACACTCGTTAGAGGGGATCAACATTTACAACAGATCATATGATAAAGCATGTTTTTTATAACGTGCTTCCTCAAATAGTTGCACCGTGTAAAGTAAAAAGTTCATTCAAATACAATGCCCCTGACACTGTTGCATAAACACAGATTTTAACACATTTATTTGGTTGTCCTTGATTCGCACCTCTGTCGACCTCCTGTTGGGGTCACGGGAACAGTCAGGGTTTTTAGTCTGGGATCCTGCGGGGTGAGGAGCTCCTCCACTTTTCCCTCCCCAGCTTTCTCGTGGTCCGAGTCAACATCCTCGACATTGACTGCTGGATGGAGGCTGAGTCGAGAACTATCTGTAAAAGTTTATGGGAAAAGGTGCCATAGGGTACATTACTAAACAGATTCTACAGATAGATCTGCAATGAATGCACATAGCAAAGCAGGCCAAAAGCAGAGCTGAGGGGGAAAGTAACATTTAGAAGAGGACATACCGTAATGCTTGAGCACCTTTGAATTAGGCCATCTATAATTGTATATAATGTATACTGTATCTAGATCATCTAATAAACAAATAAATCTGGATCATCTGGCTCAACCCTGCCACCTTCAATTAATACAAAATGTGCCAGTGACCAGTGTTAAGGAGCTAAGGCTATATGAAAACACACTGTAAAATACAGTATATAGATAACATTTTCTTGTTATTTAAGTGAATTTCTTGGATACATGTACTATACAAATTTACGGCAACCATTTAACCTGAACTGGTTGCCAGCCAATCGCAGGAGACGAAAAACCATTCATGCACCCAATCACACTGAAGGACGATTTAGTACATCCAAATTTGCCTGCCATGTATGTTTTTGGGGTGTGGGAAGAAGCCGGGGCGCCCAGAGAGAACCCATGTGGGCTCGGGGAGAACATGCAAACTCCTCACAGGAAGGCTGGAGCCAGGAGGATTTGAACCTGGGACCTTAGAACTGTGAGGCAGACATGCTATTCACTGCACCACTGAGCCGCCCGGGGTTGAAAATAGATATATATTTATATTTGGCAATATTATGACCTGTTCAAAGTCAGTCCAAGTTAGGTGATAATAAGGCCAAGCTATAACAGAATTATATATTGGTACTTTGAGATGGATGCAGCAAAATGAGCTGGTACAAGAGAGCTACAGATCACGTGTACACTGAGAGTGGTTGTCATTTAGTCGTAGGGAAATGAACATACAGTAGGTTTCAATAGTTAGAACATCACAGAATGTCATGGGAATCACTAGATATTGTGGGCAACATATGTATGATTTAATAGATTTACCCTCCCAATCACGCCTAATCACACAATTTATTTGTACATTATACAGTGACTTAGTCCAGCGGTTCTCAAATGGGTATACGAGTATCCCCGGTGGTACGCAAAGGTATGTGAGATTTCAATGGGGTTTCTGCAAATATCAGCAAATCCAATTTAATAGTTTTTAACACCATGGCAAGAAGACTTCATTCTCTTTTCAAATTAAGAGCAAAGTAATTGGATCATAAGAAAACTTATCGCCAAACCACCGACATAGTCGAATAGTAACTTTAAGAAGTCGAATTTTGAGATCCGCTGATTCACCTGTGTGTCTCACTGGCGAAATGTATGGGTCATCTTCGATGAAGAAGGCGGGGTTAGAGAGACCCGAAGGCCGGCGAGGCAGTAAGGTGAGCTGCTTCGACGGGGGGCTGACAATGGGCGGCAGGCGGGGGTAGATGGGGACATTTGGCAAGTCAAGGGCACTGCCATTGGGCGAGGACGGAGACGGGGAGCGGGAGAGGAGCTGATGCTGCGGAGGAGGTAGAGGGCCTTGTCTAGCAAACGGGTTGAGTTCAAAGTCCTGCTTTTGTTTTTGCTGTTGTTGCTGTCGTTTCTTAGGCATCTTGAGGCATAAGGCTGTTGAGACGGCTCCGGATGTTGCCGAGGTACTCCTGCGTTCTGCCGGGAAGCTGGGAGAACTTCTGAGGTATGTTTGCCAAGCTCTGGTAGATGGCGGTCAGACCGGGACCGAGCGAGGAGGCGGCGGTGGAGGCGGCGGGCAAGAGCTCGCTCAGACTGCGGGCAATGTCTCGAGGAACCTGCGTGAGTCGGATCTGAGAGAGCTCTTGGCGCAGCTCGGGCGGCAGAGAGGGTAAATGCTTGGTGATGTCTGACAGCTGGGCGGGTAGTTTAGGCATGGGGGGGATCTTGGGACGGGAGATGCCGTTCTCCTTGAAGAAGGCGTTGATATTGCCCAGGCACTCTGAGGTGTGGGGGATGCGCATCAGGCAGCTCTTAAATGCATCGCAGCTTACTGGCACTACAGAGGAGACAATTGGATAGCAGTTATGTTGGGCTCCTTGTCTACAGCTGTCTGCTAGCGCAACAGCAGCTAATAGAAGGCACACGCTGTGTGAAAATGAGTCACATCTAAATGACCCAATCTTACCTCCACACTCAGCTTCGGTAGCATCCTCCTGCAAGAATCAAAACATGCAAATCAACCCCGCCCGATGACGCATCGGTTTTTTTTTTACGCTATTGTTCTCTAGGTACTTCTACACCCTTGGCCACAGTTAGACATATATTTCAATTTTGAGAACACATGCAAAGAGAGAAAGGATTTCCTCAGCAAGATATGTTCTCATTTTTCACAGGGGATAAAGAATTTATGCCTGTAAGGCTGTAAAATCAGTCTCGAGGTGTCGCACCACCATTTGTGTTCAAATCCATTGTTTCTGAAACTCGCTGATCATTTGCTTGTCAGTGACGTTTGCATTCTTAGTTGGTAGATTAGAAGTAAGAAAAAGTTACTTAGTTGGTTTAGTTAGGCTCACTTCTATCTCAAGGCACCGCTCTTACTGTCTGTTTCTCAGATAGCTAAAATGGTGGTAAATTTGGGAACTATGTTTATGGCATGTGTGTTCATTACTTTTTCATCAGTCTTGGCATTTTGATTGTCTTTGTCAGCCTTCTGTGGCTGTTGGGTTACAGGCTCAGCTTTTGAAATCTCTTCTTGGCTCTGGACCACCTCTTGTACACGCTCCGACCCAGAGGCTTTCACCGGTTCAGGTCTCGGAGGAGGAGAAGGGGATATCGCTCGTGGCTCAGCCTCCTTTTCAAATTCGCCTTCGTCTTCCATTTGGGATTATTCGAAACAAAAAGAGTTGGAGTTATTGGATACTACAAATATTAAGTCTCAAATAGAGATATAATTGTACGCAATATATTGTGTGCCATACAATTCTATACCTTCTTCAATGATAGTTTCCTCCTCAGCTTTGCTTTCTTCCTGCTCCTCAACGGCAAGAAGCTCTTCTTTTCTGCAGGTAGAAACCATTATTTGGGCTGTTTAAAAATAAACCGTCAATATGCAAAAAAAAAAAAAAAGGATTGAATGTAAAACTTGACAAGCAGTATCATCAAGTGAGAATGGGAATTATTTTCCGAATGTAAAGAGAAGTGCATAAAGCATGGTTCTCATCATTTATCTGAGACAGTTTCACATTTTCATGCCATTTGGAAGGTTAATTGTTATTTTTGATATTCTGTAAATACAATTTAAAATGTTGTTATCCATAACGTTCAGTCCCAAAACAAGTGTCTTCTGTCTTATTAAATCAAAATGAGTTCATTAAACAAGACAGTGTGTGTGTGTGTGTGTGTGTGGACATGGACTTTGTTAATGCTCCGTACGGTTAGCAGAGGCAACAGGTGATCTAGCCATCACAAGTAATGGAATATTTCAGTACACTAATTCAAATAATAGACATCACCAAAGTGGCAACGTAAGACTAGTATTCAAGAGTAAGTATCACTTGATGACATAAGACTCTGTTTACGGTTTACACAATACTCACAATGTTTATGTTGCCTTGGTATTGAAAAAAAAATCCATCACGCATCCGATTCACTTAAATCAGGATTCCAGGTCATCAAAAAAAAGACATTTCCCTAAAATATAGCCACGCGACCTAATAAATATTCCATTTTAGGTTTATCTTTCAGCCTTTGTGTGTCAGGACATTCAGATCAGCAGTAGCAGGTGTGCAGGTTACCGTGGGAACCGTAAAAACGGAGGAAGGGAAGGCTGGTGCGTAAACGAGGGGGAGGGCAGACGAGGCCGTTGCCAAGGGAAGCAGCGGTCGCTAGGGGATGATGCTGTGATACTCAGGCAGCGTATGCACAGGTCACATAACGAGGCACTCGCTGAATTTGGAACCGCATCAGCATTTACACTTATTATGGATGGTTTTGAATTTATGTCATTTTACATTGAATAAAACATTGTAGTTCTTCTTCTGTACATAATCCTGTGAATATCTTTTATTCCATGAGAGAAGTTAACGGCGCTACAAGTGTACCAAATAGTCCCACGGTGTACTCCTGTGAGCGTTCTTTAACTTACTCCATGATTTGATGAGTCACCTGCCTCTCTTCTTGTAAAACTTGCAGTCTGAAAACAATGATCCCACTCATGTCAACTATTTGCGCTCTCACAAACTGAAAAAAAAAGGAATGCATACTCTGCATCAGGCTCTTCAAGCAGCTCTTGGCTCCCCAGAGAGAGTTTGATGGACTGACTTTCGCTGGCCAGCTGTCGTATGGCCATCTCAGCCGTCTGTCTTGCCACTTCTGCGGCCATGAGGGCCATCTCCGCGCGCTCCTGCAGAAAACTAACAAAATATTTTGACCTGATCATCAACATCAGTGGGAGCCATCTTGGATTTGTACATCAAACTGAAGTACTGCATTGTTTGCTTTCCTTCTGTTCAAGTTTGACCCTTCTCACGGGCAAGATACATACTGTAGATACATACATATATATATATATATATATATATATATATATATATATATATATATATATATATATATATATATATATATATATATATATATATATATATATATATATATATATATATATATATCAGGAAATGTTCAGTCTGTCTCCAAACCAACCAAAAAACTAACCAAAGAAACCAGGTGAGTTGTGATTGGTCACTCTGCGAAATAGATGAAAATGAGTAGATAAATAAAAACATTATCAATAGAATGCCATGTTTATTCGGCGCATAGATCACATTACTGTAATGGAAATTATTTGCTTGACTCCCTCTATTGAAAAATCTTGAAATGTCTGAATGGTTCCATTTTTAGGTGACCTTTCACCCTTATGTGCAGTTGCTACGACATTGTTTTACAATTTAAAGTTACAAAAAAAATTGTAACGAAAGAAAAATAAACCTCATGATGATGTTATTATTAGGTCAGCTAAGTGCTAGATTAAAATATAATGTTCATGATCGGCCTGTATATTGATTATATTGATGATTGGCCTCAAACCTGCCTTCTATGCTATTCTATTTATAATTCTACAGTTATTTTACCTATCATTTGTTGGTTTGATGAAATAATTCAGATCACACTAATTCCAAATAGCAAGTTCTAAAAAAAATGTAAAAAAAAAAATAAAAAGAAACCTAAAGCCCCTATAGGGTCGAACGTCATTGAGAGTCGGCAGAGGTAGCGGCTCTTGTGATCTTGTCGGCATTTGTCCAAGGTCGCAAACGATCACAAACGTTCACCTGTACTGCTCTTGCCGCGAGGGAGTTTGAAAATTTCAGACAAACATTTGGCAAACTTGTGTAAACGTTTGTGATCAACGTTGGCCCTTCAGCGGGATAGGGCCTTTAAACGAACCTACCGTTCCTCCATTGTCGCGATAGCCACGTCCTCGGCCTCCCGCTTGATGCTTTCAATGAACGGTGTCCAGCGACCTGTCTGAGTCTCAGCGTCCTCCTGAAGAATTTGAGCCAAAGCCGGAAGGGCCGCTTGTACTACTTGATTTGCCTCAGCACACCCGTGGAGGTGTTGAGAGGAACTGGACCGTCTCCTCAGTGCACTGGTTTGCTGCATGTGCGCTGATGGGTTGTGGTCCTCGTTGTCTGAATCCACGTCTTCCAACACCATGTCAGGATCGAGTTTGGTAGAGGCTAAGAAAGGACGACAGGGTCATCTTTGACCATGAACTTTTTACTCTTTTGCAAAGTGAGCTGGATCGCACAAGAAAATTCACATTTGAATCCACAAAGTAAGCTTTTATTCGTCCCAGCATCTTTGCATGACAGTTTGTGAACATATTTGTTGTGAGGAGGAAAATATGGACCACATCCCCTCGAACAAGACGACACACATCGACATGCCACATTTCACAGTTCAAGGCCAAAGACACAAATAAAGTGCATCAAAACAGGCCCAAGTAATTACAGTGCGCAGTAATTACATCTTACACATTTCCGGACATGCAGAAAACTGTCAAATAGAACTTAGTTATCCTTGAATAACAAATTATATGTTGATATATATATATATATATATATAAATGTAAATTATTTTACATGGTTTAAATAAAAATAGAATCCAACAAATAACACTATAAAATATATGCATAAATAGCTGCCATTTAATCATATTGAGCATACATCAATTTCCTTTATTTTGTCATAAATGTGACAAATGTATTTATGTAATTATATTTGTAATTAAAATTATGAGCGTCACGATATGCAGTGCATCATCCTTTTTTTTTCCATCATCTATTTCTCTTTTAGATGGTACTCTAGGTCTTCGAGGCAAGACTGTGACAAGAATGCATAGAGTGCAAAGCTAATAGTCTAAAAGAGATTTAGAAATGAAATACTACAGAACTTTAATGAGGAACATCAACTCATTTTCTGTCCTACTCTTGCTCACTTGGGTGGCTGGTGAAATGGAGCCAATTGCAGTTGAATTTGAGCGAGAGTTGAGCAAGCAACAAACAAACATTCTCTCACACATTCAAACCTCCCAACAATTTTGAGTTTTCAGTCCACCTAAGACTCCTGATTTTGATATAGAGGGCGAAGTGGGCGTATTACTCATTAACATAATGTGTATTTCAACAAATGCTATACATTCATATAGAACTGTATTGAGTACAGTAAGGTGAGTTGAATATTCTTGTTACATTTTCCAGCTGCCTTATGTTGGCTGTATCGTTGCATGTGTATTAAGAAGCTGCACTAGTGCCACAAAGCTTAATGCTAAGTGTTGATAAGTGTTTCAATATATGCATGTGAACAGTAGCGTCCCCCAGACGTCTCCTCCTGCTGTTCAAGGGGCTCGCAGCGCCTTCCCCCCTGAAACAGAAGGAGAAGAGGTACTGAGTTAGGCTCCGAACGTCCTTACTGCGAAGAAAAAAAAAAAAAAAAAGAAATATAACTACTGTTGGACCACTTAGTTGTAACTGAACTGTAAAATGTGGCATTTGCAGAAATCAATGAACTAGTAGGTGGGGTTGTCTATGCACATGTACAAAGTGCAACTTACCTTTTTGAAGAACATCTGCTGTAGCCTGTGAGCAGAGCACATAATGTTAGCGTTAATGCGTCGAGAAGGAAGCAGAACATGCACGACTGGAGATCAAAAATACAAAAGGCCAATATTTACCTCTGTGTCATTTGGGGGTGGAAGAACAGGCTGAGGGAGCTTCAAGCCCAGCCCTGACACAAACCAGCCGACCACCCTGAAGAGAAGCGCACCCATTAACCTCTCCATCTTAATTCAGATCTTTTATATTGGATATCATAAGTTTAACACCTCTACTAAAATGCCAAGTTGTATTATTAAAAAAAAAAAAATGTAAAAAAAAAAAAAAATCCACCTCTGTGACTTGTATAATGGACAGCTCATGTTTTATTTTAATTTTTTCACATGAAATTTAAAAGAAAATGAAATAACATTGTTGCACAAATGTGTTCCAATGTAGGCCATTAAAAAAGAAAATGATGTAAAGCTGAATACAAGTGCGTAATATTTATAACAAACTGTGTAATCCTGAAAACAAAGCATGTAGAAAAAAGACAAATATGGAGAACAATAACAAGAAAGAAATCATAAAAAAAGAAATCTTGAAAACAGACAAAATGCAGGAGGAAAGTTAAAGGTCAACCTACCCTGAAGCTTTGCTATCAGTGTCCAGGATGATTCCACTGAGAGATTCAGGTGGTGGAGAAAGAACTGCAAAAGAAATGACATCATATGGAAAAAAAAAAGCAAGTGAGTGGCCAAACGACAAAATCAGTTGCGATGCGCAAATAAATTCAAGATGTGTCCTCCCACCAGGGAATGTAAAGTATGTACTTTTGTCCAAAGATGAACGAGGAGTCTTTTTGGGTTTCGGCTCAATGGGCATGGAACTCGCAGGTAGGAGAATTGGCTGGGGGATCTTCTGCTTGAACCACGTCACCACACTGCACAAAATAAAGACAATAATTGTATTTATATTAATAGTTTTTGCTGCGATGTTGTAAAAACGTATAGCAAGCGCAGATTAACACTCACTTTGGGGGGAACGTGTTCTGACTGTCATCCTCCTCTGCCTCATCTTCTGATACCATTTCCACCACTGGGATGTGTGGGAGTGGGTCATAATCTGGACACATGGATGCTGGAGAGTTACTCGGAAATTAGTAAACACATCACGTAAAAGTAAAAAATAAAATAATCTGGAATAAATGTATATGTCTACAGGAGGTTAAGAGCTTTTTTTTAAACTAAATTTGTAAACAAACTCACACTAAACTACGGTTATCTAAAATACACGTTTTTATGCGAAACAAATAGAATCAAATGAAAACAGAAAGGATGCAATGATTTGCAACATTGGTAACTCTTAAACGTTAGGGATGAGGAGGGCCTGCATCCATCTAGTCACACTGACAAAACCTACCTGGCATTGTTGCAACTTCATACACCTGTAACAAAAAACAAAACCAACGTAAATTCTTATGTTTCACTGTAATCATAATAACAGCTCACTCAGATGCTCAGTCGGGTTGGAAGAACCGGCGTTAATGTTAGCTTCCACTGCACAGACACAACAGATCTCAAGAGATTGATTTAAATACTAGGTTAATTGCCTAATTGGGTAAAGTCCCTCTAAACTTCTTGAAAGTGCCATTTATATAGCAGGCCAGACTGATCCACTTTAAAGTTTGAAAAGCACCCGCCCATCCCCAAATTAAAAATGTAAAAAAAAAAAAAAATGAAAGCGTTCCAAAATTCATGGACAATTAATTTCCATTTATTTCCTGGGGCAGCTAAACTTTACAAAGCAAACTTAAAGGACAGTCGCCGGCACAAACAGAGACAAAGATGGTTGTGAACGTACTCCTTCATGTATAAAGCTGCTCCACTTCTCATTGGGAAACTAAAAATTTTCAATTGAAATACTTTCTTTCATTTGATTATATCACGTTAATTCCAAGACGTTACTAAAGAATTCTCTGGTCCAAGCTACAGAGAAAATATTTGTTGTATCGAAAAATGTTGCAAAAGCTGCAATTAATTATCAAATAAGTTGTAAATTATTGTTACAAAATTTTGAATTGCTTGACAGCACAAATATATATGTACATGCTGCTCTTTTTCAGATGTTTTTTGTTATTACATGTTCTTTCATTAGTGAAATTACAAAACCTAAGGTTGGCATAGGAAACATGATTAAGCTATTTGAGCTGAGTGTTAAAAAGCTAATTTTTTTTTTTTTTTTTAAGTGCAGATTGCATCTCACCTCTGTGTGCTCCTCTTGGTTGCCATCGTTGACTTCTTTGTACTTGTCGTCGGGTTGTGGCAGCACCTTGGTCAGACTCTGAGTGACCCATTCCATCACTCCCGACCTGGGACACAAGCATCAACCATTCGGCTCCTTACAGCACCCACAAAACGTGCATTTAAATAGCTCAACCTTTACCTTTCGCCATCCCCAAGAGACTGCTTGGAAAAAAAAAAAAAGAAAAAGAATATATATTAGAATGATAAACAGGAAAAAAAGCTCATGAAACCTTTGTCAAAAAAAAAAGTTTAGTTTATGTGAACGTCTTAAAACTGTTTTCAAGAGACTTTAGTATACTGTAGTACTTTATCATTATTTAGTGAGTTGCACAAAACTAAATAGGGCATTTAATGTATTTAGCAGCACCTACAGAACTGGAGGGAAACAAGTAATGACTTCTAAGCAGATAAGACTGTTTGTTTGATTCTATTCTCTAATTGAGTGCCTTTGTAATTTAATCATGGATTTTATAAAAATAATAATGATAATAATAATTATGTAAAGTCCACCCACTAATCCTATTTAGGACTAATGGCATTTGATCCATCTGATTTATGTGCAGTAAATTTCCCCCGTTTTTTCTATCTTTTTCTATCTTTGTTTGAGAGTTAGGTCACATTACAGGACGAGTACACTCTTCCAAAAAATTGAAGAGGAAAAACTGAAGGAAAATTAATCACAAGGTTACGCTAAGTGTATTATTTATTCATGAACTACAAAAGCATTTTGAAGGCCTCACCTTGGTGTCGAGGTGAGGAGAGCCAGCAGGCTGAGGCAGGGTGCTTGCAAAGCCGTTGGACAGCCAACCTAAGACTCCCGCCTGGGACAGACTGTGGAGCAGGTGAGAAGAAAACAAAACGTGCAGTATGTGGATATATGTATAAACACACATAGATAAGAATCGAAAGTCTTTCCAAAAAAGTGGACCTGTCCTCCGAAGCGTCGCCTGTCCCCTTCAGCGCAGGACTTTTGGCTGCGTTGGATGATTGGTATTAGAATAATCGTAATCCACACAAGAAATGCAAAATTGGTATGTCATATTAATGCTCACCATCTCTGCTTTTGGAGCCTTCCTGTTTAATCTGAGACACAAAGAGAAGTGTTAGAGTACATATACGTAGATATATTTACATCCCATTTATACAATACTGAACAAATATGCAATACGTTGTTGGGCTTACATTTGTGAAAGAAATAATACATGAAATTGTTATCATTATGTGTTTATTTCCTATCTAGAACAGCATGTACTGCAATCCATCTATGCATTCCTTGTCCATCTCACCCTATTCCTAAAACAGAGCTGTCGAAACAGAAAAGTGTGAACAGGAACTTTCCTGCAGATGTTGGATTAGAGCAACGGCGTCTGACTATCTGCGGTTGGGCTTTTATTATGTCTTGTATTGTGCGATGCTTTGCTGAATTGAAGAAAAAGCAAACGGGGCAGCGGCTCACGGGCAGACCCAGGAGAAAAAGTCATTGGGAAGGTGAATGAATGTTTGGATTTGCCTGCCCTGTGATTGGCTGACAACCAGTTAAGGCAGAGGTGTCAAACTCATTTTTGTTGCGGGCCATTTTGTAGCAAGAACTTCCTTCATTGGGCCGATGAGTTGAGGAAACCAAGTCGATTTTAAATCATCTCATAGTATTATTACTGTACACAGCAAATTGATGGCTTAGTTGTTTTGAAACCAGAAGTAAAGCAGTCTGTTTATTTATTGTTTATATTACTGTAACAGAACAAACCAAAAATTCTCAACTTTATTTTTCATTATACACGACAAGCTAAAGTTTTGGAACAGAGTTTAGCAAGGGTAATGAAAACTTACTTGATTTGCTTTCGCGGGCCACATAAAATGACGTGGCGGGCCGGATTTGGCCTTGAGTTTGACAACTGTGAGTTAAGGGTATGCACCACCTGCTGCCCAAAGACAGCTGGGATTGGGACCTTTGTTAGGACAAGCAATTGGAAAATGGATGGATGGAGTTTCATGCATACACTTTACCGTCATCAACCAATAATACTATATATGCATTTGAAGAAAAGATCATGGTTTTGTCCAATTGACATTTCTTTCTATATTGCAGACTTTGTGGATAGCAGAGATGTGCCAAAAAAAATCGATTCACATAATAATCATGATTTTTATTAACTACAATTCAGAATGTATTTAAAATATCCCAATAATTTACATTGGAGGCACGATGTGTCATGATATCACCACGCAGCCTGTTCTGGAAAATCAAGCTTGCATGGCAGGATGCACATAAACGAATAATGGAGAAAATTCAACCACCCCGTTCTTATTGAAAGCAAACATTTACCTTGCCCTTAGAGTGTTTTGGAAAATGTTGCAGACAGTGGAATCAAGGTATGCTATACTATCTTGAAAATTTCAGTCAAGCCTTTTTATTCTTCCTGTTTTTCTCCCCACTCTCCTCACTCCAAAAAAAACCCTCTAAAACTTCAGCAAGTCTACAACACAAATTAAAATACAAAACAATGTATGCATACTCCAAATTTATATACAAAACACATATTGATCACATACATGTAAATGGCTGAAAATACTGTCTATACTAAATAATGTTACAAGTGTGACGGATAACGCAACCGATATGCTTGCAGTTACGCAGATGAACAATCTGGCACACGTTTCATATTTTGCCCATACTATCATTTTACATAGCTGCTCACTTTTACTCACATTTTTCACATAATATTTAGGCACTGAAATGTCCTGTAAAATGATAACACATTTGGTTCTACCTTTTCTTATGATAGAGATGCCCTTTATTTTTGTTTCATCTTATACTTTAAAAGCTATAAAGGTTATAGCTAGCTTCAAAGTGCAGCAGTCGCCTGCTGTTTTTGTGACAAAAGCTATGCCCTCACCAATCAAAACGTAATAAATGTAAAAAAAACAAAAACACTTTTCCTCCTGCTATTCTGTCCTGCAAAGCACACTGAAAGTCGTATGATGACTCTTTGGACATCAATAGATTATGCGAACATATGATGATATGTACTGGGGGCTGGCAAGTTTGGGGTTATACCTTCGCTGCATTGCTTTACAGGAAGGTGTCAATTTAGACCATTGACATGTGCTAATAATGCTTTTGATTGCTGATTTAATGTTGTTACTCTTGACTTAATATTGTGATTGAAAGTACCAGTGACTGCTTCCATCTTGTCTTTATCTATACCACCTGTTATGGGTTACAATTTGTTCTAATTTGCTGTGGTAATCTGTATTCAATGAACTAAATATGAATTTTTAATGATGTGCAGTTGAGTAACTGTTCCGCACACACACACAAAATAAAACAAAATAAATGACAGCGGTTCAAGGTGCGATAGATAACTGTGAATCAGAATGCAACTGTGCCGTACATACTGTACATCGGGAACAGTTCAGAATTGATGTTTATCAAATAGCGTGAGAAAAACATAAACATAATTAATATAATGCATCATATTTGACACACATGCTAATTATTACATTTATTGATGTGATCACTACAGTCGTGTTTTGCTCTGACCAACTAATCAACGGATGGAAAATGTCATCAAGAATCAAGTGTATGTGTGTATGTGTCTTTGTGTGTGTATGTGTGTGTGTATTCACCCCAGCAGGATTCTTGACTTCTGCATCTGTTTGAGGAGATCCAGGAGGGTGGGGGACCACTTTCACCACCCAGTTGAACATCCTTGAAAAATGCAAGTGCGCACATGCACACACAGACACATATACACAAACACGCAAGCCCTTTGTCAGGATTTGACATTGTTAATAATAATGACCTTAATTAACCTGACTGACAGAGAGCCCTACAGTGCAGCTAAGGAGATGTGATGAAGCACATTTTAATCCGATTTTACTCTTGCCTTTTCTATTACTAAATTTCATCTACCATAGGGAATGCACACTCCGAGTATTATGATTACTGAGTGGTCATGCCGTGATGAAATTTGACATGTTGTTAGCATCTGGAAGAAATTTCAGCTCCCTTGACTCTTTTTTCAGAGCTTTCACTTTGATGTGAAATGCCTTTGATATATAGATCAAAATGATGATGTATAGATCAACCACAACACAAGGGTTAATGCGTCACATATAAACTTTAAAATGGGAAAATGGGAGTTATCTTGTCTTCCATGCAAATTCATCTTAAAGATCACAGTAAATCACAGTTTTCGCAGGGAACAAGTTTTGAGGTTGGAAATTTGCCTTTGCGCTAAGCATTATAACCCACTTTTGAAACAGGGTATCAGGCTATTGAACTGCTCATGAGTAAGGGTGTACGGCACTAAATATTATCAGCATTGTCAACATCAACACCACAAAGTAATGAGTGCAGTTTCCTACCTGAGGGTCTACAGGTGGCCCAGCATGCCCCTGGTGTCGAGGAGATCCACAGTGCGACACAGCTCTGCAGGGATTTGCCCCAGCCGCTACTCGACCCTAACTGGATTAAGGAGCACAACCTGAAGGTTAAGGCCCAATCCTGAACTCGGAGCCAGATGGAGGATGAGCAAAGTGTGACGAAGACTTCATCCCAACTTAGATATGCAAACTGTTGCTACCTTCAGCTGGGAAGTTCTCCCTGTGAATGTTCTGATTTGTCCAACATATGATCTTATATTGCATTGATTGTCTTTCGTGAAAAATATGTGACATACAGTGATTTTTCCATCTTACTCATCTTTGTTTTTCAAGCGTTCCAATGCCTTTTCTGGTCACATATGACATTTGCAAATAGGGGATTTTTTTTTTCTGAACTGTAAAGTACATAGCCAGTAGCTGTTGCGTTAAAGTGACTTAATTTGCAAACAACACAAGAAAGTGGCACGATTTACTTTTGGCTTATTTGATTGCTGATGTCTGACAAATTTGCTTTCATCTATTTTAAATGAACCTCTAGTAATTGAAAACATTAGTCACACATTTGTAACAATCATGCTTAACATTTTTTGTCGCTGTGAAATGACCCACTTAAATAATTGTTTTGTCTTCCTGTTTGTTCACTATGGTCTACCGCAGCTGTTGTCAAAAGGGGTTACAAGTACACCTGGGACTATGTAAAGGCACTTCAGGGGGTATGAGATAGTTTATTAGGGTATCTGCAGGTATGAGGACATCTAATATAATGCCCTAATGGGGATAGTTGATTATTCAACTCAAACTAAGAGCAAATTCACTTAAACACGATGCAACTTTTTTCAAACTTGAGTTATAGTGGCTTCTTTGCAAAGCGTCCTGTCTCTTTATTTTGTTAGATTCCATATGCACATTGTCATTAGTGATGCCATTGTCCTGCAGACAAGCCAGACAGAAACCACACAGGTTGCAGCAGTGTATGTTAGGTAGAAATAACATAATGTCCAGAGGTCACCTTCTAAAGCTTCCAGTGTGCTGCAGGAGAAAGAAGAGTATAAAGTTGGGGAGGTTGCAGGTTGCAGATCCCATTATGCGCTCAGCAGGGGATAAGCTGCGAGAACAGGAAGGTGGCACCATCGCTGGCCTCAATCTTAACTCAACATCTGGATAATATGGCGGACAGAGTGAAGGTTAGACAGGGCATGCTATCACGGAAGTAGAAGTTAAACTACGTTAAAAACGCAAGTATGGTTGTGACAACAGTGAGGAGAATAATACCAGGGAGCGGAAGAAAGAAAAAGCAAACAAAGCTGCAATGGCTGATCTGTGACCCAAGCTAATCCTGATTAACTGTGACACAAAGACATACAGGAAGGGGCAACTCAAAACAGGCAGCACACTGTCGTACACATACAAAAAAAAAATGCACATCATTTTCTTTTTTCTTTCCTCTATTGCAACTAATTTTACAATAACAAATTAAATGATTAAACACTGCAGGTAAGACTGTATAGATCGATCCAAATGTTGATAGATGCAATGCTAAATGATTTCTTTCATGGGTCTTTGTCTCCTTGACGCAGTGGTTTTTAGGGCATGCATATATGGGACACACATGCCGGCCTACTACGAAATACCTACAGTCCTTTGTGGTTTATTGCTTAACCCTTTATGGCGCCGGACTTTTTTCTATAGGCTATCACTATTTGAAAAAGCGGTGGCTTTATGGTTAGAGATAAAGGCATAATGTGTAAATGTTGCTTGGTGCAATTTTGCTACTTCGGCTTTTATTGCCTAATACAATTTTGGAACACAGTTAATTGACTTTAATGACTTATACATATACCCTAGCCCAAGTTTCAAGTTTACCTGAGTGAAGGCCTGCATTGATTCCAGCCTCTCCTTATTTATTCGTTTGTTTTGTTTTATTTATGCTAATTGTATAACTTTAATAACAAAATCGTATGGTTAAGAACTCAACAAGAAAGTGAATTTGAAAAAAAAAAAAAACATGTAATACCGTAACATTTTATGAATCTAAAAGTACTGTACTTTGGTATCAGTATCGAAAATTATTATTGATATCGATCAAAATCTCTTGTTCGACCTGTAGGTGAATTTAATCCTATCCTAGCTGATTTTGGACAACAGGTGGCGAATGATGGACCGGCCTCAAGCCAATGTCAGTACATGAAAATATTTTTTTAAAGAAATAAATGCACAATATTTTGATTAGACTAAATCTTAAGTAACTAAAAGTGCACGTAATCACACAAAAAGTGCCTAAAAAGCATAAAAGGCAACGTGCAAGCTATATCACGCACTTACCTAAAATATTAACAGGAATCAATTCACCTGGAACTTCCGTCTAAAAAAAAAAAAATCATTTGTATTCATTTGTCTGGAAGAAATCACGGCATAATTACTGCATATGTGGGTTCGTTAACTTTTGAGAAAGAGCTCTCTCTTGTGGTGGAAAAATATAATCCACACTAAAGAAGCACTGGATGATAGAAAGCATTCCACGTTAATACAAAACATTTGTGGGGGGACTAATGGTGTCGTTTTGTTTTTACCAATGACTTTTATTGACAATTTTCTAACAAAGTCCACACAGGAGCGTGCAGGCCCCAATACACAACATGCTCTGCATGCATGAACACTTTTGGAATATATGACTGCTCAATATGTGAAACACTACAAATTTAAGTAGGTCTTTAAAAATTTCAATGTAGAGGGAAGTATCCATATAAAGCAGATGCAAATGAGTGGAGTGTGAGATTTTTGGCTCTTCGCACGAAGAGAACATAAAAATCTGCAGAATACGGAATGGCCATTCTTCAGAATCCTGCTGGAGAAAAATGCAGTTCAAAAGAATATATGTGGGACAAAAAGTATGGTGTGAGAATTTTCAGAAAAGTGGACAGAAAGATAAAAGAGGAAGGGAGGAGTAGGGAGAGGAAGTCATCTCCTGCTAATGGCAACAAACTGGGGGAAAAAAAGGGGAGGGGGATTTGGTTCATGTAGGTCAAGAGGCACAACGCCAGCGCTGCTCCTCCCTCTTTCTTTTCTTCCCTCACTCCTCCTTTTCCAAGGGAAAAAAAAATCTGTCAGCCCCCCTTGTTTCACCCTCATCTCATTCTTTCTCATTTCCTCCTTGACATTTTCATTTCTTCTTTGACATTTCTCTCTCCCTTCTTCATGCCCCAACACTCCAAAATCTGCAGCATGTGGCCCTAATGGAAACCAGACCCTGGCCTGTTCTGCTCAAACCGGCTCATACTGAACACCTAATTGTGACGGACGCCTATCTTGCTTTGAGTTAGAGCAAAGGAGTCATTAGTTAAATCCCGCAAAGTGGATCTCAACACAGCCATACTGTACAACAATACGACTCCGCTGGGATCGCACATTTAGCGGTGGAGCCGGAATAGTCATTTTGGTGGGAGGGGCGGAGACTGGAGCCCAGGAGTCTGTGTGCAAGAAAAAAAAATCTCGTACGTATTATATGCCTGTGTTTAGGTAAGTGCTCCATAAGTCTGTCTTCTCTTTTCAGGGCTATTTGAGATCATGTGATATCTTGTCTAACATTCCTGCGCTGCTCGGAGGATGACCCCTGCTAGTGTGTGCACGCTTGTGAGCGCTTTTGCACGCATGCGCACAAACACATCTGAATGGAAGCAGCGGCAGCAGCAAAACAACAACATAGCAGAGAAACACCAAGTGCAAATGTCTGGCATCAAGATCTGTGATCATTGCTGACTCATTGAGGAAAACCATCTGTCCTCCCTTAATCTCTGGATGGCTCCAAATGCTTGAAATTCAGTTCCTATTGTGCCGTCTTTATTTCACAGTAGGTCTACGGCAGCTGAGGAAAAGGGCTCGACTGAACAGGACATAGGCACGAGGGAAATTGTGAACCAGCTCCACAGGCACTATAGTAACCACCTCCCAGGTCGCTTATTATTATGCATCTTTCAAGCAAAACGCTGCAGAAGAAAAAAAGTGTCTTCTCTATGTGTTTGAGTGTGCGTCACACCCAGTCCTGCAGCGAACGCTTGCAGTGCACCAGCGCCCTGGGAGTCTCTTTGTTCTGCAGAGTCCTGAGGATGGCATAGATGAGGGCCAAGATACAGAGAATGAGCACCAGGGGAACCACCACCATGATCAAGGTCATAACTTTGGATCCGCCGTCGGCCACCGTCACCACCACGTTCACTTCTTTGTCATCCTCGTCTACCTCTGGGTCGTCGTCATCTTTTTTGGGTGTGGTAGATTCATCTTTCCCACGGTCCACCGCTTTGCGCTCATCCTCGCCTCCGTCCGAAGGCTTGGCGGGTTCGTCTTCAGCTTCGGGCTTGACGTCTGGGTCCGGCTGAGGTTCCGGGACGCCCACGCAGCCCATGAAATCCTTGAGGATGGAGCGTGGGTAGCCTTTGTCTGCTACTGTCTTGTGGTTGTCAAAGCGCCAGTAGTTGGTGCCCTTGTAGAAGTAGGTGTATGCTGCAGAAGAGACAGAAGGCACTTTGTCTTTATGTGGCCGTTTTTCAAGACAGTGTGCTCATATTAGACGTAATCGCGCGCACAAATCGGATACAAATAGTTTGCTGGCCGAAACCTGATGAGTCACATTCTACTGAATTCTATCCGTTTTCCAAAAACTATCCCATTGGCCATTCCAAAGGTGAGGTATGATTTTTACGAATTAATTTAGTAAAATGTTGAAGATGCGTCTTTTGTGACGCAATGCCAATGGTTGAACAAAACTGTCAATTTTGAGATCTAAAAAGCAATGACTTTATAGATTGAAAATTTCACAGTGCTGTATACCAAAGTTGACGGGAAATTGCTATTTTTCTTTAACCAATCAAGAAAACATCCGAATTTAGCTTAAGCTCCCGAGGACTGGAAATATGTCTTTCAATTGGAATTTTATTTTGCATTATTATGCGATACGTCTAAAATAATCAATTTGTTGTATTCACATAGCAGTATTTGGTATCGGCATCAAAAGAAGCAGCAGTGTGGGTATTGGTGTAAATGTGCTCCTAACCACTCGAATCTTTCAGATGGGCTCCCAGATTCGCTGTGTGGATTTAGAACAGGGCTGCCACAAATCTAATTTCCAAAGCGGAGCACTGGCCAGCACTCAAACCAGAGAGCTGATTCTTCTCCTTGTCTCGGCCTTCTCTTTGCTCCACTTGCGCCAGCCTAACCAATCTCCACTGACGTTCCATATGATGCAATAGCACTTACCTAACTTTTGATTCTTACTCTGACAACACTTTTTCCTGCCCTAAATAATTTTGGACTTGACTATTTGTCATGGTCGGAAGCTTATTTTACCCTTTGAAATCGCCTTCGGTCATTCACTACATTAGTTCTCATTTACCGCCATCATCACTGAGGAAAGCTCCTTTGGGTGAGGGGGGGATATTTCCCCATCTGCTGATTGGTTTTGGGAAGTCTCGATCCGCTTTACGGGTCTCCTCATTGAATCTCCAGTATCTAAACAGACAAGTACGCATTTATGCAAATTAAGCATTGATGCACAGAAAAAAATTCTACGATATATGTATCTAGCAAAAAGGTATCCAGAAGCCTTAAAAGGGATTGAGTGTCAAATACCGGTCATCGGAGAAAAAGTAGGTGTATCCATTAGGCTCCCACCAGACTGCCGTGTCGATACTGTGAGGAGGAACTCCTTGACCATATTCCCGAATGGGCTGTGGGTAACCTGGCAGTACATCCGCTTCTCTGAATACCCAGTATAGATCATCTGCGGAGAGAAAATACAGAAAAGCAAATTTTATAAGATGGGTTAACCAAAGGCAGCCGCGTTGCCTGGTACTTTGCGCATTTGCTTCGCAATTTGGAGGTTTTGGCTTTAAATTTTAAATTGCCACAAGTACTTCAGCTTCCTACTACCTAGCATGTTGCGTCACATGAAGACTGTAAATTACTATGTGTAAACGTGACAGTAAATTTATATGTCTCGCCTAAAGTCAGCTGGGATAGGCCCCAGCTCAGGTGTGACCCTAATATGGTCAAGTTCTGTGGTGTGGTTGCTCCAACTAGAAGGTGATGTTGAGCGAGACAAAAGATTTAGCATGAACCGAATACAGCATACAGAAAGATATTAGAAAAAACACTTGTAACCTATTGGAACTGAGTCGCCGTTTGTATGTCACAGGGCAGATATTCAATCGCAAAATTAACGGGTAAAAATGTTGTTGTTAGTGTGTCTAGGCTAAATGCTGAAATCAGGATGTAGAGGTCAGCTTCCCGTGACTCAGAACATGACAAACTTTAGTTTGTAGTAGCAGAAACCATTTCTCTGGGCTTTTCTGTCTTTTTTTTTTTTTTTTGCAAACTCTTTTCCAGCCTGATTATAAAGATGAACGCTGTGCACATGTGCAGCAATGGAGAGAGGGCTGACGAAATCTTTTCTCTCTCAGGAGGCCTTTTGGAGCTCTGAATTGAGCCAGCAGCAGCTGCCAAACTGTGTAGACGTCATTTATGACATCAGCTAAACTCGCAACACTGTACACTAACATACACACATGCTGTCGGAGATGATGTCATAGGCACATCTGACAGTTTCAAATGTTCTTTTTCTTCAAAGCCGAATTGTCAGAATGTTGAAGCAATGTTGTGGAAAGACACTATTGCCTTATTGGATAGCTCACTGATTATGGCTAGTTATAGTAAATTGTTGTAAAAATATGCACTTGACATATAGTAAGTGTAATAACTGGCAGAGTTGATTCATTCTCTTTGGAATTCAGGCTTGGCAAGCAAAAAATGCTGATTTTGCAATCTTTCCTTTGAGATTGACCTTTTTAAATCCAAACACAGATTTAAATTTCACTGCCAATGTTGTCTTTATAAAGAAGCGCTTAAAAAGCTCCATGCAGGCTTAGCTCTAGCGAACGAGACTTTGCAGAAGAACAAAAACATTGGTAGAAAAACTCCTTCAGTAAGCTACCGCAGAACACAATATAACCTTAAAAGAGTTAAGTGCATGCTGTGTAAACTGAGATGATACAGCAGGACTTACCTTTAAAGAAGACAAATTTGCCATCGTGGCGTTCATACGCTGCATCAATGTTGTTAGGAAGACCGGCCCAGAAAACAGATATCGGCATGGGGTAGTTGTCCAGGACGCGGTTTCTACGCACACGCCAAAACCAGCGACCCTGTACGTATGACCAAACAACACTGGATGTCACTGTTCACAGAACTTTCTGGTGGTATTTCTGGTGTGTTTAAGAAAAATGTTGATCTCCTGCTAAACCCTTTCATACCTTGAACACAAACATCTCGCCCCTCAGAAGGGTCACAGTGTCAAAGTCCCCATCGCAGATATCGGGGGCTTCGTTATCCGGCTGCTTGGGAGGCCGACGAGTCGGTGGGGGACGGGGTTTGTCTTTTCTGATGAGCGGCGTGACTTCGGGGTGGGGATGGGAGGTGGTGCGGATTGCGGGACGGGTGGTCGGGCCGAGAGTGGTTCTGGGTTTGACGGGGGGGACATGTGGGCTTCCTTCAGTGGGGCTCGGGGTGTCAGGTTCGCCGTCGACCGGGGGAGCGCGACTAAGTCTATCTTCAGGGCGAGAAGAGGAAGTGGGTAGCGGATGTTCCAGATCACCATCAAAGGTGGGAGAAGCCTCAGGAATGCGAGGGGGGCCTGGAAGTGTAGGAAAGTGACTCTTCAACACAGTGAAAGATTCAACCAACCTTTTTCAACATCAAGAGACTCCAGGAGAAACAAAAGTATGTCGTTCGTTAATGTACCACTCGCTCCATTACGCATAGTCATTGTCATTTTCCATGTAGTGCTTTAGTGCTCACTTCATTGACTGTGACTACTTTTGGGGAAAAAAAAAAGCTGTCACACTGGTTGCTAAGAGAGGAAAACACTGTTACATAATGAGTGCAAACAATTGATGGTCTGATACTTTGTTCATTAGTATGCAAAAATGTCGCGTCTTCGTGTTGCCTCTTGTTAGATCAAATCCCTTTGGCATTCAGTTTACTTCATCCAGGTTTTTTTCATTAAAATTCCTTTTTATACTTTTCAAAACCCATACAACCTTGCGAATTTTATAGGAAAATAATGACAAGATTATTACCAGTGACACAGAGTGGAATTGTTAAAACCCTTCTTGCAGTACCAGTCACTGATGGGTAACTTAGCAACTGAAGGCAAAATTGTAATTACGTACATATTGGTAAAATAACAAACCAAAATGGGAATTTAATAACCATATAAAGGCCATGATGATGAGAAAATAAATGTGCCGTGAATAAATTCACTCAAAGAAATAGGCCATACTGTATGTTCCAAATTTTTAAATGAAATCTCAGTAGTTATTTGTGCATTATTTGTCACTGTGCCTCTCACCATATATGTGCTGTATTCCTTGGATGTCATCCTCGTGCAGTGTGAAGTTATGAGTGTGAATCCACTGGTAGAAAGGAGCCATAATGGCGTTGGGATTGTCAGAGTGCTCCAGACCTAATGCATGACCGAGCTCGTGCACCGCAACAAGGAATAGGTCAATACCTGAAGCACATATAGTACAATCACAAAATATCTTCAGACAAAAGTGTTAGCCATAGACGCTAAGCACCCTTACTTTTAGATGCCAATTTATAAGCTCGATCGGCCGGTTGGAAAATAAAGTCAAAGCGAAGGCGCTAACCTTGGTGATTTGGACTGTCCAAAGTCCAAGGTTCATCTGCATCAAAGTGTGTATCCCCGCCCATTGCGGGCCCGGGGTAGAAGGCATGGGCCAGGGAACCCCCCTCGCCATCAAACAAGGACATGTCGCCGTGGAAACCAGAGGCGAACAACAACAGGATGTCGGCGAGCTGGGCCTGGCTGCCGTTGCCTTGTTGAGCAGGTAGTTCTTGGAAGGTGAGCGCTGTGGCTCTTTGCCACACGTCAAAGGCTCTGTGGATGGCATCATATGTCCTCTGTGCTCCCAGGGAGGGTGGAATGTGCTGCTCTAATATACTGACACATAAAATGTATTTCAAGGTAAATACATTGCACAGAAAAGGACTATTTGTTAGTGCGAGTATACCTGTAGGTAATGTGGTCCTTGTCCCACTGCTGTCCCGTGACAGCATAGCGCCTCCTCCTCGTGCCATCATCCAAGGCGGCTCTTTTGTCCGGGAGGCCACAACGAGGTCGACGCATAGCCCTGCACGACACGGGCGGCACACACATAACAGTACGCCACATGAACAGATACTGGACTGGCATGAGTGCAAATATTTGAAGCTGTATAATTGATACAATACTTAAAACCAGTTGAACGAAAATGAGCAATGACACTGAAGGAATCAGTTGATACACGGAATCCCGAGTGGCGCTGTTAGTCAATCACAAGGAATATAAACAAACACGCACACTCACCGACAGACAATTACAAATCTTCAATTAAGCAAACGTGGCTTTTGAGGGATTAGTACAGTATGTGGGGATGTGCCACAAGATGTCTGGAATCAGTTTGTGGCCACTGTTTGGAGTGAATGTTTTAGCGATGACAGCCGTCAGAAGCACTCAAGAAAATGGATCTTACGCGAGAGTGTCGGAATCCAACCTGCCGGTCACCTCCAGGCCGTAGAAACGTTGCATGTCACTTATGGCTTGGGACAGGATTTGAGCTGATTGCATAGTGGACATCTGTCTGCTGGCCTGCGACAGGTAGCCAAACTGACGAAGCCATGCCTGTGTGAGAAGGAGACGTCACCTTTATATGAGAATTGTTATTTCGTCTATTTGTGATAAACGCAAGGCATCGGCAGCAGTATTAATCTGGGAAAGCAGCCATTGCTTGAAACCTGGAGAACCATTCCAGCAGGAAAAAGAAAAGCAGATAGAAACCAGATGGCCTCTAATAATATAACCACATTCCAGTGCCTTCACTGCACCGAATGCTAAAATATACTATGTAAACAGATGTTAAGGAAGCGCATGAAAATGTAACTCATTTGCGTTTTAGCATATCTGTGAGCATGCTCGTCAAGAAGGCCTGCGACTGAGTACCAACAGTTCACTGACAGTCAGCTGCACCAGGGGAAGCGACGTTTAGAAAGCAGGAAAAGTGGTTCTGACTTTCTAGAAGTACTGTTTGAAAAGCCTAAACGGGGCTAAAAAACAAAACAAAACTGCACAGCAGGAGTATTCTTGACTTGGCAGAGTCGGGACTCCAAGTTTTATGTAGGCACAGCATGGATGCAGCACCACATATGCCACACACATACCCAGAAGTGTGTACATGAAGAGTAAACATGGATTTCTGCACCTCAAGACCAGAAATCATATCATGTGACTTTTATTCACGATACAGTTATGTGAGCATGAAGTGCAACATAATATTAATAATGAGCAGAGAAGAGCAATTATCATGACGTGCAAAATATTTGGAACTCTTTTAAATCCTTATACAAAAAGTCAAATCATTTCATGTGAATACAATTTGTTGAATGTGAACAGTTGAACACAACCTCATCTTCATACATGTGGATGTGCACACAAGCATTGTTGGTTTTTTTCTAATGTTATAGGGTAACCTGAATTTGTTTAATTAAATTATAGTTGTATGTTCTTTAACTAATTTTAGTAAGCTCTGTTTTTCTTTCCTTTAAATGACTTGTTTTTTTCTTTAACTTGCTTTTAAATCTCATGAATTTGGGGCACGGTTGAAGACTGGTTAGCACGTCTGCCTCACAGTGCAGTGGTTGTGATTTCGCTTCCGATTCCGTCCTTCCTGTGTGTTTGCATGTTTCCCGAGGCCTTGGTGCTTTTCCCAGAATACTCCTATTCCTTCCTCATTCAAAAAACTTGCACAGTAGTATTAAACACTCTAAGCTCTCCCAAGGTATGTTTGTGTGTGTGAACGATCGTCTGTTTTTCTGTGCCCTGGGATTGGCTAGCAACCGGTTACTGTAATTATGTAAACAGCCCACTGCCCAAAGACAGCTGGGGTAGGCTCCAGCACACCCTCGTGAAGATAAGTTTTTATAAACGACTTTTAAAGTATTTCTAATTGTGAAACATATTAAGTTGACTTGTGTAAGACATTATTTTCCAATTCCAAATTGATTTTCTACAGTCTGGTAGTGCAGCCAAAATGTTTTTGTTTTTCCCAAGGTATGTGGCACTGTACATTTCTCCCAGGAGAGCATTTTACATAGGCAAGAGAATCGGTGAATAAAATACACGTGCTTGGAATGCAGTGAGAAAAAGTTACATTTGTAGTTTAAACAACTTGAATGCATTTTGGACATAGCTTACCTCTTCATTGAAGTCGTCCTGTTCCGGTACATCCGCAGTTGTGTTGCCAAGGAAAAGAGAAAGTAAATAGAGCAAAGTGACTAGGATTCGTGACCGTGGTTCTTGAGCTGAAATCATATTCAAGGTCCACTGTGGCTTGATGGAAGTACAGTGTAACAAAGAAAGAAAATCCTCCACCAGCAAGGAAGGGATTGAGGCAAAACAGCAGCTGGTGTTCGCGTCCTTTCACTTTGAGGCAAGCAACAAGTGTCGCCCAAAAAAAAAAAAAAACAGGAAAAAAATGTTACATTCACAGTGAAACTGTAAATTGATAGGACTCCATAGATGTGCGGTCTAAGTTAGGATAGCGCATCGCCTTTATGCTGCCCAATACTGCAGAGCTGACAATGATCTTGCCTTGACTATATGCAATAAGCGTTCCAGCAAAAATGGGAGGTCAACTTGAACTCTGACTTTCATTGCGACGAAAATAATGCTGCCGTAAAAAGAACGCAGAGGTTGAAAGAAAGCTGGCAAGCGCGGAGGAAACTCGTAAACAAATAGGAGGTCGTTAGAAGAGGAATACGCGATCAAATGTTGAAAAGCCCACCCTGCACAAAAACAAGGCATTACAGTAGCGGGGGTAAAGGGATACGATGTCCCACATTGCCCTCTGCTGGTATATCAAAGAAAATACAAGTCATCTTGAAAAAAAAAGAAACAGCTGGCATTTTTATCAAGTCCATCGCTTTCTATGCTGCGAGGGACCGCCGCAAATCGATGGATTGTGCGGCACCCGAGACAAGATCCACACACACACTCGCTATGGCTATAAATGAGATTATGTATGAAAATGGTATAAACAACTAAAAGTTATCCCTTTCAACGTTCACAAAATAGCATTAATCAATTCTTGCTGACAGCAATTGAAAAAAAAGTTTAGAACTCCCGTACTTTGATAATGAGCGCGACTGCATCACCTGGTGCCGTAGTTGTGCATTACACTACACAGCGCAATCTACGCAAAGCCGGTTTTTCTGCGAGTAGTCTACGTGTTATGTCTACATCTTATGCCCTGTTCAAATCTTCAAAAACTCCGTCATCTAAAAGGTGTAGAACATGTATGGCCCGAGCTTGTTCCAAACATTGCAACTGTACCACACTTGGCACACTGGAACTTTAAAAAAAAAATATGGTGAGTACATTACATTTAAAGTCACCCTGCTCATTTTATAAAGCGCTTTCAAGTTGCTCTGCTGAGACTCAGAAGTGAAATATATCAAATTTTATAAGAACCGCCTGATAAAATTTGAGGGATATTGACATCCCATTCTGTAATAACGCATATAGCGGCACTTATAGTTCTTTAAGTATAAGCAGTGAAGATCTCTATGTAACAATGAATATCAAGTAGTGAGTCTAAAAAAACACACATTTTCAGCCCCGTTTGTCATTACAATAAGCAGGATACAAAAATGTTTTGACATTTTATTGAAATGATTATGGCTGCTCAGTTCGAGCAATCTTTCTTCGGCCAGCTCTTGCAACTACGATGAGGAGGGTAAGGATGAAGCCCACAGCCCAGACACCTGCCACAGGGAGCACCACTGTCGTCACTATATCTGTAGGGGGGCATGAAGCTTGTTATTTTCGGACACAAATTTTAAAAAATAACAATAACAGTGATAATGTAACGGTTAATTACTAGTCAAAGGTTTATCTGGCGTTTCGATTCTGATGGGCCCATATGACAAGAGCCCTTGGGAAGGGGCTGCTCGCACTGCTTCTCTCTTTGTGATAGATTTGCAGTTCTATAAACAAAATAAGATATCTTCATTTTCAAAATCCTCCCATTGGAAATTATTTTACAGCATAACCCTCCAAAGGCAGATTTAGACAACATAATCTGGACATTGTGAAGTAGTTAGGATGGCAGTAATGAGCTCACGGGTGTGCAAGATATTCTGTCATCTGGGTCACAAAGCTGCACGGTGCAATGCAGATAGAACAAGTGTGGCTCCACTGTGAAGCGGAACATGGCGAAGCTGTAGTGAATGGTGGAGCTCTGCCCATTAAGCCCAGACTCGTCCTCGTTTAGGCCATGGAAGACGACCGTGTCGTCGGTCGCACATCTGCACACATTGGAATAGGACTCATTAATATGTGCGTATTCACTTTCAAGGAGGAAAGTCAAGAGTGAACATTTCAGTGTAAAGATTTTTCAACCCATTCAAAAGCAGGCTGTGAACCAGCCCCTCCGAAGCATTGGCCTGCTGACTCTGCGTGGCCCAGCAGTCGTTTATGCGGAGCAGGAAGAAGTCTGCGGGCTCTGTCACGGCGATCTCAACATACACCTGAACCCATGGCAAAGGACATTGAAAACAAACTGCTGAATGACACGGGAACAAAGGAGAACAAAGCTGCGGACTACCTGGTCCCCCAGCTCAATCGTGGGGGCACTGCTGAAAGCTGTGATGTAGCTATGATCCGTGTACAGCATCATCTGTATGATTGCGTCCAGCTCGTCGACGCGCACCATCGCCTCACTGTTTGCGTCAGAGAACAACTCAGTCAGGAAATTGCTCACCCAGTTAACTGAGCCTTTGTCATCTTAAAGCCACTGTCACCTATAGAACATCCTCTGTGAAAGTTGTGATTAAACAGCCTCCATGACAACTACTATGAAGCAGCTAAATCAAGTGACGATGTCTATGGGACTGAGTGAACCAAGTGAGTTGGATGACATTAACTATATTAATAACAAAACAACAGTGGTACTATAAGCAGGTCCATCCATTTCATATAGAACTTGCCTCATTCGCATCATGGCCAAAAGGCAACAGATAAAAAATGATTTTATAGTTTAGAGGTGCTTTCAAATTGAATTGCACACTGGCAGAAGTGCATAAGATTTGCACAAGACGCTTCGACAATGCACATGATAATGGGAAAATAAAATGAAAGCCTCTTTACCTGGAAATGGGCAGAACTGGAAAGGGCAGACTGACCGACCGGATAAATGGATAGATGCATGTGAAATCCAGCTTGATGACTGGATCTCTGATGATGTTTCCAATGGCCTGAGGCTCTGATTGAAGACTCAGGGTGTATGTGACATGAGTATAATTTTTCTATGAACAGCAATATCAAATTGATCAAATTAGCATCAGTCTTTGTATTTGAGAGCAATCAATGCAACTTTGCGGCGTCGACACACCTCAAGCGACTTGCCTCCGCAGCCAATGTATTCATTTTTTGCTATCTTGACCATGTAGTACGGAATTTTGTTGACAACTTCCCTGAATGCTTTGCACGATCTATTGGGCAGGTGCAAAGATGTGACCGGCGTGTTGTAATACATGAAGAAGTCTTCTCGTGCTCTGACTCCCATGTACGTTTTCGTGCACAAGACTTTGATGTGTGCATCTATTCCAAAACAAAATGTTTTTGGTTTTAATCCTCTGAATCTGAACAGATTGTAAAGGATACAGGACAAGCTGCCAAATGTACTGTTTTTTACTGTTTTTTTACCAATTTGTCTATGGTGCCACTGCTCAGATCATTAAAAAAATGAAGGCGAGGTGGGGTCAGAGAAAAAAACAAAACAAGCCAACCTTTGTCACAGTGGTCATCATAAAATCCTTCCACACACTTGCAGGTGCTCTTGTCTTTAGAGAGGACGCATCGTTCTGGGTTGTTGGGGCACATGTCCACGTCGCAGATTCCTGCTCGGACAGATCACAGGCTAACACCCTTATTTGACATTTCACTTCGTAGTGGTTAGAATTACCTGTAACTTGGTGGTGCGTGAAGCCAAGGAGCAGTAAGAGGAAAACAGCCAACTGGCGTGAACAGGAAAATTTTCTATTTATTACATCACGAACTGTTTTGCTAGTACTCATATCAGTTAGCATCCAAAATGAACTAGTCTTGCAATGGCAAGTTCATTTCATCCATTCAAGTGAAACAAAAGGTAAACTCACCTGACAGTCCTTTAAATTCATTGTTGTGCTATTTTTTTTCCCCCATAAAAAATATACATACAGTATGTAAAGCCAAATTTTCAAGCTTATTTTTTCACGATCAAACCTAGGTAGTTGGGTTCTGTTGTCACCGTCTTCATTACCGGACGTCCTGCAATTAAAATCACCTGTGCTCTGTCATGGCGGTAAGCATGACCAAATTAAGCTCATTTGGACTTTTATAGCCTTTCATTGTTTTAGGTTTTTTTTATTATTATTATTTAAATTTGAGGCTGTCAAACTTATCTTTGCTGCGGTTGTTCCCACTAATGTTTTAATCACTTTGAGTTATTAAAAAATGACCTATTTTTCTCTCCGCCTGATTAGAATTTTTAACGTTAGATGTCGCTATCACACTGATTGATGTTGTAGCCAAACAAGAAAAAGTTATGAATTAGTGATTTTAAATTCAAACTGCCATTCTCGATTAGTGGTTCGTATTGCATCTTAATCAATGAGCTCACAATCCTTTTGAAACAATAGTGCTGCGAATACAACCTTTTGGAAATAATACAATAATAGAATCACAGCGTGGACTTAACATCTTTTTCACTTGTGAAATCCAAAAACTCAATCTCATCAAACATTACCGTCTGTAGATTTATTTTTTTTTGTCCTATGACCGTGACAAATTTGTCTATAGCCGTGACAATTTGGGGAAAATAAAAGTTGAAGGGACAGAGGTAAAACTGACATGCGTTATGGTCAGATTTAAGGCATTCTGCAAGTGACACAAAGATAGGTCGCCCTGCGTCTGGTAGAACTAGTCAGCATTTCAAGTACATAAAGTGTGCCACATTTTGTCTCACGGCCAAAGGCTATTGGGGCCATTTTCCCAGAGACAATCATTGCTTGTCTCCCATCTGTCAAGAGCAGAGGAAGTTGTGGTTAATAGAGCGCTTTTGTTTGATAAAGCAGCTTTTCAGGTCATCAATGGCAGAAGATCAAGCGTGAAACACTCAAACATCATCTTCTTCTGTCATGTGTCTTATGTATAAATAGAAACACTTAGATTTTTTTATTCATTTATTTATTTTTACATTTTGTTGAGCTGTATTTTAAAACATTGACAAATAAAAGCTACAGTACAATTTATTTTGTCATCACTTTGGCTCAACCATGCAGGATAATTGTCATTATTACAAGTCCAAGCAATACAGAATAACCTGTTCCATGATGAATTACTGCCTGTAATTTGTTAAAGTGTGTGTCTCAAATTATTAATTTCGTAATTCTGTTGATTATTTTTTCTTGATTAATTGATGAATTGGATTTTTAAAAAGCAAAATTTCTATACCTTTATTTAAAAACATCCACCCAGTTTCTTTCCGATTATCCTCACAAGGCTTGCTAGTGTCTATCCCAGCTGACTTCGAGCAGTAGGCTGCTCCAAACTTCACACATTGTGTGGCACTAGGAAAACCCAAGCGACTGTGGTTAGCATGATAGAAAACGTGCTAAAAAAGTTAGTTGTTTTTTTTTTCATAGTGAACAGCATTTTTGTGTTTTAATACATTTTATTCAAGTAAATCTATCTGGCCACTTTTGTGGCGGATGACAGAAATCGGGTATTTAATACTGTACTGATAAGGTTTAATTGCGAGCATGTGAACGTTTTGAAATGAAGAAAGGGTCTTATTGTCAAAAAAGAATTAGCGAATGAGTTCATAATCAATTAGTTATTGATTAATCATTGCACCATAGTATGTATAGGGAAGGGCTTTGGAGAATATTTGTTTCTCAAACTGATGTTTGTAAAAAAAAATTGAGTCTTTTCAAAAGACATTAAAAGCCACGGACAGGAAGGAAAACAAGTCCAATAGGTAGCCAGTTGAAATTTTAACGAGTCATACAAAATTGAGGTCATATAATGCAGATTCATTTTGTTCTTCAACATATTGTGAATCCAGTCGTCGTTTTGGAGTCAGTCCTCGCTGGCAGTGGTGCAGTGCCACCCTGGTGTTGTGAAATAGCCGGCTCGTAGGCGGTCTCTGTCATCGGCCTGATTCACAACACCAGCTGGGGCACACACACCTGAGGGACACGTCCTCTGCTGCAGTTGCTGCTGGATGATGTTTGCATCAGTCGAAAGGAACAAACTGTCCTTCAGAGTGGATGCCGCCTAATGTTTATGCGACTGATTACAACAAGCAGTTAGAATAGATTTATGGCTATTGGTTCAGTCGGTCTGAGGCCTTGAGTGAACCTCACGTGTGTACAGTATGTGGAGCAGCACTGACAGAATGAGCTTCCATCTGTGTTCTCTCAGGCCAGACTGAAGGAAACAGAGTGTGGGCCACACAGAATAGTAAAGCGGATGGCAGGGGGTGTTCTCAAAGTGAAGGCTGTCAGCAAATTATTACACATTGCTCTCAGGCTATTCTTCACACATGATCAACATTGCCAGATCAAGGGCTTAACACTGTACATGAGGAAAACGATATGGGATGGTCCGCAATCTCACCCCATGTAGACACTGGACTTTTTGGGTATTGGGTTGGGTGAGCAGACCTGCGGCCTGGTTACAACAGATATATAATGTCCGTCAGCGTCGACAAAAAAATACCCTTCATACACCAGCAAGATTTGATAATGTGCATCATGCCTTCTCAACAACTTTGCAGTTTATATACAGTAAATGAAAATAAGCTCATTCCCCCGCACTTCCACTTTCACTCACTTTCGCCTTGAAACGTTTTTAACTTTCTAAGTAATTGAGTCCTTTTTAATCAACAAATTCTAATAGAAACAATAGTGCTGCGAATACTAAAAAAAAATAAATATGCCAACTGAAAAGAGCAGGATACCTCTGGTATTGAAAGCATGGAGATGTGTTGAAGCCTGTGATGTATGTAGGAAAAAATGGCTACAGTAAAAATGAAAAATGATCATAAAAATCTCATAAATCAAGTTTCATAAAAGATGTCAAAACCCAGACTGCAATAAAAAAATGCATGCAATTAAATCATGCTTTTTTAACTAAATCAGACAAAATAAAAAATGTGAATGCAACAGAACAACTGAAAAGTAGTTTTTTTTATTCCAAAGTAACTGGCAGTACAAATATGAAACAGTGCAATGGGAAAAGGATCAAAAGAAACTAATGACAGGATCAAAAAAAACTGACAGAAACACAAAACACACAAGCAAACACAATGAAAGTTTGCCTTATCAAATGAAATTATGAAAATGAAGGTGTTTTAATGGGTAGGTGTCACCAAAAACACCCCCTTTGGTTGTTTACGATTCTGTGTGTAGTGACATCTCAGTTCATCAATAATTCCATTTGCACCAGTCTGGCATTGGTATCTCCGGCCATGTTGTAGGGAATCATCCCAGCAAAGGTGATCAGGGCTCGAGCTTGACTGCGCAGCTGCTGTGATCAAAAGACACCAACAGAATATCATCATACAATAACAGCAAAGGGATGAGTAAAACCTATAAAACTATTTGGCATCAAAAGGTAAGCAGGTACAAAAATACCAAAACCGTCATCCTACTATGCTGATTGTGGTTGAGAAATATGAGTAGATCACGTTAAATTAGGGGTTACAAGATGTGCAGAAATGTTGACACGTTAAGTTTGACAGCCTGGGGAGGCTCGAATCATTCACTCACCATAATGCTGTAATCATTCAAATGTATTCACAGTCTTGGGATATGACAAAAAAAAACTAGATTTTAGTTCAAAAAAAAAAAAGAAAGAAAAATCATTCTACTTTATCATCATTTATTGGCACCATTGCCTCAAAACCAGTTAATTGGCAACATGACTTTTTAAAATCCTCATAAAAATACACTAACTTGTTAAAGGAAAAACATTACATCAACTTAGTTAAAGGAAAAACATTGCATCAACTTTCTAAACAGCTCACATACTCACCGTGTCTCTGTCTTCCAACGTCCTCTGAGCTCGCCCGGGCGTGCTTGCCGGTGCCCCCTTCAGACGCTTGTACTGCGTGAACAGAATGTTCATGGAGGCTAGCAACACCTCTGACAGGTTGTGCCTCACCTGCAGAGGAGGAAGATATTGTATAAAACGTGCGCGCATTGCAATGTTTCCTTTTCTCGTTGTTTTAAAAACTCATCATCACCTCATCACTAAAGTTCCTGAAGGCCGCCACTCTCTCCTCCACACTTTCCTGGCTAAGGGGCAGAAGCTTCAGACGCTCCATCACCTGACAAACCAGGGAGATTATACTCATATAACCTCGCTCCTTATGACAGGTTCGACCATTCAAAAATAAGGTGCGCACCCATCAGCTCGCTTTTCTTGCAATTAGTAGGCAAAAGTGTTTCGAAGCACTCACATCATACGCCCGGTCGACATGACCTGCATGGTACTCATCAAAGAAGGTCATCAGATCCAGAAGTAGGTAGAAAGTGCTGTCGACAAACTTATCACCCGCGATGCCTTGAGAGCGGTACCTGTAAGTGGCGGTGAAAAATCGTCTGCTTTAATCCTTCCGCTAAACCTGAGAGGATTTCATACAGAGCATAATCTGAGTTTGAGTGTGTTCCCACCTATCTGCAATGGCCACAGCAGTGTTTTTTAGCCTCTCCTTATTTGACTGAGGAGCGCTGACCTGAGCAATGACAGGGCTTAATAACCTGTTCATCAGCTCCAACACCTTGTCTGGATTCTTCACGGGGCCAAGGCGTGATGACGCAAAGAAGGCAGGCAAAGGGAAAGGGTGGGAGGGTTTAAGTGAGCTCTGCTCTAAAGTAAAAGGAGACAACGATGGACTACTCACCTTGGCCAGCTCATAGAGTTTGACCGCTTCCTCAAACAAACCCTTGTTCTCAGCTTCCAAGGCCACTTTACTAATGATAGCTCTGGTGTCTCCGGCAAACTTATCAATGACCCCAGGCTAGAGAAAGACAATTAAATCAGGCGCTGGTGGAACCGGGCTATCAAGATTCTGCATGTTGCACGGAAAGGTAATCATGCCAGGAGGACTGATTGCAGCAGAGGATCTTTAAAACTATCTCCTCCTTATGGAAGAGTGCATATAAATACATTACAATATAGTGTTAACTTAGATTTGCTTTAGTATTTCATTTCAAAAAGTGAAACTCCTACTAAACATGTATGCGTGTTTATCTTTACTGTTTGTCAGTCTTAGGAAATTTTGAATAACAGAAAAGGTTTTGAGCTGATTAAATGTACCTCAAAACATTCATTATAGAAAATAAACCTATAAGGCATTCAGCTGAATGAACTTGAAAACAAAAAACAAATAGAAAAATGTCTTACCCTCCTGCTTCCGTCCTTTTCCAATCTTCCAAGTAGCATATCAAACTGTATAAAACAAAGATACGGTAAATCATTACCTATTAAAGTAAGAAGTTGCTCTAAATATAAATATTGGTGTATGTTTAATCTTGTTCAGTAATTAGTAATGATTTGCAAATTCTACCCACGGCTCTCTATTCAATCTGCTCAAATGTGGCACCGTAATTAAAGTCAAACTCATCGCGGAACCATTCTAAAGATGATTTTGATGAACTCGGTAATGCCATCATAACCTCATTTATATTTTCATTAGCCGTCACATTTATTTAGATATTAAGGTGTTGTGCATTAACAAAGAGCAGGACTACAGATGAAAATGTATTTTACAGGCTTGCTTGATCAGATGCCTTGTGATCTAAGGAATTGGGTCCCCACCTTTTTTCAATTACGCACCCCCTGTGAGTTATTTTTTCAGCCAAGTACCCTGTGATCAGCACAAAACATTTGTTGGATTTGGGAAGGGTCTGATTTATTACACTTTGGAAGCACAGTGGTAGTAGTATTTCTAGGTGTGTTTTTATTCAGCAACTCTAGAAGATATGGTAGACCTTGTAACAATGTTTTATTTCAAGCTTGTCTGTCAGATTGTTTTATATCTGGCTTTTTTTGTCTAAAAATATGCATCCATAAAAATTGTGCATCCATATAAAACCTCACAAAATAAAGGCATTCAACTGAGTCATTTTAAAACACAATTTAGCAATGATGAAGATAAATATACAGTATTTTAAAATATATATTTAGTTAATAGTTATAATTTACAGTAAACAAAATGGGCTGGAGTCCACAAGTTGCCTTCTGCTCTAATTAATTTGCTTTCAATTTGAAAACATAAATATATTGGTCATTTCACCAACACGCAACAAATGTATATGCAGTGGACGTGGACATTAAACTGGCTTTCAATTGCATTAAAAAAATATAATGATACCTGCAGAAACCCTGTTAAAATGCCATGTACCTTTAAGCTGTCCCCACATACCCTCAGGCCTACTTGTCCCCCTAACTGAGAATCATTGACGTGGGGGACATCAATTCGTAGTTAGTTGACTGTAAGAAATGATGTCACTCACCTCCCGACTCTCAATAACAAGTTCACTGACACATCGCATGAACATGTTCTCTCCTTGACTGTCTTTTTCGTTGCTGCAGAAGCATATTGTATACATTAGGGATACTTTATTTGATTTGATTTTCCAAAAAAAAAGAAAAAAAAAAAAGAAAAAAATCCCTAACTGAGAAAAATTACCGTAAGAAGTAGAAGTACTGGAGGGCTTCCCGTGGATCCGTGGACTCAAATTTGCGGGTGTAAAGCATGAGCAAGCGAATGAAGTTCAGGCGGCGCACAGTGGGGGGGTCTCCAGGCTCTTGACTCACTGCAAATAGATGTTGATTTGAAAATCAAGTTTTCTTTCCCTCACCTGATTTTATGTCCTTATACTCACGCAGCTGAGCACTTTGGCCAGATGACTTTAGCAACAGCCGTAGCTCATAGAGCACCAATGCCACGTGGACGGCATGACTCCGAAGTCTCTCGATGCGAAACAAGAAAGCCACGGCAGCTTCAAACTGGGCCGTCAGGAATAGGACCTGAAAATACAGGAAAGGCTGCTGGCTTGCAGAAAAATGTGATTCCCCTGTTGATAGAAAAAAAGGGGGTTTCAAAATAAAGAAACAACATATTAATTGAATGCACATTTCAAAGTTTCCCTGGCCATGTGAAAATCAGTGAATAGTCTTTAAACATGTTCATATCCCACATTCAAAACTTAATTAAAATACAATCAGAATTTCTGTTTGAGCTTTATGTATGTGATGTGGTTCTTGAACAAATGACACAACTTCCTCATTTCCACAGATGGTAGCCAGGATTATTAATTTACTGCAGCCTGGTGAACTATTTCAACAATTTTCAGTGTGCTACTGCAATAAAAAAATAAATAAATAAATAAAAAAAATAAGGCTTTTAACACATTTTAAGCAGGGGTGCCTAAAACTATGCAGGGCACAAAACTAGCTACACTGTTGTGGAAACAAGCAGAGATGCTTCAAACAGACGGAAAAAAAGGAAGGGAATAGGGTATGTAACAGAAATGTAATATGTGTGCAGAAGAGGCTTTAGTTTTGTTACATTAGAATAAAGTAAGTAGCATGCTGGTTCCACATCACTTGTAATGAACACAGAGGAACACCCCCCTGCCCCCCCTCAGCAAATGAGGGTGAAAACAGCCTGCTTCTGTCAAACTCTGCATGTGCACCCATTAGCTGCACAGCGAAACGCCAACATCGGGAACAATAAAAAGGCAATTAAATGTAGCAAGCCTTTAAATGTACCCAAACACAAAAGAATGTCTAATTTGTTCCACATGGACAGTACAAGCTATACTTTAAAGAGAGAACGGTTCACCTTTTGACAGTCTGTCTATGACAAGTAACACGTACCGTAAGTACAAGACTTTGGAAAACATTCTCTAATGCACAGGTACTTAGTCATCAAGTTTACTTTTTAATTATAACACCTAATCCTCTTGCCGCCTCCAAGTTTGAGGAGTAGAACAGAGTGGACTATGTCAGCCATTTTATAGCCTTATCTCAGACTGGCAGCGCTTTAGTTCAAAAAGTACTGTGCGTATGAGAGAGAGGAGTGAGATGAAGTGAGAGAGAAGAGTGAGAGAGCGCAAGAGAGAATGACAAGCATGAGAGAGGAAAGAGAATGAAGATGAGAACTAGAAAATATACCAGCAAAAGTGGGGGTGTAAAAAAGGGGAGAAAAGCAGCAGGAGGACGGTGAAGAAAAAAACAGCAGTGCGAGAGGACTGAATGAAAATAAAGGATAACAGAGAACAGGACGACAAAGAGAAGGATGTGTCGAAGGAACGACAAGAAGAGGCGAAACGGGAGAGTGCTGGCAAAAAGAAAGCGAAAGAGAAAGCTCTGGGCTTCATGTCCCGCTGTTCAGCAAGATGGAGGACAACGGGGAACATGGTGCCAGGCAACGGAGGGAGCAGAGGAACCGAGGGGAAACAGGATGGGCCTTGAGGCTGCACTTCCCTCTGAGGGGATAGGGTAGGAGAAAGAACGTAGCCTACAGTCTTATCAGAATGTAGCAGGATCACTGTCATTTTTTTTAATGACACAGATATATGTTTAGTTCCTTATCAAAAACAAAACAAAAAGGTGAAGAATATTTCATGAAAAAAGTTCCTGACAGATGAAGTCTTCTGTCACCTGCGAGCTTGCTCAAAGACATTAAGAGCAGCTCAATTAACAAGGTTGAAGGTTTCTTATCATAACCGGTGGAATACGTTTACGCTAATAAGACTTTACACAATACATATATCCAGCGACGAATACTGCAACAGTCTGGGAAGTTAACTAATTATTTAAGATAGTTTATACATTTATTTTGGTATTTTCAATAACAAATATTTAAATAGGGTGTGTGTATATATATACATATATACACATATACATATATATACACATATACATATATACACATATACATATATATATATATATATATATACATATATATATATATACATACACACATATACATACATACACATATACATACATACATATATACACAGACATATACATACATACATATATACACACACACATATATATATATATATATATATATATATATATATATATATATATATATACACACACACACACACACATACACACATATATATATATATATATATATATATATATATATATATATATACACATATACATACATATATATAGCTATACATACATACATACATATATACACATGTACATACATATATATACACATATACATACACACACACACATAAAAGAGAGAAAGAGAGAGATGGAATTCTAGTATTGAAATCAGATAATAATCATCCAAAACAATTATCAAAAAGTCAGAAAATGAAATGAACACCATTTATATTAAATTTCCACTCTCACTTAAGGCTTTGGTGTTTGTATTTGTAAGGCATAAAAATGAGGGGCTAGCAACAGACATTTTCAATCTGTGATGTGCAAGAAACTGTACTGTAATGACTGTAATTACTTATGTGTCAAATGATGATGATGTTTTCATAATCACTACTTTGAAATTCATTTGACATCAAATTCTGGTCCACTTTACCGTGACCTAATTAACAATGACCAAGAATTTGCTTCACCTCATAGTCGCATGCTATACCTTCTTGTCAAAATCAGTTGCTGAATCTTATGGGTACTCCTGAAGAATATGTATATTTCATTGCAATTTGTGAAGCCTGTGATTTCTGAATAATTTTTAGATTGTGTACTGAACGTGAATTATGTAAAAGTTATAATGCCTCCAGGTGATTCAATTAAGAGTGGCAGGGTAAGCAACTGAGTGCTCCTGTTAGAGAACACGGAAAGGTATTCTATTTAGCTCATTTAATAATTGCAGTTTTTTGGAACATATACACAATCATAAACTTGAAGAGACATGGATGCTGCACAACGGGTGCATATGGTAAAATTAACTTGAGCCCCAAAAGGAAAAGGAAAAACAAATGCTTCAAGCGCATTCAAAGCTACACTGTTCAAGGACCGCTCACAATGTGGGAAATCTGAAACACATTCAACTCAACCCGCAACAAATATATACTGTAACATATAGGTATGAACACAAGAAAATATAAAGGAAAAAAAAGGAAAATATCGAGGAAGATTAAATTTATTCTGTTTTGCTTAAGTTTCTACATTGTTGTCAGAGTTTTGGAGCGTCTTATACACTGTAACATAAAAAATACCAGAATTTGACCCCCAAATTAAGGGTGAGTCCTATACACATGTGCATATTATATATAGAAATTACGGAATTTTATCAAAGATTTTAATGGCCTTTTGCACAATGGTTTGATTAAAAACTGCAGGGGAAAAAAAAAATACAGTTTCACAGGTGATCTGCAGTTCTGTGAAAGACTGTGACAGTCACTGAACATACCATAGTCCTCAAGCAGTTGTTTCTGTAGCTGAGGCAAGGTGAGTCTGTCCTGTGGGGAGCTGCTGCCATCATCATCAAAACATACTTGGTTCAGCTGCAGAGCGAAAGAATTATGCAAGAGTAAATGACAGTAGACAGGAAGAAAAAGCAAACCAATATTTACATTATAGACCCTTACTTTTGCTCAAAGGTAAGCTAAGAACAAATACTCTAAAGCAGTGCTTCTTAATTATATTTTGACAATCCCCCCCAACTTTCAACAACTGTTATTTTTTTTTTTAACAGTGTTTTTACGGGTTCCAGCTTAGACTAAAATTGAAAAAAAAGTGCTTGAAATCAAAGTGCTTGAAGAAAAAAAAAAGATGAAAATTCTTATATTATTGCAATGACAATTCACATAAAAACAAATACTTTTCCCTGGGCTCATCAGCGCTCCCCCATCACCTCGCGCCGCCCCAGGGGGGCCCAAAACAGACATATTTTACCTTAAGCCATAGATAGTCTTCGGTCTTGTCCGCCACCTCTCCATGGTTATCGCTGACATCACATTTCCCGATGAGGCAATAAACAGCACGCTTATAAGGATCAGCGCTGTTCCTCAGTACTCTGCGGTAGTGAAGGCGAAGCTTGTTCTCCGAAGTTGGGGAAAGGCTGAATGGCGAAGACATAACAGATGGAACACCAAGAAGAACACCTGTCTATTACAGGTTAAGACTCCAATGAAGTGTGTGTGGCTTTTTGGGTCTGAATCTGCTAGTGATTGCGTAAACATAAAACAAACAAATTCATACCGTCTGTCTGTACTGTTTGCGTACTCCTGGAACCATGTCTTGAAGTCTCCTAGTTGGTGTTGCACTCTATTGACAACATGCATGGCCGCATTAAGGTCTCCGCATCGTAGACAGTAGTAGATCACAGCCCACACTGGGTGGCCCTCGATCTCACCATCCTGTTGTATGAGCAGACAGTCAGTCACATGATAGTCAATGCATTACTACAAATAATAATAATAATAAAAAAAAAGTCAATTAGTACGTAATCTATTAGAGCTTAACTCATTTATACAAATTCTGCTTTAGGGGTCACAAACGTGGTGCCTGCAGGCATTAGGTGGCCCACAATTACCATTTGAGTTGCCCTTAGGCCTCTTCTATAAATAATTCGCCAGTGGCATGCATCTATTTTGTGTGTGTGTGTTATTACTATTCTTAAACAGCTATTCTTTTTAAATCACTTACATTAGTGTAAATTATGGTGATCAAATAAAAATTACAACATAATAGTTTATCAAAATATCATTATTGCGTAAAATAGGGATGAAACAGATTTTTTTTAAAATGTTGCTACTCTCGTTTTAAAAGTGTGTTTGGGACTTTAAGATAGTTAAGTGCAGTAAATCTATAAAAAAAAAGATGCAGTTGGTATATTTAAAAAAACAGGGTATTTCATTTTGTGTGGTGGGAACAGGAACATAATCTGTCAATGGAGGGGGAATGACTATATTTCTTTTTTTAACAAAACACAAACAAGTCAAAGCGATTGTAGGACTGCATATCGCACATCTAAAGGATGCGTTACCTGCATGCCAGGCAGGGGACCTGGTAGCTTGATGTTAAGAAAACTGCGTACAAGTTGATATGTTCCTGGCACCCCTCCCAGTTGAGCCTGGTGAAGGTTTCCAAACACAGTAACCATGGTATAATTTTTATAACTGTAAGACAGGAGAAACAAGCCACAGTACATTAGTCGGCTACATTTTAACATGGATTTTAGCGATTATATCATCATTATGTTGTGAACACTAAGCTTAATTTTCGTGTTTTAAGGAAATTCACCTATTCTCAAGAAACCCAAGTGCCTGACGCACAAATGACATTTGCATCTCAACTGAAGTGCGACTTTTCAGTGTGTCTTTGGCAGGAACCAGCAAAACATCAGTCATCTGTTTCACCATCAGCCACAGATCTGACACATTCTAAAGGGAAGATGGCAGTTGGTGAGCATCGCCTACATGCAGCATTGCAAAAAAAAAAAGTAATATTTGCAGTTACATAATATTACCTTGTCATCCAGGCTTTCTGCAACAGATGCACATAAATCTCCTAGATTTGGCTGAATGTGACCATTCACAATCTTCTCATTGAAAACATAGATCTAGTAGAAAGGACGACGTGAGCAATATAAACAAATAAAAGAGATTACACATCTGACAGATAGGAAAATGCTCCAATAAAATACTATTGCCACATGAAACAATTCAATAAATCAAAATAGGCCTACCATTCCAAAGCAAAACTTTACGACCATCGAGAGAAATGATTCACGACAAAAAACAACAAGAAGACAATTAGAATGCTCAGGAGGTCCTCAAAAAAGATGACAAAAACAAGACAAATGATGCTGCATGCAATGTGTCGACACATACTGCAGGGATCTGGCTCTGACAGAATGAGAGAAGGTCAGAATGGATAACGGGAGGATATGCAATGGAAGAGACAGAATTGACCCACAATCCTCCTCTGCAGCCACATCAATCAATAGGTTTGATCTGCCCTCCTGTGACCTCTTTTCTATTTAATGATCAGGCATGGGTGGATTTAACTTCACATCATATTTGAATTCAGATTGAAGTATTTATGATAAAATCAGGAGATGTTAGAATGGATACAGCAAATTATTTTACAGGTTGCATGAATAAGCAGGAATAGACCGCCAAATAATCATTTTTAAAGTTAAATGAGGTAAACATTCACTAATAGGCGAATCTGCAGGTAGTGAAACAAGAGTATGCGGAGGTCCATAGATAGTAGTTGTGTGAAGGCAAAAGTTTTGAACGGTTTGAATAGGCCAAATAAGGGAGAAGATACTGGGTAAAAACAGAAAAAAAGAGGAAATTATGTGGGTATGTATTTGAATGGCAAAAACGTCAATTCACATTTCTTCACAGACTCATTCAAACATTCAATGTGATTCCACCATTCGACTCTCCCTTCAGCGCTTCTGCCTTCACACGCAATTTCTTCAGGAATTGCACATTTTGTAGATATATTGAATATTTGAGTATGCCATTTTATTCAAATACTATTGAATAAATGTAAAGTAGCTACTAATGTACTAAACATTTTATACTGTTTGGGAAAAGACATTCTCTGCATAAGAAGGCTAGAATTCCTAATTGATGGATGCCATACTGTAATTGGATGAATAAACATTTCATCTTGATTAGTTTAAAATACATTGTTTTAGTTTATGAAGGCAAAATCATAAAAACTTGCAATACAAGTAAAGTTTTGAATCATGAACACACACAACATTTTGAGCAAAAATACATTTTGTAGTCAGCATCCATATTTCAATGATCAATAAAGTCTACTGATTACTATGAAAAAGGATAAATTAAGTAAGTTTTAAAAATATTCCAAAAAAAGTATAAATGCACATAATATGGTTTTCAACTTTGTCCCTGTGACCAAGAGAGGAAATTAAATTAAATCTTCAATTTGTTTTCTTAAATAATCAGGTCTTTCCATGATTACCATTGATGTACCATTGTGACTCACCTGACGTCCGTATGCCACCTCTACACTGTCCAAAGCACTCCTTCCTGATACTGTTATGTCACTCACAAAGCTGGGCTAAAACAAAAACCAAAACAATCAACTGAATATGTTGCACAGAAGGATGCAATCTCTTTAAATCAGTGGTGTCTAATGCAGGGCCCATGGGTTGGATCCAGCCCCCAAGTTTATTTTGTGAAGCATTTGAAAAAAACGAATAGGAACGAGACTGTCTGTAATACTGTAATGGCCTTGGATGTGTTTAAGGATTGACTCAGTCATGGTTCTGTCCAAACGCTTCTTTTGTTGAAAAAAGAAAAATAAATATAAAAAGGTCGTTAACACGCACATCATCCAGCGTTGCTGCCAGTCATAACTAACGCTCGTGCTCATTAACAACTATCTCAAGATTTTGTGACGCACTAAAAACATATTAAAAGGACAGAAACCATTGCTGTCCATAATCAATAGACAGAAATTCTTACTTTTACGTGCAACGGATAAATGAGCACTGCAACTTACAAGCAGAAGTGACCAGTTGCCACGCTTGTGCTTATTGGGGAGAGTGGATCCCCGACTTATTGTAAAATTTCCCAAGCAGGAGCAGCTGAATTTGAGAAGAAGCTCCGAGTCTACTTTTCAATTTCATTGACTTGTACTAAGTGCATCTTGAATCTTGAATTGCTTGCGGTTCCCTTGAATGACAGAAAGCGGAACACTTTACGAGCAGTCACGATAGCATGAGCGTCTTTCGTCCGTGTTGTATTTTAAACAATTAGTCTTGAATTTCTTTTTAAATTTAATTCATTCAGAGCTCAGCAGTTAGCATATAGCGCTTCTATATTTTAGGTGACGTCATTGCTTGATTTTTTTAACGACTATGTATGTCATTATGTGGGTGCCACCCAGTGTCCAAAATAAGACACTGTAGCACCATGCTGTTCATTTCTTTGCACTTCACTGCACTCCTTGCAAAAAAGTTGTAAAACCAGAGTTAGATTTTTTTTCCTTCCTCTGGATATTTGTGTTTCATGGTAGTTATTTATGTATTTATTAGTTAATTTTATTGTGTGTTCTTTACAAAATATATACTTTAGGGACAAAGGAATAAGATAGAGATTTGATATTCATATCATACAATTTAAGGAAAATGTTCAATTGGGATACATAGGCAACCAAAAAGGAAGTTATTTTACTTTATTTATCTTTATATGTTTCTTAATTTACTTTTCAACAATGTACAGTCGGCCCCCGGTTTACGAACACCCTCTTTTACGAACATTTCGACTTACGAGTTTTTTGTCCCCCACTTACGCACAAACCTTCCGTCTTAAGAACAATACGACATGCCGGCCATTGTATTCGTACATTTATTTTCGCTTTGCTACGTCAACTAAATCAGAAGTTGATGCTCATCACGGCAACGTTGAACGCTATTGCTCTTACATTGTCAGAGTCACTGTCTCAGTCACGGTGTCAGTCACGGAGATGCCAATATGCTATTGGTCGATTAAGGTCACAGTCCCGGTCTCACTCACGGAGATGCTATTGGCCGGCGTCACGTCAATCACAGAAATGCCGATATGCTATTGGCCGAACGCCTTTATCTAGCTTGATGGCACAGCTGGTTGGGACGGAAGGAAGGAGAGAAAGTGAGTAAAAAACGGAAGGAAGGAATGTTGTGAAGACTTTGCAAACTTTATCTGTTAGACATGGCTTCTAAAATTGCAAGTGGCGGTAAAGGAAGAAGTAAGAGGATGATGACAATAGAAACCAAGTAGGAGATAATAAAAAAATACGAAGGAGGCGCACGCATAGTTAACCTTGCTCTTGAGTATGGACGGAACCGCTCGGCAATCTTCTAAGGGCAAGACTTTCCTTGCCGGGGGACGGACCTCGATCGACAACAAAATGGAGAGGCTTCTTCTATTATGGATTAAAGAGAAGGAAATCGCAGGGTATATGTTCTAGTTTGAGAAAAGTTCCCGTTTAAGAAAATAAATAAATAAATTCTGCGGGTTGGTCTCTGCTCCCCTCCGCCTCCACCCAGCTCAAGTCACGTCGCCCCAAAGGTAAATGTCATTTTTCCTTTGTATATGTTATTTAATTTAACTGTACAGTAGATTATGTAACTCATTTTTAATATGTGTATAAAGTCGTGATGTTTTTACCTAAGGTTTTTCCACGCGTTGCACGTATTCACTAACATAGGTTTGGATTGCCCGTCATAAGAGCAGTTCAAGTTACGAGCGTAGCCGCTGAACGGATTAAGTTCGTAACACGGGGGCCCACTGTATTTACAGTTGATACCCGCTATTCATGAGGAATTATGACCAGGTTAGCGATCATAGCAAAAATCAACATAACTGACCCAAACTGTTTTAAAGGTACATAATGTGATTTTATAACTCCGGCCCCCTTGAGAATACATTTTCTTCCATGCGGCCCCTGAATTAAAGCGAGTTGGACACCCCATCTTTGAAGTGTGCTCTATGCATGTTTTTTTTTTTTTTTTGTGGACCTTTTGTTGTTATTTTTGTTGGCAACTATTTACACTTACAAGTATTGCTGAAACAGCAATACTTGTAAGTCTGTAAATAGTTTGTATGAGAGGTAAAACACAGCTTGTGAAAAATAAACAGTAAAATAAAAGTTAATACAAGCTCAAATCTGTGGTAAGCGATGAGATGTTTTCCTAAGCTGCGATATTAAATAGTTGAGAAAGTCAGAAGCCTGTGTTCAAACAAATGAAACAAACTAAAAATAGACATATATCCTTTTGTCTTCATTATTTATAAGCAGGAGGCGACAGTGGCATCCTATTTTGGGAAAATTTCCTGTCATAATAGACGGTACATTGGAGAATAAACTGGTCCACATAGAAAAGACAGGGAGTTCAGTCCGCAATGTTTTAGCGGCATTGCACGCTGCAAAACAGCAAGAACAATTGCCTTTACTGTTGTGAGGACACACATTTTGTTTTTTTATGATATTGTTCCAACACAAATGTGGATTAATCTTAAGCGTTGTGGTGCAAGTCTTGTACCTCCACGTCCTGACTGAAATCAAGGGCATCCTCCCCTGCTCCGAGGAGTGTGTGCAGCACTCTCTGTTTCACCTGCTCCCACTGGACCAGCATGGACTCACGGTGGTATTCTTCGGCCAGCAGGAATGTCTGAGATTTGCATCATTTCATTTCAGTCGTACAGTTAAATGCACAAAATAACACAGATGTGTACTTGAATGGATGGATGATGTATTCCTGCATGTATTATTTTTCATTTTACTTTTTAAACGTATGCAGGAAACATTAATATTCCTGTACAAGAACTCAACTAGGCTACACATGCAGACCACCATGCATACACTCAGCAAAGGATGTTAATAGCTAGCTCTAGACTCAAGCAGAGCATGTGAAACCCCATCAGGACTCGTCTATTTTAACCCTCCATAGAGACTCGACGTGAGATAATGGGAACATTAGATAATTAAATCTTTTCTATCTCCAGCCTAGGGAGATACCAATATGGACTGGAGCCCCCATTTACAAAGTTAAATTGGTCACTTCCTGGATAGCTCACATTTTCTTTAATACATTTGTGAAGATTGCTGCAGAAATATGCCAGCGCAACACTTACAATTTCAGCTGATTTAGTGTGAAGGTAACCAATAAAGAACGCTTTTGGCCTTTTTTTTAATTAAAATGCTGTAACACTTGCAAAATTCAATGAAGCTTCAACCTTTGCTGAGAGTTGGATTCTGTCAATATCAAATCTAGATTTTTAAAAACTGTGCTGATAAAATTTAAATTGGCTAGCAGGGAAAGGGGTATTGTATCCTGTCATAAATCCTGTGAAACACACTAACTTTAACAGTGGGGTTGAAGATTTAGACATCTGTGGGGAAATGTAATGCAAGCTTTCTTTTATGTCTTTAGAGCATTTGGTTTTTCAACCCTTCATATAAGTCTTTCCTGCTCTCTCAGGGAACGGGGAGATAATGGGAACGACAACTAATTAAAGGCCGGGCCTATTAGATCTGCACATCAGGGAAGCCATTTCAAAAACATTCCCTGAAGATTTGCACCAGAAGGACGTTTAGATCACAGTCAATAGACATGAGAATAAGACAGATTTTTAAGTGTTCCTGTGGTCAGAGGGCTTAAGACTTTCTTAACACAAAGTTCAATTAAAAAAAACAAACAACAAAAAAAAAAAACATCAATCCAGGCAAGACAGTTGTAAAACGTTACTTAATCACATTGAAGCTGTTGCTATTTTTTAATTTCCGAAGCTACTTTGTCATGATAACATCTCAAATCTCAGATGATTTGCCCCTGCTAATTTGCAGGGTGCTTTATCTGAATTTCCACTTTGGTCGATCAAGTATTGCAGGTTCTTTTCTTGACCCGAGCAGAAATCAGGAACACTTGCACTGACCCTGCGGCGAGATTCCTCGATGGCGGACAGCAGGGCGTTGTCCCTCTCGTTCTTCAAGAAGCCCTGTGCAGAGAAAGGGAAGCAGCAGAAGAGGGCCAGGCAAGCCAAGTGAGTCGTAGCGAGGCAGAGAAATAGGGAGAATGACATCTCACCAAAATGATGAGATATATATATAAAAAAAAAAAATCCCCCAAAAAAAAAAAGAGAGACTCCTATAGGGAAAAACGTAACAGACATTTACCCCGCAGGAAATACGCCGCTGCTTCTCAAGCATTTGTTGGGATTAGTGAAACATAAAGTTGCTATTTCATAGAGATAAAACGGCACTACACTTTGAGCTTTGCTAATTCTCCACATGCCATTTTGCAATGACACAGCAATCAGCAAAGACTCCATTTTGACATCTTTGCAAAATGGCTCCCGCTGCAAAACATTCCTCTCTCTCTCTTGTGGCTTTCCCTATCAAACCTGTACTCGCGTCCAACTTGATGCATTTTAAGAGACAAACTTAGCAATCAGAAGAGTGTTCATTTGCAAGTGGCCCTTATGTAACAAATGCTGCATGCAGATGAGTATCGTGCAGCACTCTGAAAACGCTGAAGGAAAGAAATTGACCGCAGACGCATATATGGAGCGGCCATTTTGAGACAGGATCAAAATGGCAGATAGCTGGTGTGCTTTGTCCTCTTAAACTGAACAGAACTGTAAACCAGCAACTGTTACACTATGACAAAACAAGTGATGTGGCTAAACATTTGTATGTAATTTTAAGGTTCTTTGTACAATGGTAAGCACACAAAAAAGAACTTTAGAGAGGTGCAGAATTCATTAATAGGAATTCTGTGGACTGTGTGGAAATGTTGCATTATTCTGTTTTTTGAATTGATTATCATATAAATTTTCCATCAACTATACGAATTTTTGGATAAAATGCTCTTTTGCAATAAACTGCATTACATTACCTTTTGGTTATGTAATGACTGATTCTTAAGCGATTAAAAACAAAAAACGAAACAACAATTAAGCCATATTACAAAGAGTGAATTTGGTACTTCACTTTTTGAAAACGATTCAGTCACTGATCATCATTTTTCCAAAGTAATATCAAATGCCTCATTTTGATTAAAAAGATGAACAACTTTCATGGAGGACGACAAAACTGAATGATTACCCATAGGCTGAAATTTGAGGATTTCAAACAATTGCTCTAAATGATTACTAGATTATCAAAATTAATGTCACTTAATTTGATAATGGATTAATTGACTATTACCTTATCTTGGAACATTCAGTTGATTCGGAACTTAAGAAAACACTTTTCACAGTCATTTCAAAAATTTCCAAATGACAATGGATTGAAAGTAATTTTCCCCCTTGCGTCTTTGCTCACAATTACAATGACACCAACAGCCTGATGAGTCATTGAAAAGTGATCTCTTTCACATCATGACGTACGGAATGATTCATATACTGCATATATCAGACAGATATAAATGACACTATTCTAGGCAATCAGGTCACTGAAAACCTTGCTCAGACGCCCTAGACATGTACTGTATATTTGCCATTAGTCATTGCACTTGTATGATACTGTATAAGCACACAGTTGTAAATTTTACAATTCATTATGTAGAATAAAGTGCTTATCTTGGAGGTTAACAAATGGTAGCACGGTGAATGAGTTCCAGTGTTGTGTTATGTAAATATACAATAGTAAAGTGATGAACAAAATGTCCTAGTCAAATGAACTTATGTGCCAATATTGGCTGAACCAAAGTGAAAAACAAAGACAAACATGTGGAAGAGGTTTTGGATTGCATTAGACTTTCTTTTGTCACAGTTTTGAAGCTATTAAAATCAATACACCTGCAGCAGGGACATATACTGCTCTTTCTCCTCAAACGCCCTGAGGAAGCTTATAGTGTTCTGAATGTATGTACTATAACCAAGCGCCTTCAAGCCTGATGGAAAAGCACATTATATTGGTGCTGTCAGATAATAGCTTATCTATTAATAATTATGACATTTTTTGTGCTATTTCTTCCTCTGTCTATGGTAGACTGTATCATCTTGGTTGCCAAGAAGGATATGACAGCCATTTTTTAAGCCAGCAGAGAGGATGCTTGCTTACAGGGAAATGAGCACTCATGGCCTCCTACTTCCTCTCTCATCACCTCTCTTGTGTATCATATAAAGGCCACCCGCCGGTTGATTTCTCTACCATTAGTCACATTTATTCTTCTGAGATTCCCAAGTAATTGCATTCCACCAACTCCTAAAACTGAAAATTCATGTATTTCTACTCTGTGACTGAATGATCAAAATCTAAAGATACAGTGAGGGATCTGTAAGCATTTCTAACTTTTATTTTACTATTAAGAGGTTTATTCAATACCGATGGTCTGCAAGTAGGTCTTGTGACTATGATCATAATATGTAATTATTTTTTTGGGCGTAATTCCAATACATAAGCATCATTTGCTGATATCTGGTTTACCCAATACATTTGATTGAGCTTCTTTTTATATATATTTTTTATCATTTCACTAACATTGTGTTAGTAACAGAACCCGTCACTGTGGTTATGCACGTTCAGTTTTTTGAGACGCTAACGCTGACCAAAATATAAATAATAATAATAATTAAAATAAAGCATGACCTGTGTTGTGTTAATGAAAGAAATGCCAAAAAACGTCAATGACAATTTTAACATTTTAAAAAAGGGGGCCTTGCATTCTCATTGTCCAATTTCCTGATACAAACGTGATAAACTTCAGTGATACAGTCTGTATTTAAAAAATAAATAAATAAGAATAAAAGAATTCTATTCATTGTCTTTGTCTCTGAGAGCTAATTATTAAGCCTGTAATAAATGGAAGAGTAAACTATACATCACTTACAAACAGAGGGAGTGTGAGAAGAGCTACTCATTCGGACAGAATCTTAAACAGCAGTGACACGATGAGAAACCCAGTAGTATCTCTGCTGCATTCCTACCTCAAATGAACTGCAATAAGAAGAAGAATCTTTTTTTTTTTTGGTGCATTCGTTTTGACGCCAGCTCAAATTGCTCTGCCAACGACTCCACCGAGAAGAAGTTGTTGGTGCCAAATGCATATTACAGTCCTTTGCAGTGGCCCAAAGCACTGTATGTCTGACATAAAAAAATAAATAAATAAATAAACTGTTTTCCTCAAATACAGTATATGAATAGATGGCCGAGTTGAAAACAGTTAAGCAAAAGGCACTAAGAAAAAAACTAATGATTTCCTACATACTTTAAGTATAATGTTTCTCATATTGGAAGTGGGAAATTGGTTTTAAGATAATCCAAGAAACAATGCAAGGCATTAATACCATGTATAATTTGGTCAGCACATGCCGGCTAAGCATGACATGTTCCTCAGTCGGAGAGTGAGCTGTTCAGAAACTGCTATGGTTTCAATTCCCATATATTCACGATTAAACTGTCAAAGCCATCGTAAAGAATGGATCAAGTTAAAACATAGAAAATAGGAAAATACATGAAGAACTTTATACTATTGTCAAATGGTCAACATGGTATTTAGATTGGCAAAAAATGCATGCTTTCCAGATGCCCCACCCTTACATTGTGCATCCTCGGAGACCTGCTAACCACAGAATTCACACAAACGCTCAGAATTTTCACCAGAAAAAAAGGGATATAATGTTTAAATGTGCAGTGTATAAGAAGATTACACTGGTCAAGCTGAGGGTGGATTGTCTTTGAAGCCATGAAGGATCCGACAGATATACATTTCTGGTATTGTCTTCATTTGCTGCAAATTTTGTGACGATTTCACGTCTCAAAGGTTACTTAAGTGAAGGTTAAAAAAAAAAAAAAAAAAAAATCGAAGTGATGCGCGTCTGTTTCTCATGTTTGTTAACAGGCACATTGGCTGGTTGTCTGTGCCGGCTTATACAGGCCTTCTTTCACATTATCTGTACCTGAAATTGGCCCATCGACACTTTCACGCAAATTTGTCACGAAATGCCGATAATTCAATATACGAGTACAATACGAGACGCATTTAAGAATGAAAATAAGCAAGGGAACTACCATTCTGTGTGTGGCATCATGTCAGTGAGTGCATAAGCTTTTTGCCCTTACTTGCCATGACACAAAGAGCTGACCAATGCCCTAAGTCTGTGTGTGTGTGTGAATGTGTGTGTGTGTGTGTGTGTGTGTGTGTGTGTGTGTGTGTGAAAAGAAACCCCATACCACAATCCCAAGTAGCATAAAAATACACCAATATATGCATATACCATGTGCAAGCACATACATGTTGCCCTCATTGTAACAGTTTCACTTAGTGGATTTTTTAGTACCTTTACACAATATTGCATTTGTCAATGATGAATAACGTAATAAAAGCGAAGAAAAGAGCAAGGTAGACAACCAAATGAGTGAGACAAAGCAGAGACCTGTCTGATAGTGTGTGCGTAGCTTCATGTGTGTGGGCAATACTCACTCATGCTCAGTGGCTGCCTGGCAGAAAAAGAGGATATGTGTGAACGCAGAAGAATTTAAAAAAATGATTCTTTTCTTTGTCTGTGCCATGGTTTCTGGGCTTTGGCAACACAGGGAAAACCTGTGTCGCCCTTCGGTTTCTCAGTCCCTCTATGCCATTCTGTGCCAGGGCGGTGGCGGCGATGGCTACAGTGGCCGCCATTCTGGGGCGTGTTCCCCGTGCCCTGTCGGCCGGCATGGTGGTGCGCCTGCAGCCCTTTTCCCGTGTGAAAGCGGAGCACTGAGTGTGAACCTATGGAGTAGTGTGTGAAAGTGCCACATCGAGAATCACTGGAGGTGGTTTTATTGTCAGAGGGCCATACCAACTGTGAAGGCAGACACAGGGGGGATGCATGGGAAGGAACTATGGATTTATATCGCCTATCTGTTCATACCATCAGATGACTCCCCCCTCCCTCGGCCACATATCCTCACTCTCGTTCACACACTCCCTCACTTCATCTAAGTATCGCAGACAGCCCTCCGCCTCCTACCTTCCTCCATCCCACTCATTTTCTTCTTTTTATCCATCTATGCATCCTTTATTCCCACCCCCTCTCCTTCCTCCCTTTTCTCAATGCAATTACAGTAATGGATTTTCCCCCCTTGGTTAATGGCTTCCGACATCCTGTCTTGAAATGAGGCTAATCGTGCTCTTAAGGGTCATGTTTAGTTAATGAAGGGCTTCTGAGGCACATGGGTTGGGTGGATGTGTGGAAGAGGCTGGGGGTCACAAAGCAAACATGTTACTCTGCACACCACTTGTAGTCACACTCATTCACAGCGCCATATGGCATAGCTGTAGTCATTTTATGCGAGCCAGAACAAGCGAGTGGCGAACTGCACACGCTGCACATTCATTCATAATCCGGCAAAGTGTAAGAACGAGTATTCGACCATCGCTGACACACATACACACATGCAGTGCATCTCTCTGTTAGGCACACACACATCCTGTGTAGCTTTGTTCAAGTAGTGCTGCAGACACTCTTTGCTCAGCCAGCTGGACTTGCTGCCATCAGTGCTGAAGGATGAGTGTATGTAAAAAGCTTGTCGGGGGTGGCAAGGGTAAAGGAAAGATGCAAATGGAATAAAAAAAAAAAGAAAAAAAGAAAAATCATGAAATGGAAGGAGGGTACAGGAACAATAGCCGGTAAACAAGAAAATGGTGAGGACAAGACAGAGCAGAGAGAAGTGAGATGAGGACACAGAGCTGCAATGAATTCCGGTCGGACGCCATTTTTCCCCATCAGAAACGCTCTCAGCATTGCATGCCTTATGTTTCCTTCATCTACTGTATCTATTTAACAGGTGCACCTTATTTTCAAATTTTTCCTTATTCCTGTCTCGTGTTTTGTCTGACACTAGTACTATACAAAATTTGAAGAGGTTGAGAGATACGACTCAAAAGCAAAGATGAAAATACTGGTGCCCCTTAAGATTGGAAACCAATCAAAATCAGCTGATGTTAATGGAAATGTGCATGGTAGGCATATCTCGATAAATGTATGGCTGTAAATGCTGACTGCTCTAAAAAACCACATCATCCTTCTCACTATGTCTGTAATATCAACAGCGGCCAGAGGCGGTGCCAAAAAAAACCAAGATCAAGCACAAGCGTATGAACTGTTAAACTAAATCATCTCTAATCACTAAATCATCATTTTAATAGGTTATTCCTTTGACTCGAAATTTTCACCTAATATTTTTGGGTTCTTCTGTGTTGCATATTTGCTGGATCCTAACTTTTTGGGTCAAATGGATAACACATAAAACAACCAATTTTCATTTTAACAAAAAAAAAAAGTGGATGGGTCAAATTGATTCAGTTGAAACACACTATTTTTTGTGTATTTTTTGGCCCAAATAGTTGGGTTGAATGAATAACCTACAAAATAACTGGAAACATGTGGGTAATTTTGTACCATACACAGCCACAAAAAGGTTTTGTTATTTATTAAATGTTTGTTATTAATTTCACCCAAAAGGTTGGGTCAAATAAATTAGCCAAAGCACATACAATAAATGGTCAACTGATCAACCCAAAAAGTTGTGTCAAGATGGCCCAAATGGCGGTTGTTCCCTTTTTGACCCAATTGCATTATTTATGACCCAAGTGTTTTTAGAGTGCACTATGTAGGCGCAAGGCAGCAGCAACCCAAACCAAAATTCCTGAAATAAAATATTGCTGTTAAACCTGAGGTTTTCCATCAAAACATGCTGTAAACTTTGAAGAAAAAAAAATGCATACAAGTAGGCAACACTCTTAAACCTGTAATCTGGGACTCAGAAACTCTACGGCTTTCTTCAATAAAATCCTTTTTTAATTTGTGCTCACTCAAACGGAAACATAATTTACGCAGCAATTCCCTCGGTGTATTTATGTGTGTTCCACAAGGACCACAGAAGCATGTATTAGCTCACTCAAGCCTGACATTCCAGGTCGAGTATGCACACAAACATGTGCAGAGACATGCAGCGTTTATATGCAGTATTTTGATGAATTGGATTCCCATCAACACCGGCTGACACATGGCAAGACACTGGAATAAATCAATATGTTTTTTAATCATTTAAATATAATTATCAAGAAAACTATGACATGTCTCTGCTATACCTTGAGGTTATTTAATTTGAAAACAAGTTATTTAAATAGATATACAACTCCAACTTATGATCAGAGCGGTGATCAACCCCCAAAGTCTACATGTAGATAACTGACAGATGAACTGTGCGTCACACACTCATGCTATAATCAACTATTTATTTGTAGATTGCCATTCAGCAAAAAAATAAATTCCTTTTATACCTATCCCAACATCTTAGAAAAAAAGCTGATGACTGCAGAGTACAAAAGCAGCTGTTTGTTATAGGCCTCTTTGCATGAATGATGACATTGGACTGTGCCATATACTGTAACTCATACTATATCATCAACTCTCCTGCCCTGCATCAGTTCAACGCATCATAAATAACCATACAATGGCTCATAGAGTGGACATTGATATACAATGGTAATGTTTGTGCTAACTATCTTCCTGGAAGTTGATTGCCAAAGTGAAGTTGTGGTTTGCCTCCATACAAAAGGCAAATTATTCGAGTCAATTAGATTGTGTGCGTGACCGTGTGTGTACATAGATGTATGTACTTTGATGCTGACAAAAGCTAAGTGCACGACTCGTCAATCAGTTGGTCAGAAGCACCCGAGCTAACTTACATCCGGTGCACGGAGGGGGAAAAAAAGAAAGGATGGAAATTTGGAAATTAAAAAAAAAAACACTTAGGAAATAAGGGAACATTAAATCGATGAGGTGTCTGAGGAGAAAAAAAGGGGGGGAAGCTATACCATCTAAAGTTGAGATGGATTAACTAGAGTACTAAGGACTAGGGATGACATCAAATTCTGGCAGTATGATAACCTTGAGCATAAACTTTGTGGTAACACAGTATTGAAATTACAGCTCTAAAATATTTCTTTTACCAATCATTTCTGCTGTTTAGCCATTTTTTTCCACTTTAAAAAATGTTTTATTTTCAAACTAAACTTGTAATAAATATCCATCCCTCTGTAGCCACTTATCCACACTAGGATCTCCAGCTAGCTGGTGCCTATCCCAGCAGTCTTTGGACAACAGGAGGGGGAAACCATAGACCGGTTGCCAGCCAATCAAGCACAAAGAGATGAGTTACGCACCCAATCACACTTAGGGACAATTTGGAGTGTCCAATACACCTGCTATGCATGTTTTTGGAATGTGGGAGGAAGCCGGAGGGCCCGGAGAGAACCCACGCGGGCTCAGGGAGAACATGCAAACTCCACATAGGAAAGCCAGCACAAGCTGCATTTGAGCTCTGGTCTCTGAACTGTGAGGCGGACAGGCAGGTCATAAAAATGTAAATAAAATACAAAGAAACCTTCAGTGAGCAAAATGGGTTAACGTATACCGTACATTAATTCTTTTCGATTGAATACATCCAATTTCACTCCAACTGGGTTAAACCAGATGCCATATCTATTTGCATTTTAGTAACTCCATCCTCACAAATTCATTCACGGTCTGATTTTTTGATTAGACCCTTAAAAAGTACAAATTTTCACCTTTTTTATGACTCAAAAGTAAATGAACACTTTTTTCCACTTGATATGTGTTGTGTGTCACAGATTGAAAAATTGACTGGTATATCAAGCTTTAGAGCAAAGTGAACATGTAGGGTCTGAATCCTACCTGTATGTCTGTGTCCTTAACCGGCTCCAGGGGCTCAAAGGTAGTAGCTGCACTTAAACTCTCCAGTCGCTGTGAAATGTGGAATATGTCCAAACCTCTGGAACCAAGGAGGATTGACCTGAAGAATGGATGAAGAAATTTTCCATGAATAAATCTTGAAGTGGGATTCAATAAAGATTAATATCGTTTAGATGATGTCTACGAGAGTCAAATAGACTTTGGTGGACATCTCAAGTCAATGTTCCCTCTAATTTTTGATACATCTGAGCCTTCACACACACTCCTTGAGCATGCATCAAACCATTTCAAAAGGTAATTTTATAATGTTGACATTTACATGGTGGCAAATTCCTTACGCTTTTACGTCTGCAGCATCCTGCGATGTTCGAGTGAGTGTACGTGATCGAAGTCTCTCCCCTGCCTGTTGGATCTCTTGAAGGTTCCTCTCCACATGTGGCAGCTCTGACACAGCCTCCGTCTCAGCAGCCAGCTGCTCGGCCTGCTGAAGCAGCTCCCCGAAGCCCTCGGCATCCATGCCTCTATGGGGCGGAACGATTGCAAAAGGAACATTTTGATATCTACATTGAAAGTAGTGCAACTAAGTTTGAAGACTGTTGTATTTTCGAGTGTCACTTCTCATGCTTATTCAATTCTGTGAACCTATTCAGGTAGATTAGGCACAGGATTTGGGGTACAGCCTGTATTGTTGGCCAGATAATCACATCATTTTAGGATGTGATTAACTAATTGTACACAGATATGAATGGTAAGTCATTCGTATCAACGAGCCGAGGATACCCAGTCACTAGCCCAATGTCAATTGGGATAAACTCAAGATCACCTGAGACGCTAAGATGAGGAGCTACAGAAAATAGATGGATGAATGTCATTCCCCGAAAAACATGCATTGGCAGAGCACGGTACCAAAAGGAGGGGGAACACATTTATCAAATTTTAGATAAACGTCAAAGAATTTTTTTTTTTTTAATGAATATGCTGTCCTATAATTTGGAGTGATAAGTAACCACACTTATGGTCAAAGGCTTCAAACACATTAAATCTGTTTGTGCTCTGATAGAAGTAATTGCACTCCAAGTAAACATTACAAGTGAGTTAAAAAGAAAAAAAAGATGGTTCAATCTGAATTAGGGCTGCACGGTTATGGCCAAAAATAATAGTCACGATTATTTTGGTCAATATTGCAATCACGATTAATAATCACATAATAATCATGTTTGGTCAAACATGTCTATTATTTATTGCACTTTAAAAAAAAAAAGCAGTACATACTGTATAAACAAGGCTTGATACTTAATAATAATAATAAACTAAAATAAATAAATAAAACTTGCTCAGAGCAAACCATTGAGAAAAATGAAAGCTACTCAAAACCATGCACATACTACAACATACCTGTAAGAACACTTAAAACAGTCTTGAGTTTTTTTGCAAGAAAAAAAAAACCAGAACAAACGTACCAGAATCCCTCGAAGTGAGTATGGACTTAGCAGTCAAAATGTCATTTTTGGTCTTTTCAAACCCAATTTATTCAAATTTTTGCCAATCGGATTTTCCAAAATGGGTCTCAATTGACAGCGAGTATGGTATACTAGGGTCTAAGAAAGGCAGAGGCTTTTGGCATGCAAACATGTGGTGAACATTGTCAATTAAAGGCTTTTAAGGTGAAATTGAAACCCAGTGAAAACAACTTTAGCGATTTAATCGCATCATACTTTTGACGCGAGGAATCTCGCCGGCTAGTAGATTCAAACGATCGAAATTCTTCCAAGCTTTTTTCTTTTTTTTTTTTAATCAGACTCCTTGCCTCTGGGTACTTGCTCGACAGTATTCACCGGCGACCTGCCCGGCGCTTCCACGCGATATGAAGGTATGTGTTGCGGAAAATTTGGCCAGCACAGACACCAAAATTGCACAAAAAAAAAAAAAAAGTTTTAAAAAAAAGTAGCTACTTCGTGCAAAAATGTATAAAATATGTTAAACATTGCTACTGAAAATATAGGTGATTATCTCTGCATTTGGTGATTTTTGTGCATTTAGCATAAAATCTGAAGATGTTATAGCCATTTTAAGTTTTGTTATATGTATATTAAAAAGCAAACAATAATGAATCAGGATTTTATTATGGAATTCCTTTTTTTGACACTGCTCATGGAGGGTCATATATGCATGATTTGGTTTTAAGTTGTTAGCTGCTTTGGTTCTAAAAATATTTAAATTTTAAGTTTTTGAAAATAGGCCTGGGCCCCGTTTCCTGTCAACAAGTCAACATCTGGATGAGCAAAGAAATCACCCGATATAAGATAAATACAATGTGAAAATAATATATAACAGAGACAAACTCACTCCTATCAGTATATGATGAGTTGCTCGCTTTTTCAGACGAGGTGTACGCATATATTGATGTGAAGCGCTGTTTTCCATCAAATGGGGACTTATGTTGCGCTCCAGTGGGCAAGGCCTCAATACTAATGGCCTCTTAGATTTTTTCTTCTGAAATATTGCATGTTAAGGAAGGTTTGGTTAAACTAATCTGTTCTAGAATTGTTGAATCCCATCTTTATTTGTTGTATCATATTTTGTTGTTGTAAATCAGTAGAGGAGGATGCTAATTGGATAGTTGCATGAGGCTATCGTTAATCACAAGTAGGTAGCTACGACACAAGCAATCACATTACATGAACTACTTCATGTAGGTACTAGTTTGAGTGTTTATTGTGAAGCGTACTAAACTCAGTGTTGGGAGTAATGCATTACAAAAGTGAACAACAAACAATGCATCATCATGTTGTGAAGCTAAGTAATAAAGGGATTAAAATACAAAAAAAACTATCTTGTCTTTACAGGTTTACAATACAATACAGATTAAATGATTTTTACTTGTTTTAGGCTTAAGTCAACCTTTCATTGGATGTGCAATGAGAGTAATGAGCTCCATTTAGAATGGCAAATCCATATTTCTAGTTTTGGTGATGAGAGTAATATAAAAGTACTAAAATGCAATAGTAGGATAAAGCATTACATTTCAAAAATAGTAATATTGTAATGTAACTAATTAGTTTGAAATGACAGTAATTAGTAACAAATAATGCATTAGATTTGAAGTACAGTAACTTGCCTAACACTGAAGCTTAAGTACTATTATTGAAGTTTTCAATTCAGCTTGGTTGAAAAAAAAAACGAAATCGAAAAAGGATCATAGTTTACTGAAAGTGACTTACTTCAGTTATTAAAATACAGAATGTGAAGTTTTAATGATTGATAATAACGTGCAAAACCACAATATTATCTGTAAGTCAACCACAATGTTCGGGAAAGATATATGCATGTTGGATTTCTTGTATTGGGTACACAATAACGCAAAATAACTATTCTGGCAGTGGCAGAACAATCGGAACAGTGTACACGAACAAACATTCGTATTTTTAGATGTATTAGAACTATTTGATTTTCATATTTTTGTTAATTTGCCACACGGTGCTGCGAAGGATATAAATTCACGCTGTTGGGACTTTTCCTGTTACACTTTTCTTGTGTGTCATATTGATAACTAAAGGTATCCAACCTAGATCATAGTAAATAATAAAACTCTAACCAGTACTTATATCTTTGACAGCTGGCAATTCTCGCTTGCTGTCAGGTGAAATTGTTAATTGGCACTAGTCAGCACAAGACTAATGTAATGCATCATGGAATGTCAGACCAGCATTCAGTCCTGTATGGCAACAAAAGACAGCATGACTAAAACATCGACACGAATAAACCCGATGTTACACTGCTCTCGCTTTGACGGCTGTGGGTTAGCCTTGCTATAATTTCCCATGCCGATCCCTTTTAGCTTACAGGCTAATGCTAACGCACATGGACAAGTAATTGCTCAAGTTCCAGTAACTTGTGGGACCTTTGCAGCACGTGGTTACAGGGAAACCACAATTTATTTACCTGATGTTTGAGACGAATTTCAGTCTGGAGTCTTCAGGACGTATTTTTGAAAATGCACCAGTATATCTGACTGACTATTCCACAGCCTCGTATTGTACTGTTATTTGGCCCGGCACTTTAGCGGACGAAACTGATTGGACTAGCCAGCAGTCCAGCACCGGATGTCACACTTGCTCGCCTTCATCAATGAACACTTAGTGGAACTGGTTACGCTACCTGCTGGTCTGGAACAGCACTGCAGAAGACTGTTTAAGAAGAGGAACATCTTTATTTCATAATTAAAATTAATGCAGAGTGGTGATCGAAGACCATGCTAAAAAAACTGATTAGGCAAAGAAACGACATGGTCTATTTTAGCTAGTTTGTGAATCGATAGAACGAGCTCCTCTGTACTTTATTTATTTTTTTACAATATTATATTGAAATCTTCCCAAAGTTTTGAAGAAGAAATGCGTGATATATTTGAACCAGTTGAGTATTTCGTCCATCCATTTATCACTTTCCATAGCCACTTATCCTCATTAGGGTCGCTGACTTGCCGGCGCCTTTCCCAGCCGTCTTTGGGCAGTAGGGGGTGAAACACCCTGGACTAGTTGCCAGCCAATCGAAGCCAGAGACGAACAGCTATCCACACTCTCCATCACACTAAAGGGCAATTTAGAGTGTCCAATGTTCCTACCATGCATGTTTTTGAAATGTGGAAGGAGACCAGAGTTTCCGGAGGAGACCCACTTGGGCACGGGAAGAACCTGCAAACTCTACTTGAGTATTTATTGTTTGTTTTTGCAATATAAACATAGGCTGACTCTGACAATTAAGATAAATGAGGTAACTCACCATCTATTACCACCACCGTACGAGACTGGTTTGTTCTCTTTTATAACAGTAGTTATACTAAAAAGCCCGTCCTATAAAGTATAAAATTAACCACATAATCTATTCTGATTACGTTCCCGAAAAATCTATTTTCTAAATGTTTGGCTCGAAACTAAACGATTAACTACGGCGCAAATGTACAAATCAGTCAAAACGTGCCTCCTTGTGGCTGACTGGAGTGATTACAAGTTAAAAAAAAATCCTCATCACAAAATTCAAGACTACCATTAAAATAAATACTCCCCAAATGTGTTTTTCATTTGACACGTGTATTATCACCATGTCCAAGAGTCAATTTAATCCAGATAAGGCTATTTTATTTGACAGCATAAAAGCACATTGAGATCTTCAAGCTTCCAATTGTGGCACTGTACTTCCCTTTATAGTTCCAATTTGGGTTCATCTAATGAATATATCTAAATTCGCATCCATATTTGAGCCAGTATGACAAACTGTTGCTGTTGTTTTAGCATGAGCCATCACAACATTCTCACAGGACTCTATAAAGTCATCTTAGGTTCTGTTAACACTACTAGTGTCCTCGTTTATCAGTCTGTCACCAACCTACACCGACATAGTAGTACTGTCACAATTATGAGAAACATTTTTTATTTAAGGGTTAGTCGGGTCAAAAATGCCCTTGCGTTAATATGGTCTGTATGGGACTCACTAGTTTAAACAGAACATTCGGACTATTATTACATTTGTGTAATCATACTTTTGCAGCAAAATCCACTTGTTACACATCAGGCAATGGCTAATTTTGCTTTTGCTTTCAGCTGAAAATGGTAGCTGTCAACCAGAGCCAGGTAACAAACAATCAGGGCTCATTTGTGAATATTACATGCCAAAACTCAGAAAACAGATGACTCTGGTGATTGGCTTCTCCTTTAAAAAGATTTAAACGAGTGAAAAATATTACGTACTGTACTACAGTGAATGTGCCCTCCTGACACGAAATGACAGGTTGTTTCAATTTGTGGTTTGAACAGATTTTTTAATTGTAGAACATTTGTGTGACTTTGAAATAACATTGAAAAACATAATGTTGGCTACTTTTCAGCATCTAGAAAAGCCCAAGTACAGTTTGAACAAAATGAACATGTTCATCGCCACACTGTGCAGCTAAGGCAAAATAACACACAAAACAAAAAGTTGTCCATAGCCCCTTTTTGTACGCTCACAAATGAAGACTCACTTAAAGAGTTCTTGTGACTGATTCATCAGGGCTCTTCTACTTGAACTGATTGTCGATGAGAGTGCCCTTCATTTTGGCCCTCTTGGCCTCCAGCTCTGCCAGCTCCTGCAGCCTCCTTTTGCTCATGCCTTTCCTCTCCAGCTGCTTCTCGATCACCTTGGCGTTCTGGGCGTAGGAGTCGGCCACCTCCCTGGCCTCGATCTCCTCTTCCTCTTCGTCGATGGTGGACACGGTGACGGAACTGAACTTGCCCATGTCTTTGGTTCGCTTCGTCATCATCACGCGGACCTTCTTAGGAGCCTCGGGCTGTTTTTGACTGTATACGCTGGTGTTACCGATCCCCTGTCCAAATTTCACCACCGCTCCTTCTACGACGAAGGTGGCTTGAGTGTTCTTTTCCTGGTGCTGATAGAAGAGCAGAAGGCCGCACTTGCCGCACTTTTTGCGGTACTGCCTCTCGATGCCTTCGGCTCTCTTGATATACGCGTTCTCGTCCTGCTGCACGTTGCAGAATTTGTGCGCGTGTTTGACGGCGTCAATCACTCGGGCTCGGTCTCGGGGCCTCATTGGCAGCTTCTCCAACTGGCAGTCCAGGACCAGCACCATCTGGCCGCACAGGCAGTAGTAGACATGGAGGGGCTTCTCTCCGTCGTCGTATTCCTCTCGATCTCGCGTGTCCGAGCACACAACACTTCTAGACACAACCTTCGGCATGTTGAATCACGTTCCAAGCGACGAACTATTGCTTGTCCGCCACAGCGTCAAATCAAACGTACACATAGGAAACGCAAAACCTCACTTCCGGCGTGGTCATCGTATAATGTCTCCTACGGGCAACGAAAGTTAGCTTAGTCCAAACGTTCCAGGTAGCCTAAAGAGAAATATGAAACTTACGGGTTACTACCGTTTTTGCTGCTGTTGTTGTTGTCGTTTTTTTTTAACTTCATTTAAATAAGTAGTAATATAATATACATATTGGCGACATTCTAATAGTTCTTATTATAATACAGCGTAACTGCCAAGGGAACAGTATCCATCCATCCATCCATTTTCTATAGCCGCTTATCCCCACAGGGGTCGCAGACTTGCTGGCGCCTATCTCATCTGGCTTCCATACATGATATTCAGAGGAATTTATATTTTCTTGTTTTAAAGTATGACACCAAATATTATGCGGTCTATTGAAAAATGAGCTGGAAGCGATTCAAACACAGGAGACATCTAAAGAGAGAGACCCCTCCAAAACAGTTGTATTATAGGACATCAAAAGAACATATGATCCATGGTTTCAACACAATTTTTTTTTGCAGAACGACCACATTGTCTTCAATATTAAAATAGATATCATTAATTTTATAGTGTGTTTCTTTAATTTTGGGTGCTATTGTTAGTTTCAAATATATCGTTCTTAGTTTCTTTACTGCATTCTCGTGACATTTAGTTTGAATCCCATTTTTGTTCTGTTTTTCTGGAAATATAATTTCCATAAGGTCTTGTCTTATGATGCATAATTACATTTTCTATCCAAAATATGTAAATCCTGATGCAGAGGTGGGGACAATTGTGGGTTAATTTGTTGATACTGTATTATTTCTTTAGTCATAAAGATAAAATGCTGTGGAAGTGCTTTCAGCAAATTAATGAAATCATATTTTGACGGATTTAAATTATGTTGGAGCCTAACCTGATCATAATTTAGCAACACAGTAGTCATACATCATGTATTTCAAAGACCATACTGTCTGTTGCATTCAAATCTTAAAAAATAACGATTTCCAATTCCATTTCCTATTTATGTCCAAAATGTAATCATTGTTCCAAATACTGATTGTGCGTGAAGAGTTATTGTGTACATATAACATTTTCCAATGAAAGCAAGATTTGTTTGTGGAACTCAACCAATTGAAACCAATAAGTTGTTCAATAGTTAAGTTGCTCACAAGTAAAAAATTCAATGCCTCCTAGTTTATTTAAAATATAGTTAGGAATACAATACCAAAGGGCTGTAAGTCATCCACGATTTGATCCAAATTATGTTCTATTGCCCTCAAACCACCCTCGCTTATGTGTTTACCATGTGGCCTTTTTCATGTAATAAAACTGAAATGAATTTGGTTGAAGAGGGAGCAGCACTTCAAAGAGCCTAGGCATCATTAAATACATTTTAAATAAAGCTTTCGTGATTAAAAGATGAAACATTTACGATCAGTTGCCTTAAAAGGTACACTGCACTGATATTTTTATTCACTTGTTTCAATTTTAGGCATACTCATTCCAATCCCACCTTTGTGAAAATACTTTTAAGATCAAACCTGTTTGGCCTTTTTTCATGTAATTAAACTGAAATTAATTTGGTTGAATGGTAGCAAACTGGGCTTGGCTGTTATTTAAATGTTGCCTTTTGCATAAAACACCTTTGATTTAAAAAAACAAAAACAAAACAAAAAACGTTCCCATCAGTTTTCTTCAACGGGGAGAAGCACTTCAAAGAGCCTAGGCATCATTGAATAAATTTTAAATAAAGCTTTCATGATTAAAAGATGAAACCTTTACGATCAGTTGCCTTAAAAAGGTGCACTGCACTGATATTACGTTGATTTTTATTCACTAGTTTCAATTTTAGGCATAATCATTCCAATCCCACCTTTGTGAAAATACTTTTTGGCAGAAACGACAATACTATAATAAAATTTGCATGGAAATATGTTTGGCAAAAAGTATATTTGCCCAGGATAAGGCCACAGACTGAACATATAGGAAGACATTTATTTCAGTCATGATCAAATACAAAATACATCACTAGATAGACAACACAAGTGCAATCAAGTGGATTGATTCAATGCAGATTCCATCCCTCGAGGAAGAGACACATAAGGTCCTCATTGACAGCAGCTCGTGTCACATGTCTTCCCTTTGCACACGCAGCCTGATGCACATTTACTGCATCCAGAAGGGCAGCAAGAGCAACAGCCTGTGGTACAACGACAAATAGTTAAATTTATGCATTTTTAGTAATAAAACTATCATGAAAACAGACTCAATAACTACTGTGTTGTCGCTACAAAGCCACGTGTAAAACCTATTTTTCAAATGAACACAATGAAAAACATGCAAACAATAATTAAGCATTCCTTTGAAATGATGAGATTTGACTCACTCTTTTTGCAGGTAGTGCAGGAGCAGTTGGTGCAAGCACAGGAGCCAGCGCATTTACAGATTCCAGCTGCAAACACAAACACAGAAAAAAAAAACCAAGGTCAGACTTATAGTGAGTTACAGACGAAACACGCCACACAGAATCAACGTTACGTAGATCATACTCACTCTTGGAGCAGTCGCAAGGGTCCATGCTGTAGTCGGATGGGTTGCTTTGAGCTTCTTTGAAGAGACTTGCAGGTGTCAGTTTGATCTCGCCTGAGTAGTGGTTTGTGACTGGAGAAGGTGATGCTGCGGTTTTATAAAGGCCAGGGAGCAACCGGGCCGTGTGCAAAATGCTTTCGATACAAATGATTACAAAGAGTTTGTGCACACGTCCTGGACGTGGGAGCAGAGACTCATCACGGGTGACCACATGGTTGTGTATGCGCTCGATATTACGTAATCTCATTTATTCCCTAGGGTCATTCAAAGATTCATTACTGTTTAGTTAGAAAGAAAAAACGCCACAATTAGCGTGAGAAGAGGGGCATACTCACAATGAAAATAATGACTATATGAACTGCCTCTTTGGTGTGGAATGACAATAGAATTTTCATTTGCATTACCGTACCAATATTAACATTTGTACTTGCAATAATGCTAATTATAACGGTTAATTATGACATAAATGTCGCGTAAGAAAAAGAGACATTTTTCTAACCTAGGGTATTTCAAACGATTATTATTCGTATTTTGGTAGCGTCATCCGGTCAAACTGCACACGACACTTGAACGCAGCCCACCGCCCCGCCCAATTTGCACACAGCTGCCTCAAGCGCCAAGGCGCTCGTGAGCAAAACAGTAAACAAGCTGTTGTAGTAAGAGGTGCTGCCTTCATGGACCGTGTGCAGTGGGAAAATAACACACTCATTCACATGTCGTTTGTAACCTGAAAGCAGCAAAACAAGAACATTCGTTTGATTTTGCACACGCCACAGTTTAACGGTTCTTGCCACTATTTGGCAATAATGTGATATGAAGTAATTCTATCGTGGCTCATCTTTAACAGGCGTGTTTGTTTTGCTGTAGTTTTCCAGTAAAAATGTCCCAACTCCTATTATAAGTTACTCCCATCTCTTTCTTTTGACAATGAGTTTGTTACGCTTCCTCCCAATATTCTTCGCATGCCATCACAAAACTGATACAACAAAGTCCAAAACAGCAAAGAAAAAGCCAACAGGTTCAAAGCATCAAAGGTTCAGAGCAACATGCCTACTGGGTGAGAGAAATTGTCCTAGTGCCTGCCGCAATGTAATTAATTCATGAGAATTTTAGATGTTTACATTTAATGTTAGAATTTTACATGTATTTAAATGTTGGCAATAATAACCAGATTACAATACTCTATTTAGATTACTGAGGCAGCATTGTACGGCGCCCCTAAAGGGGCATGGAGAAAAAAAAATGCGAGAGCTCGCAATACTTATTGCGAGATTCTGCAATGCTTTTTTCCTACATCAGTCAACCTGAAGTCAAACAAACACAGTGATGGAGCAGCCTGAGCCTACACATTGTGTGTGGAGAAGTGTATTGATTTTTATTTTAGTATTGGCCTAACATATAAAGACATCAAATCCGTTCATGCGCGAAGACATGGATTTGACATATGTGAGAAACATCTGAAAAGAATATTTAGAACGAGGGGGCTTTCTTGTTGTAATGGCTACTTAAGTAAAGTTGGCATGACAGTGCCAGATTCGCACTTTCACAATCAATACTTCTTAAGTTGTCTGAACACCAGCAATGGCTCTATCCCTCATGAACAACACAGACTATTTGCTAAAATGTCAAAAAAATACATTTTTAAAATATTTAATGCATCGTTGTATTTGTTTAACTTCCGGTTTACTGATGTAGAAAATAGGATTGCGAGCAATAAGTATTGCGAGAGCTCGAAATACTTATTGCAAGATCTCGCAATACTTATTGCGGGATCCCACTACACTATTGCGAGAGCTCGCAAAAGTATTGCGAGATCTCACAAAGTATTGCGAGAGCTCGCAATATTTTTTCTCCATGTCACTTTAGGGGCTCCATAGTGGAAGCCAAACTACTGGGAAAATCCTCACATGCTTAATTATCTGAAGGCAAAACAAAACAGCTCAAAGCCATAATCTCGCCAGAGTACCCTATGCATGTATGGCTGCATAGTCGCATATTGTCTCTGGAGAGACAGAGAAACATTCAGTAATCTAAAGAGATACAGGAAATTTATGACAATCCATAAATTTGACACAAATGCAAATGTAACACTAAATGTATCCAAAAAAAAACAGCGTACAGCAATATACAGAACAGAGAGAAAAGATTGAGCCTACACCAGTCAATCCCTTCCTGACATCAACAAATGAAAACATGTGGGTTTTTTTATGCATGCATGAAATAGTGATGACCGAAATATTTAGTTAACATGCACAGGAAAAGTCTGAGAGAATGTTTTTTGAGATGTAATTTAAATTTGATTATTATTTAAGTTCTTTCTTCCCAGCAAAACCATACCACACTGTTGTAGTGTGCGTCTAGCAAAAGACCAATAGGTTCTGACAAAACAAGATCCTGCTTTTCCTATATGAGAACATACAGTTAGTCCTTCGTACATAATTTAAATGATCCAATTTTAAGAGATGAGATTAACTTGTTTTAAAACATTGGAATTTGTTTAGAATATTATTTATAGTGTGAAGATATAGCCAGTCAGAGCAGAAGATCCACCTAAGATCAGGTTATCTACTGAGCATGCTGGGATCTTGTTTCATCTCCAGTCTGTGAATGCCTCCAACATAACTTGTGCGACACATGTCTGCCGGATAGTAAAGCAAGAGGGTCAACTCGTCCTGCAAGAAATTTAGTGTGTGAAAAAATAGATTTTCAGATGATGAAATAAGATTTGCAGCTCAGTCTGCCCCAGACCATCGCTTATTAGGAATTGCAGCTGATGAACTTATGTTGTAAGGTGCTGAAGGACATTTAAAAACGCTTTTTGAAGCAAGCCTCACTCCGAAAGCAGGTTAGTTCAGCATATCATTGATCACTGAATGTGTTGATGTGGATTTATTAGTCATTATTTAAAGCTGCTACTGGTGCTTTAACTGAATTGATTTTACTATTATATGTAGACTTTTGTTCAGTTTTGAATAATAAGAGCTGTTCCTATTTTGACTCATTCATTCAAAGAGAATTGAGTGTCTGTCTCACAGTTGAAAGGTTTGTGTTTCAAATCAAGCTTGTGGCCTTCCAATGTGGAGTTTACACGCTAAAGAATAAAGGGCCTGCCTAAGGAACTACAACCACAAAAATATTTTTTCATGTGAATTTCTTTTGGGTGATTCAAAATTGTGCATAAATAGTCTATGATAAGTATGTTGACATGAACTAGATAGATTTTTTTCATTTTAGATATTATTTTTCCACAGACACACAGTGGCATGGATCACGTGTTAAAAGTTGCAGACCACTACATTCTCACGCCATATGTGTACCCGGCATCGTGGGCCGAGGACGGGGCTCTGCGCCAACTCATCAGCCTGAGCCTGTTGACCAACCTCGGAGCGCAAATGGTTTACATGATCTTTGGTGCTTTAAATTTTTACTTCATTTTTGATCACAGGCTAATGAAACATCCGCAATTCATTGAGGTGGGCTGTTGAATAGATCAAATCTAATAATAACATTTTACATCAAAGTGAATTTTCTAACAAATTATGAATTCAAATTGCTGCACTGAGTAATCTTAACATTTGCCTAAATTAGTCATATGTATATATAAAAACCTCAGTATAATGAAGTGTATTCCTTCACGACTTCAACTATAACAAATAATAAACACTGATTTGAAGAATATAGTGGAATCTTAATTGAAAATGCACTTTTCCCCCCAGTACTCTGGTACTTAGAAAAGGTATAAAATAGGTATAAAATGCAAATATTGTGGCTGGTTAGTGTAATTCCAAATCACAGGGAAGAATCGAATCACGCTCTGCTATTTATTTTTCATCCAATAAAAGAACCAGGTAATTCAAGAGATGCAACTTGCAACGACTTCCCTCTTCTGGATGAGTTTCCCTACAGTGCTAATTTTCTTCTTGGAGATCAGGGGGTACAGCAAACTTTTTGATGACGTCAGCCATTCTTCTCAGGGTGATGGCCTAATTACTTAAAAGGCACATTCTCTCCAATATTGCTGAAATGCAATAAATGAATACCATTTTTATTCTCAGGCAAGGTCTTATCATTCTGTTTATTTTAGGCTGGTTCGGGGTGTTCCTGAGCATTGCTGGATTTCTGTTCTTCACAGATATGTGTATTTACTGGATACATCGTTCCATGCATCACAGGAGCATTTATAAAGTGAGTCAGTTAATTTTGCTTGTTTTTTTTTTACATTTACCGTAGATCTGAACAGTGTACACACTATACTCAAATGCCAGGTTTCTGTGATATTGAACTGACACCAAGATAAATAATAGCAATATTGTACTCGTACCAACTAGTTATCTTTGACTAATACAATATTCAGTATTCAAAATTAAAAGTTGATTAAATTTTCCAAATTTGACATGCCAACATTTTCCATCACTAACCTGCATCAACAAAATTACTTGAACCGCTGCACACGATTCATCTCCGAATGTTGTTTTACTTCTCACAGTATTTACATAAGCAACATCATTTATTCAAGATCCCCACACCATTTGCAAGCCACGCCTTCCACCCACTTGACGGCTTTCTTCAGAGCTTACCCTACCATGTTTACCCTTTCATCTTCCCGCTCCACAAGGTGATCTTATACAGATAATCCACATTTTATAGGGTGCTTTTCGCTCTATTCATGTACACATTCTTTTTCTTATGTGGAGTATTGCAGGTTGTCTACCTTTCCCTTTTCGTCTTTGTCAATATCTGGACCATATCCATACACGACGGTGAAGACCGCATCCCAGGTCCCTTAATTAGCTTTATTAATGGCGCTGCCCACCATGTGGATCATCACCTCTTCTTCAACTACAACTATGGACAATACTTTACCCTCTGGGATCGTCTGGGGGGCTCTTATAGATACCCTTCAATCCTCCAAAGGAGTGGACCATGTGACCACTTTGGCAAGCTTGCAGCAGATGCACAAAAGATGGAGAAATAGCCAGGCTACTAACAGTATTCTAACATCATTTGGGGAAGTGTTTTAATGAACTAGCGACTGATATATTGCAAAATCAGTGTTTTACTTATAAGGACTACCTTGGCACTTCAGTGTGTTAAAATGAAGCACAACGGCAGTCTTATGTTTTAATAATTTCAAAGACACTATAGAAACATTACATGATGACATATGTCATTGGTAGGCCCGGTAACCCGCTGGTCTGAAGAATGTTAAGAGGTTAGGTGTAGGTATGAAGAAGTGAAAAAATGTACCGGTAATTTCTTAAGAGCTGACATAGTAGCAATGCAAGAAATCTACACCGGGTAATCATGGGAGAATATTCATGAGGCCACACGTTGCAAATCCTAATGGCAACTAAAATTAGTAGATTAAAATATCCCAACAAAGAAAAACTGTGAACAGATCTGGTGTTCTACAGTTCCATAATGATTCAGCTTCCAGTGTTTGGAGTGTTTTCATGAAGGCTCTGCAGGGAAAGGTCTGTCCACTTCATCTCTTGTTCCTTTACAGACTCTGTGGATCCACCATTGTCCTGCTCAGCCTCAGGGAGTTCACTCTAAAAGAGATCAAAAACAACGTGATGAGATTACTGTTATTAAATTACCGACGGTGATTGCGCGGGTTCCTTCTGGGTAGTGATTGGGTTGTCTGTGCCAGCTCAGTAATTGAAAAAGATGCATACTGTTGTTGGACTAGCATGAGGTTAGCCCATTAACGAAAGATACGCATACAAAGGTTACAACTTAAAATTACTACATGGCCACTGTACTGTACTGTACTACTGTGACTTGCTGGTCTCTTTCCAAACACAATACAGTAACATACGCAAAATAGAGATGTTTTAATAGTCTGAAACGAGCTCATGGTTAAAAATGGAATATCTGTCTCAAGAAGTTTGACACTAAGCTAAACGGAAGATGTCTAGCATAGTTCTTAAAATGCATGTGCTGGTTTACCAGCGGGATTGTGACATCTTCATATGGCAGTCTGTCTTCCCTCCAGGCGTCATCGGTGAGATCTAAAACTCTACCATCTCGTTGGATTTCACTGTCCATAATCGGAACAACGCCTACTTTACTCGTCACGGAACAGCACCTGCGACAAATCTGAACTAAATTCTGGCACGTGCAGTACGTGACAAATAAATACACAACTTGAGAAATAACGTTATCTTGTTTTTCGGAAAGTCGCGTTTACCTGACGTCACAAAACGGCGCGTAGTGATGACGCAACATGACGCACCACATTTTACATGCTAATACTCATTAAAACACGCTTCTTTAAATCGTTTCAACCATTTCAAACACGCTGGAAGTCTTGTTGATAAATCTTTATTATACTAAATATACTTTAGTCCTTCGACTTGTCCCGCCCTCAAGGCATCGCATGATTAATGGTTGTTATGGAAACCAGAAAGGACTCCGAACAACCCAAGAAAGACGACGCGGGTGTCCAGGATTCGCTCTCGAAAGGTACGTTTTATGTTGTTTTCGTTAATTTTTGAAGGAATAAAACCCACGAAATCAATGTGCGAATATGACGGTAGTTTTGGTGATTGACTCTTAATATTACAATTGCAATGCGTTGGGATGGCTAATTAGTTTTGTGGATTCATTTAAAAATAAAAGTAGCTCAATATCAAAATTGTCCTCGATTCATAATCAAAATTGTTTTTGCCACGAATCCGGAAAGTACTCACGGGGATAAAGAGCGTCATGTGCTGACGTTTCCCCTGCTGAAATGGCAAACGACAAGCAAACCTATTAGAAGACTAGAGAAACGTCATCTATCATTTAGTCTAGCAAAAACGGCAAGTACCCTCTCTAATACGTACACCAAAATCCAAATAATGACCGAATAAGATCATGACTCTTTCTCCCATGGCATTTCTGTTTGTATTCGATATAGTTCTTCTGTATTGACATACTTGGACCAACAGCGCAGGTATCCGGAGACCAACATGAAATTGTCTGTTCAATGCAATCAATGTAATTTCTAATAATTAAACATGCCCCCCTTTCAGCAGGCGCTTCAGAGATGTCAGTCCCAGATGACGAGAAGGCAGAAAAAATACAAATATGCAGCAACTCTGGAAATCCAGTCTTCACCTGTACTGCCACGCCACCTGTTAAAGGTTTAACTTTATCACCATGGGCCAAACCTCAGAACCCCCTATACAGGACCACTGCTAGTGACTACGGCCTGTATCCTCCCACCCCTGAAACGACACCTTGTACATTCCACCCTAAAACACAAAAGTTTACCAGTTACCTGGAAAAGAGCGGGATGTACCGTGACAATTGCTTCAATACAGCCCTTGACCGCAGCAGGGTTTATGACTGTCCCAATTTACAACACACCATCTGAAGACTGATGTGATGACCATAATGCCTCTAAATGTTTTGGAATTCTTGATTCTTTGAGAAGTTTGGAATACGGCAACAGCTAATTTAGAAAATTAATATGTGATCTCATCAAAATTGAAAGTTTGCACACATTCAACACATTCTATTCATTAGCCATCCATTTCTCTACTTAATGTGGTTGTGCATGTGTGCAAATGACTATAATCATTTGCTTTTTAAGCTTTTCTGTTTCCCATTGTCATAAATAAACAGAAATAGATATGAAATAAAAGTATGAGAAAGTATGTGTGTGATTGTGTCTGAGCGTGTGCATCCCTTCTGTCTGACTCTTTTCTGTGTCTATGTGTGGAAAATGTGTGTGTGTGAATGAAAATTTGTGGGCAATGGAAAGAAATTCCAGACACCCCAATTCCGTACGTGCCAAACCAGAAGGATATGCATGTATGGACTGCTTATAACGGACTGCCTGTAATGATATGCTGCACATCCATTAACTTGTCAATAACCACAATAAAAGTATGAAAAATGAAACGTGGTATTTTCGTGTATTTTACATGCATGTGCGTATTTTGTCCCATTTAAAGTAGCGTTTTTGCCATACATTTGGTTAAGAAGAGCAGTCATAATTAAGATTTTTTTTTTTTTAAATGTAGTGTAAATGTTTTGCCCAGAAAACGAAATTATTTTATTTTTGTAACTTCCATTTATTTATTTATTCATTTTGTAAATATTGTCATGACAAGTTTTGTTTGTTTTGTCATGACAAGTTTCGTTTGTTTTGTTTTGTTCTGTAGCAAAAGCCCTGGAATCCTGTGCATCCGCCTCATGCCAGTGATGGTCAGTCCGCTGCTAACTCCCGACGCTACGGAACTTAGCATGGAGCTTGCCAGGTAGCAATCCCGTGTAGCGTGTTCTCATGTATGACAGATAGCTTGTAGCCAATGACCAATGTGTTTTGCGGGGCTCGTTGGGTAAATATACCCTTATTCTATTGCATTGGTTGCAAAAGCAAGACAGTTAGTTGATTGCAACTTGTGTTTGCCAACTTGTGCAGTTTGGCCGGTCATGGTTAGTCAAGCTATCGTCTAGCAGCTGGTTAGCTACAGCTCATCGTAGCCAGAAACCCAATTTGGCTACTTTCTGGCGTGACTCTATTAAACATGCTGCAGCATTTTGAAAGCGAATGAGCCGTAAGTGAATTAATTCCAAACCTCAAATGACACGAATGTTACAATTTCTTTTATGTTTGTTGTTGTTGTTTTTTTTTTTAGCCTTGTGGTTTTATTTCGACCTGCCATTGCTAGATCTGTTGCTTGGTGGGTGGCTAGCAGGCTAAAACGCTAACTGATAAGGGGTGTTGTATCGTCAACAGCACCAATAGCATTTTAGTACCGTAATTTTATTTCTGCCTTTTTGAGTTGCCTGAACTAATCCATATTTGGAAAATAAGTACACTTTTTGAATCAAGACTGAACGACTTCTCTAAAGGTAGTTTTTACTGTAGATTTTTGCAGACTGGCTTTTTTTTTTTTTGTAAAATACTTGCTTAGACTATATTTTCCTAGGTCCTGCCCTAATTTTTTTTTCTCTCTTAGTTTTTCAAAGTTGTTTGGGACCTGGAGAACCTCTGCATCAGGACTTTGTGATGCTTATGATGATTAAAGACCCCATAACATCACCTGAGCCCGCTTGATCTACTAACCCAGTTCTGTGCTGTTAAAACTTCTTTTCAAATCCTCATTTGGAGTCACAATGATCATTTGTGGCAATCCAAACGTGCTCTTTGGGACAAGAACCCCCATAATCGAGCTCACCAAATGATATGATAGTAGCTGCCTGGATCAGTTACTGTGCCTGCAGGAGCCTTGCGCAGGCTTTGCTAATCCTTTCCTCCACAAACACCTTTTCTTCCCCGTGGGAGATCCTAGCCAGTGTGCTTGCTGGCCCGGGAACCATGGGAAATAGCTGCGTGTGCCGGGAGGATAGCGATGCAGAGGACCATCACCATGGGACATCTAGGGCGTCTCGAGGACAAGCCAGGCGTGTGGACCACGGTATGGGCACAGCTGTCGATGCAGGAGAGTCTCGTAGCAGTCGCCCACGGGACCCGGTCAGACCCCCTCGTAGGGGGCGCGGCCCCCATGAACCGCGACGGAAGAAGCAGAATGTGGATGGCCTGGTGCTGGACACGCTGGCTGTCATCAGGACGCTTGTAGACAAGTACGCATCCATGTCATTGACTCTTTTTGCGCATATTTATATTGCAAGCATTATAGAATTGAATGGGCATATAATGCAGGAATATAAAATACATAATGTAGCAAGCATGTATTTTCTCTTTTCTAAACCAAAAGATAACATTAACCATGCACTTGAATTTTATAACACATAATTTGTGATTTTACAGGGGGTTTGTAATGGCTCTACTGTGACGTAAACAGGTAGCCTCGTAATTTGCGATAGCCAGTTAAAGTTCCCACCATTTTGTTAATGAGTAACTGATTAGGATCATCACTATTGCAACAGTTTTAAAATCTAAGCCTCCCAAAAGAGACAACTGCTTTGTGCCACATTAGTCTTGCATTTAAAGTTCTGTGCTTCCAAATTGATGACAACAATTTTGTGTTCCTGTCTGACAAACCATTACAACATGCTTGAGTGAGTTTAGTCTGTGAATTAATTTTAAAAAAATCATATTATTATGTTAATTGATAAATCAGATTTTAAAATGTATTTTATTTATATCCCTTTTGTGATTTAAAATAGAACATTATTACAAAATCCCAAACATAAATTATATTATTTTACTGGTTTCCAAATTAACAGCAAATGTTTACAAATATTTTAATTTGATTAACAAAAGATAGTTTGCTTTCATGTGGAACTATAGAAATCTAAAAACATGGTTAACAAGCTGACATTCCAAGGATTTGGACTAATAAAGTATCCAAATGTTTGACTCTCAAAAATGGTAATTGTTACTTGGGTAATCTATTTGTTGTCGGTTAATCGAAGAAAAGCCATAACTTTTACAAAGGTAGCAATGAGAGCTTCTGACAAATTTAAATTTGGTAATCTATTTGTTGTCGGTTAATCGAAGAAAAGCCATAACTTATACACAGGTAGCAATGAGCTTCTGACAAATTTAAATCCAAGTGTGACACCCGCACTTGCCATCTGTCTGCCATTGAATAGGTAATACTGTTAAATATTTGTTGCAAATTGCTCCATTGAATAGGTAATACTGTTAAATATTTGTTGCAAATTGCTCTGGCTAAAAATGAAACTAAATCATTTCAGACTAGTGTAGTTCGTTATCTTTCTATTTTTACTCAACTGGTTTCTGTTTCCATATTATTTAAACAATTGTTTTTGTTTTGTTTTCACCAGTGATCAAGAACCTCCTTATTCCATGATCACTTTACATGAGATGGCAGAGACAGGTAAGAAAATTTACTGTGGAATATTGTTCATATTCATCTCAAACATAGTTATTTCCCTTAATCATGCATTTTGGTTTGTATCAATGCATTCTACACAGTATGTAACTTTGCAAGCGCTGTAGGTTAAGAAGCCATCGACACTGGTCATTTTTCTGGTACATCATCTACTTGACTAAATTAATGCTGTATCTAGAATAGATGCCCCCCACCCCCCAAACTTCTAATACTTTCCTAATGACCGAAGTCTTTACCAAAATCTGTTATTTCTATTTTCAGGCATTATTCATTATTATTTGATTTCCTCAAAGTAGGATTTGCCCTTACAGACATTGCACATACATAAATAAAGTGTATAAATGCATTTATGACCAGACTTCTGCTGGAGTTTCTGACAGAGGTACTTGAGACCACATTTTTATCCAACTTGAGTTTATTGAATGAATTATGAATGAGACAGGCATGTCGCAGTACTATATCCACGCTCCTTTTTTTAGGGGGAAATCTCAAATTTTTCTTGTCTTTTTGGAGGATTTTAACTTTTTCTTGCTCGCGTCACTAGCAGACAAATTTAAAACGTGTTCGCCGGGCATAAGTGTTCAGCAGAGAGCGAGACGAGTAAACTACATGCTTGGGGGCTGCATTATACATTTGTGTCTTGGCCAATCAGCTTGCAGGCTTGATGCTTACTGAACCAATCAGACAAAGGCAAACCAAGACCAAAGGAAAATGGCATACAGTAATGGGAGATGGAGTATTTTTCTTTTTTTTTTTTTTCATTAATGCTTTTGAACACTCTGCGATGTAGTGAAGCAGTGAAACTTGAACCGCAATTTAGCTAAGAATCACTCTATCCATAAACAACACATCACCAACATTTTAGGTGCCTACCTAAAGTGCCTAACATAAAATACATTGAGACCAGCAAAAATGTGTTCTCATGTTGTGTGCTTAAATAAGACATGGTTGGATGTATTTTTACTTTTTTTTTTCTATCTTTTATATTTAGCCATGTTTTGTCCTGCTGTTTGTCTCCAGGTTGACATTGTAAATTGTAAATGAGGAATTGATCTTAATTGCCTTAGTGGGTAAATGAATCAAAATCATAATATATCTGGACAGTGAACCATGATACAGGAAGTGTTTACTTTTTTAGTCAGAAACTGGATGAAACACATGTTAGTACCACCAAAAGCATTAATGACCCGATTCACCTGTTAATTTTATGTGTGTTCTATTGATTAAGAATGTTGAACTTGGAGACTGCGCTTTGCAGTCTTTTACTAAGTTCCCAAATAGCAAATGCTAAGTTGAAAGCTCATACGCTAACAAACTGATCACGCTGATGGCAACAGGTTTAAATATTGTTGAGATTGCAATAATTGAATGAGGGCTTTGTGCTTGAGGTGGGAATCTGTGATGCTTTTATTTTCACAAGTGAACATTTGCGAGAGAACCACGAGTGCAAAATGATGCCTGACGCACCCGTTTTGCTTCTGCAAGCTGCAACGCCTCTTTTGTGTTTTAGGTGTCTATAGCAATCAATGAGGATATGATAACACAAGTTGCTTCTTGCCTGTTTTGTCTCTTAGATGACGGCTGGCTGGAAGTTGTTCAGTCCCTGATTCGAGTGATACCATTAGATGACCCACTTGGCCCTGCAGTCATCACCCTACTATTGGATGAGTGTCCCTTGCCGACTAAGGTGAAACATGTAGTTACTGATTTACTAATGGCTTTTACTCTTGAAGGGAAATGATGTTTCCTTTTCCTTAATATTTCAAAAAGTCTTATACTGTGGTGGGCCCCCGTGTTATGACATTAATCCATTCCGTGATTGGGGTTGTAAGGCAATGTATGACAGGCAATCCAAACCTGTGTTAAATAGTTAATGCGTTTATAACCCCTGGTAGAAACCTCAAAATTGTACATACATATTAAAAATTGGTGCCAAAATAGTACAGTAAGTGCTATGTATATACACTATACATGTATACAGTCAGAAAACATCATAAATAAAAAATATAGAAAGGATTTATTTACCTTTGAGTGGTGCTTGTTATGCCCATGTTCTCTCATAAGGGTTATCTACAGTATCATTTCCATATATATCATCTTCTTACTTCTCTCTTTAACATCACTAGCGATCTTGGGACCCATGACAAACCCTTTAAACTTTGAATTGAGCAGTAAAATGCACTATAAATATGGTTTTGTAACCACTCACAATCGGACAAAGCTTGACCGTTCCGCCATTTTGAAACAAGTGTGGCCGACCAAGAGCAGACCACCAACTCCGTGAGGAAACGCCGACCAATAGCAGAATTCTAGTGACGCGTTGCAGGGACGGCAACTGAAAATGAGTGTAATTACCTACAAACGCTTGCAGATGGAGACGAAACAAAACATACACAGCCAAGCCCCTAGGGTCAAGACAGTTGCAAAACCAGGAAAATGCCATAAAGAGGGGATGAAAAAACTCAGTATTCCACGTCGAAACATGAAAAATAACGTAAATCAGGGACGTTGTAACATGGGGGTCCATTGTATTCACTATGGAAATCATTTTGTAGGATGCATATCGGCTTACCCAAACTGCAGCTGACTTGACATTGAGTGGGGAATACACCAAATGCATGTCATTTTTAATATTTGTGATGGCGGCAAGTAAAACTTGTTTCAACCTAAGTTGATGTTTTTAAAATACACCGTTTACCAGAAGTAGGTAACATATCTATTTTTTGCTGGTCTGTTTGTTGGTCCGTCATATTTTCAAGTCATACGATAATCGTCGGTCTGTCAGTCCGTTGGTGTACGTTTGCCCAACCTTTTGCCTCCACTAGAGGGCGACATTTGACTTTTTTTCTGGTCCATCATTCATCTGGGGCTGGTCTACTTCTGTCTGCACTCGTATGAATTATTTTTTTCTGTTTTATTACTTATTCTTGAAGTTACACCATGTCTGTGGTTCTACAGTTACACTGCCATTGAAACACAACACGTGTAAGTGTAACACAAAAACAAAGCCAGCTAAGGGGTTTAACCCTAGGCCATAGGTGTCGGACTCCAGCGCTCGTAGGCCGGTAACCTGCATGTTTTCAATTTTTCTCTCCCCAACACACCTGATTCAAATGATTAGCTTATTAGCAAGGTCGGCAGGACCTTGAAAATGATCCTAATCATTTGAATCAGCTGTGGTTGAGTGAGAAAGTTGGAAAACATGCAGGATACCGGCCCTTGAGGACTGGAGTTTGGCTATAATACACCTTCATGTTTTAATACAGCGGACGAGAGTGCAATTATGTTCACTGGATGGTAATATCATGCTTTACATGACTCTCAAATGGTGGATGTCGTTTCTCATTTATAACTGCCTGTCCCATCTTTACGCCATGTTTTCGCTTTATGATGTTATAAAAAAAAGAAAAATAAACTTCTCAAACAAGGGGGCCAGTCTGCGCGTGTCTACTAAGGGCAACACGCTCATACGTCACTACACGCGTCACTGCTTACATCACTACAGTGCTGGTCTACTATTGGTCGGCGTCACGGGTCACTAAGATGCTGGTCTGCTATTGGTCGGCGCACAGGGTCACAAAGATGACTGCCTAAAGTTTAGACTTGATTTTGTATGAGTGCTTTCAATATCGTATTTATCATGCATGTTTTTCACAAATCGGTCTCAGTGTATACACTCTATAGTGTTTCAATATCCCGTGTTATTTTGGTAGCTCTTGCACTTGATAGGTACAGTGGCGATGCAAAAGCGTTTGTTGTTGTTGCTTTCTTGTTAGAAGGTGTTTTTGAAGTGCTGGCTAACTTCAGGTTTTGGTGTTGAACTCCAAATGCCTTTGCATACAATCTGTGTTAGATACAGTGTATGGCATTATCTTTTTGTTTTTGCAGTTTACAAACTGTCTTTGTCTTATCAGTCAATGTGTTACCATCCTTTTCCTCGATTGGAAAACCAGACTGTTGCCACTCAGATGATTTAAAAGTAAGCATTGAGCGCTTTTGTCTTTTCAATTAATGGCGGATTGCAAACAACAATTAGATGCATACCACCACCTACTGTGTGAGAGTGTAGCACTCAAGCCATCAGCTTAGTTGCCCTCCATTGCACTTTTGGCTCAATAAGCCGTACCCTCCAAAAAGTGAAAAGGAAATGAATCTCATGGCATGCCGGAGCGAGAAATCTCGTGGCATCGCGAGATTTTGTCCCATCCCTACTTGGCGATATCCAAATGACTGTGATATTAGAGCCAGAGTATTTTCAAACTGTTCCATTTAAGGTGGAAGTTGAGGAGGGTTAAAGATGAGGTTCTTGGTCATGGCATTTTATACGCACACTCACGTACACAGACACACACACACAAATAAAGACTCATGAAAGTGTTTATTGCAAACTGTTACAAGATATTTATTTGTTACACGCATCATACAAAATTTGTATAACATAAAAAAACATTCCACAAAGGTGTTATTAATAACACAAAAATGTAAAATTACAAGAGATTGCCTCTAAAACCAAAATAAATAAACCCCAATTCAATGATGAAATAGGTACAGTTTTACCATTTAAAAATGTCTGCGGGAAAAATAGCAGTAACATCACAAAAGTAGAATATCAAAGTCCTTAGCCTTCCACTCAAGAGGAACCATCTTTGAGTAAGCAACTGGTGTTGTCTTTAGGACGCTCTCCAGAAACTGTCGGACATGCTGAGCCTGAGTGCGTCCGTGGCCCGCCAGGACGCTCTGACGCCCGCCAAACACAGAAACACCACAGCTGTCCTCGGATGTTTGGCTGAGAAACTGGCTGGTACATTCACACCCTTGAATGTTGTTTTGTTCCCACAGACCCGATCTTCCTGCTAATCTTTGCCCTCTTTTCTAAGGTCCGGCCAGTATTGGACTCTTGAGCCCCGGAACTCTTGAATACCTTCTAGAAAGCATGGTGAGCAAAAAAATGTTTTTAAATTGATGGACGGAGAAGCGCAAGTGCAAATATTTTGACAGCCACTGCAAGTCAATTCTTTTCTGAATAATAATACAATCTATATCCACTTTGAGTACTGCAATGTCATTGCTAACTATTGTTAGCAACAAAGTCTGAAAGTTGGGGCGCATTTTACAAAAGTACTAAATGCAATGCAACTTGCCTTCTATTGGCAGCACTCCAGGGATGCTCAACCTACCTGATTCCTTTACTGACAAATGATAGTCATGTCTTGAAACTAGCATTAGCACACACAGGTGATAATGTGTGTTTGATTCATGTTAACAGCAATGTCATGTTTGATTCCGCTCACGTATTGTGATATCTACTGTGGATAATGGAGACATTAGTCGTTGAACTCAGATTTATTATTTACCAAAGCACAGCAAGTGTAAGCTGAGCCCAAAAAATCCTCCAAAGGTTACATCTAGTTATGACTGATTTATGATGTGGAGTTTGTCTAGTAAAAAAAAAAAAAGTAAATGAATGACTTATTTCATGCGTTTCCTTTCTCAAGAGCCCGGAGGCGCACCCTACTGTCATGCTGTTTGCTCTGATTGCCTTGGAAAAGTTCTCTCAGACCAGTAAGTTCACTCACAGTATCAGATTCCCTGACGAGGGGTTGAAATTCATTTGGAAAAAAAAACTAACCCTCAGGTGAGAACAAGCTGACAGTATCAGAGTCTTGTATAAGCAAGAGACTGGCTGTGCTGGAGTTGTGGGCAGAGCATGCCGACTACCTAAAGAGGCAGGTGGGATTCTGTTCACAGTGGAGCCTAGACAACCTGTGTGAGTAGGCCTGTGTATTCAACAAGCTCTGTTACATTGATTTTGTGCTGATGGATCACTAAAGAGGACGCTGTGCTGCTGCTTGTCCCCTTCCAGTCCTGAAAGAAGGCCGCCAGTTTACTTACGAGAAGGTCAACCTCACGCATATCAATGCCATGCTCAACAGCAATGACGTCAGCGAGTACCTCAAGATCTCCCCCAGTGGATTAGAGGCCAGTTTGTCTGAATTTAGCCTCAGTTGTTAATTGTAAAGTATATGCTAAAAAGAACAAAAAAAATACATTTCATTCCCAGCAGTATGTTTTACATGTTATGAATGGGGCCCGGATGATAAATCGGACATTATTAACTCAATCTAGCATTTTAATTAATTGTCTGATTACTTGGTTATCATATTCCAATGTCATGCCTTCCAATAAATTTAGCGTCACTGTTTTAAATGTATTTTTTGGCCCCCGCCACAGGCTCGGTGTGATGCCTCCTCCTTCGAGAGTGTGCGTTGTACATTCTGCGTGGACTCTGGCGTGTGGTACTATGAGGTGATAGTCATTACATCAGGCGTGATGCAGATCGGCTGGGCCACAAAGGACAGCAAATTCCTCAACCATGTAATCCTTCTGTCTTGTGTTTCCAGCCATTTGCTCATCCACAGTATGTGTTTTCGCAAACGTTTTCACATGTGCAAATGTCTGTCGCAGGAAGGTTACGGGATTGGCGACGATGAATACTCGTGCGCATATGATGGCTGCAGGCAGCTCATCTGGTACAATGCTCGCAGTAAACCTCACGCTCACCCCTGCTGGAAGGAGGGTATGCATTTTGAAATGACTGAAAATGAGGCATAGATTTTTTGTTTTTGTTGTATTGTAGCAGCAAGATTAGTTTCTTTTTCTTAGAGCTGATAGTGCTCTGCTGATGGCCTCTTTGTAGGAGATGCAATTGGCTTCCTGTTGGACCTCAGCAAAAAGCAGATGGTCTTCTATCTGAATGGGCATCAGCTGCCACCAGAGAAACAGGTCTTCTCCTCTGCCACGTAAGTTCACACTTGATGATTTTTTTGTTCCAGTTTTACTTAAATTCTCCAAAAATGTCTTCTTTTTTTTTAATCTGTCAGGTCTGGCTTCTTTGCGGCAGCCAGTTTCATGTCATACCAGCAGTGTGAGTTTAACTTTGGCGCCAAGCCATTTCGTCATCCGCCCTCAGTCAAGTTCAGCACCTTTAATGACTTTGCTTCACTGCTACCAAGTGAAAAGATCATCCTACCAAGGTAAGATGGGGCTTTGTGTATATTTTTGTACTTTCACAAAGCAGTGACAGACCTAAAAAAAAAGTTTTACTACTCTTACAAGGTTTTTAACACTATCATCTATATTCATTGAATTATTTTTACAGCACCGTCACATGACTTTATTCATCCTTGGAACCATTACAGTGTATATGTTTAGCTGAATGCAGAAAAACTATGTTACAAGCTTTTGAATTTATATTGTTGGCATAGTTCACAACATATTCCCATGTTTAGTCAGTGATTTTGTTGTAACGCATTGCTACCAGATTACTGTCAGCGCAATAGATAAAAAGGATCTTTTTACACAATATGACCACCCAACTTCAAATACTTTATAGGTTTACATTATTTACTTAAGCCGACATCAATATTTTCAAGATACTTTACAGGTTTACATTATTGACTTAGGCCGACATAAACATTTTCAAGGCTGTGAAGGACACCAGCAAGCCAATGACCCTAGCGAGGATAAGTTGCTAAAAAAAATGGATAGATGGATGGAAAAAGTCATAGTTACTGTATATAAACAGGCAGAGTACATTATCTACTACCTTCTTAATATATATTTCATTTGAATTGGTAAAATTAAACCATGCCCATCTGGTTTTATGAATGAAATTAATTGTGTGTGTTGTGGTAACTGCCCTTTATAAAATGTCATCTAAAAACGAGTATAGCATAGTTTTTGCCTTCAGTGCGCCACCCTATATGAATGAAAACTAAAATGTTTTAATACATTGAAAATTAAGAAATGTTTTAATAAAGTAAAAACAAGAGTCTTGTTGCACGTGGGTGGTCATTATGGCAACCTTTTGCCATCACAGAAAATCTCATCACTATCAGTTGACTCAACTAGCATTTTATGTGCTTGTGTTTTGTCTAGACATCGCCGTCTGGCTTTATTGAAACAAGTTAGCATCCGCGACAACTGCTGCACGCTGTGCTGCGACATCATGGCTGACACAGAGCTGCGGCCTTGTGGACATGGGTAGGCACATGCATAGGTCTGCCATACTTTGCAGCGTTCACACCGCCATTATTCATAACAATTCATGAGACCACAGCATATCTTAGCTGATTGTGTTCAGCTTGTATAAAAGGATGTTTAGTTTTTCCAACAGTCATCTCGGTTACGCTTGTGTGAAAGTAATGAGAAAACAATATGACTTTCACATCGTAAGAATCACTTCAATCAATTCACAATCTCAATAATGCCACTGGATTATTTGTTTACTCTCGTACTATAGCATAGCACTGTGAAATGTTTTAAAACTTGTTAATTGGCTGCTTTTTCTGTGGCTGTTTTTTTTTTTTTTTTTTCCAGGGGTATATGTATGCAGTGTGCCTTACAGTTAGAAACATGTCCCTTGTGTCGTCAAGACATCCAGACTCGAGTCAGACTCATTGCACATGTCTCCTGACACTGCTCCTGTCACGAGAGACGCACAAGCCCTACTGCCCCCTTCCCTACTGGTCCAGCTGGCTTGGAGAACGGTGCCGCAGCGAAGGTACCAGAACTGCGCGTTCTGGTCAGAAGAGGCCTTGGTGAAGGGGTGATGATAGGAAAGGGAGGAGATGAGCAGATGGGAAGCCCACCACAGCAGAATTCCTGTGAGCTTTCACTCATTCAGTGACATCTCCTCCTGCGTTCTTCTGAGCAGAAGCAAGACAAAAATCTTCCTGAACTGTGCGCGAGTCAAAACAAAGTTGTCGATGTTACATCAAACGACTCATCTGCAAGACCCAGCTAGCGGACCTCTTTCCGCAAATTAAGAGACCACGTGTTACGAGGTCACTCTTTTGGGTTCTGAAAGAGCAGGGTAGTAGTAATCAATACAGTCGCAAAAATACAGTGTTATAACCCTACGGTAAAGACAAATGTGAGCCACTTGTGTAAATCTGCAATTTATTGTTGCAAAGGTAGCATTGTCCTTGTCTTTGCTCTGTTATACCGACATCCCTTGGTCTACTCCCTGTGCTGATTTTTGACACATGCGTTATGCGGAGTTTCCAAATATCTGGAAAGTGATGCATTAATATCAAGACCAAATACTTGCTGCTGGCCTTGTTAGTTACACAAGGCCAATGTAAAATATCGAGCGACCAGGGGTCCCCAACCTTTTCCCCTTAGGGAGGAATAACGCAACTTGATAATTAGAGGGAGGGGGGGGGGGGGGGGGGGGGCAGGAAGTGCACGTAAATATAGTGCACCCACCGTTAATGACAAACTAACGGGAGCCCTCAGCTTCTGTCTCTCTTGACACAAATGGGACGTCGGGAGAAGTTGCGAGCTCAGCCGGTAAGAAAAAGGTAGAGCAGACAAATCAATCCTTGGCAATTTGATCGACGACAAAAAACAAACACCATTAACGCCAAACTGATGGGAGCCCTCAGCTTGTCTCCACACAGATGGGAGTATTGAAGCAAATCCAAGAGAATCCAGCCAGTTTTCAAAATAAAATAGCTTTCAGACTCAGATAAAACGAAACAGAAATAGTTCATTATTTCACGGTCGGTCCATGCAGCCCGGTACCAGTTCATCACGGACCAGTAAAGGGCCGGGCTGGCGGTTGGGGACCTCTGACTTATACTGCCAATTTAACAAGCACCCTTCAACTGGGTACTGTCATGAATTAAAACTCTTGCTTGTGCTTTATTTGAAGTCTTAGTTTTACCTTTGCGTGCAGTGGTGTGTCAGTATGGACCGAGACGAGTACCGTATATAATATACTCGAGCCATCTAAGTCTTTAGTTTGCTTAAGTAGCTTGCTTAAAAACCATCCATTTTCTGTAGCCGCTTGTCCTCACAAGGTTTGCAGGCTTGCTGGTGCCTATCCCAGCTGGTTTGGAGCGGTAGGCGGGGGGACAACCTGAAGTGGTTGCCAGCCAATTGAACAACCATTCATGCACCCAATCACACCTAAGGACAATTTAGTATGTCCAATACACCTGCCATGCATGTTTTTGGAGAGCTGGAGTACCCGGAGAGAACCCGCGCTGGCTTGGGGAGAACATGCAAGCTCCACTCAGGAAGGCTAGAGCCAGCTGGATTTGAACTTGGGTCCCTGAACTGTGAGGCAGACGTGCTAACCACTCGACACAGAGCCGCCCTTGCTTAAAAAAAAAAAAAAATCCATTGCGCCTGAGGGAAAACAATCAAGCCCAAGCAGACTTATGCTGACCAAAGAAAGCATCTTTTTCACAAAAGTTACTATGGCACCAATTGTAATCATTTTGAAGTTGTATTGTACTTCTGTCATGTCTGAATGACTTAAATGTTTTCAACTCCCCTTTTAAGTGATGGCTTTCCAACCACAAAGCAAGAAAACCATGAAAATTAAAAAAAAAAAAAACAAATGTCAGGGACTCTTGCATCATTTAAATGGCTCGAAGACCAACGTTAAAATAACCCCCAAGTGTTCCTCTTGAAGCTGTTGTGGCACATCTACCTATTTATTTTTTATGCAATTTGCTGCAAGTAATGGCACTCTTAGTAAGTCTGCTTGTTTACAAAAACTTCCTCAAATCTGCTGTATCATCCTGGTTGCTAGCAGTCAAGACAGCTTCAGACTGACCCTTTACATAGGACATCATGCTTTCTGGTTGAATTACTGCCCACCTTCAAGCATGTCTGGCTTGGTTTTTGAGGATTCTCCTTCTGTGGCTTTTATGTAAAGATGTGGTTCAGTTTTTCATCAAACCAACGCAGAAATGTATCCACCATATGCATGAACTTGGTCTATAATTCCATCTAAAGTATATTGAGAGGATTTCTCAAGATGACTTGAATTGCTCAGTAAGACAAGTACTTGTCTAGTTACTGTTGGCTAAATTGGAGCACCTTAAAAGCACCCAAGCAAAATAGAGTTATGAGGAAGTCCAGGATAAATTGTGAAATATTGTTTAGAAAAGTTAACAGGAATTTCACCCCAGAATTCCCAAAGATGTGATTTATCAAAAAATTATTGTATTCTGGATCGTGGTATTTGTAATAAATGTATGTTCATGTGATGTTTGTGTTACAAGGTGGGATTTTTTTACATCCTGACATTTAACATTAGTTGTTTTATGAATATGAACCTGGGACCTCCGAACTGTGAGGCAGACGTGCTTACCAGCCACTGTGTCGCCCCATCTTTTGAACAATGGATACATAATACACAGAAATTTGTTCTTTTTTGAAGATTTGTTTTAATGAAACAGATGAGGTCATTGGCACACCTGATGGATGACAATGGTGTTTCATTAAATTGTGATCAGTTTAGGTACAAACGTAATTCCAATCCGTCAAAACATAACCTGATTATCAAAAACGCTTCTACAATTTATCTCCATGACTGAAGTAAAAATGTATCAATAAAATGACCTGCAACTGCCCCCACCTCAGATTCAGGAATTGTCAATTCAACCATACTGTATCTGTAATCTGTCCTTTAAAACTGGTGTTTTTCCATCTAAAATGAACATAGCAAAACTATTCCAATTTAGAAAAGTGGAGAGAAGCATTCATTTACTAACTACAGACCTTTATCATTATCACCAACCTCAAAATTTATATTCAGATTGACTTAATAGTTTATAGATAATTACAATCTTATAAGTGAAAACTAAAATTATGGGGCGGCATGGCTTAGTGGTAGAGTGGTCGTCTCCCAGCCGAAAGGCCGTGGGTTCGATCCCCCGACCATCAAGACCATGCCCATGTGTCCTTGAGCAAGACACTGAACCCCCAGTTGCTCCTGATGCTGCGTCATCAGTAGGTAAATGACTAGTTAGTGTAAAGCGCTTTGAGTACCTAAGGTAGAAAAGCGCTATATAAGTGAAGGTCCATTTACCATAAAATGGCTTCGGGGAAAACAGATCCACCGCGATGGCAGTCATGGAAATTGTGGAGGAAATTGGAACTAATATAGACAAAAAGAATTTACAGTTGGCATTTTTCTAGATTTAGATCAATGATTCTGATCGCAAAGTCAACATATGAAGGCATGATGAAGAGGTACTCTTGTGAAAGCAGGTTCGTTTGTGGCTCAGACACTTCTTTTCAATGGTGCTGTTTCCATCTTTATTAGACAAGTTCTGAACTCTGAACAAATGAAAATACAGTCAACAGTTGACTGAAGGTCAAATACAGTTCCATCTTCAGATTGTCCTGAAATTTCACACAAATCCTTGTGAGTAGTGTAGTAACAATTTCCTGGGCTGTTTTGCAGAAACTCCTACAGATTCCAGAAGTCAACATTCGACCTGATGACATCTGGAAAGCCCCAAGTTGAGAAACCGTCCTCAGTCGAGGTATTCTCTAAAACCCCGTGGCTCAGACAGATGTATGCTTTTCCCCAGACACCTATTTAAACCAAATTTGTCCAATTTAAAAGTATACTTATAATTTTTTCTAAAACCCTTTCTGTCTACAAAGAGCCTTGACCTGCCTTGCGTGTACCACGGTGTGTTGACTTTTTCTGGGAAGACTATCGGACCTTGTTCACAGTGGACTAGGAGGAGTGTCAGAGTTAGTGCACTGAAGTAAAATGTTCGTGTTCTTCAAGGCTGGCCCATTTGTTTGACAAGCACTGGCTTTTTTTTTTTTTTTTTTTTTTTTTTAAGGTATCAATGCCACCTGGAAGTCAGCTGGCCTTAACAAAAGACCTAAAATGTAAAATTTTAAATTTTGAATCAACAATCTACATTTATAGAGGACTAAATGATTTGTTGAGACTGAAATTCTGAGCGTTTAGACATTGAAAACAGTCGACTTGGTAATTAGGCCTACTTGCTGATTGTGGTCGCACTTGTAGCTGTATTTTAAACCTAAGATAGCTCAAACACCAATTCAACTAAAATTGATTTGATATTTGATTAATTTAGGTATCAACTATTGAGCATTCGTTGCAAACTTGCACCAGTTATTCAGTTGCCGTTTTTATCTGCTTAACTTAAGTCATTGACAATAAAAACATGGTTTCCTACGTTGTGAGCTGAAACATTCCCCGAGTTACGTTGGTTGCGGAAGTGCAAAAGAAAACAATCGATAAAAAATACTTTTACGTTCAGCTGCTGTGAAGCTATTCTGAGCTGTTGGCGATAAACGGTCATTTTCATGGATCATGCACTCCAATGGGTTGTCGGTGCAAGTGAGAGTTGTATTCAAAAGACTTTGCACTTGCAGGTTTTCGATTTGTGGTCAGGAAAAAAAACACAAGTTATTTTCACACGAAAACAATTTAAACACACAATTTTGGGTCGTACTCGCAAGCTATAACTTTTACGGACACGAATGGTGACACACATACGTCTTTTTGACAGCGATCTTACACTATATCTACGGGGCCGCGAAACAGCCAAAAAGTCTTTAACTGGAATGCTCGAATGCAACGGGAGCGTGCGTGGGAAGAATTAAATATTGCTCTCGCTTGGTTTTGTCGGACACAATTTAGAGCCGCACCGGTTGGCCGTTTCCTTGGTAACGCCATTACTTCACTTTTTTACGCCTACACATCGCGCTAAAACATGGACATTCAAGGACAAAGTAAGTGGGAAAATTTACTTACTTGAGCTCGAATGTTACTCGAGTAGTCGTCCCCTCAAAACATATTTATTCATATTGCATCGAATATACATTCACTCAAATGTTTAGCTTGCCGGCCGGATGCACGCTAGCTGGCTAGCTGACGTTGTCAGGTGTGTGATAATACACAGCTCTGATAATACACAACTGTGACGAACTAAAGAGGTTTGCATTTTAAAGCAAACGTCGCCTCACACCCCCTCCCCCGCCACAGGTGTACAAAGCAGCGGCGACAACATTGTGGACATGGTTGACATGGAGGACGAAACCTTTGCAATTTCCAGGTTGGTCGAAAGCACCGATGTAATGCTTGACTTTTCAAGAAGCGTTTGTTGTGAACAATGTCTATTTTGGCCGTCAGTTCCTCCCCTGCAGACACCGCATTCGACTCTGTCATTGGCTGCATAGAAGACATTATTATGGGTGAGATGATTACAATTCTTCCTATTCAGTTGTGATGCGCAGGCTTGAATGAAAATAAACATTATTTTCGTTTGCTTCAGAGGACAGTTTCCAGCATCTACAGCGGAATTTCATGGAGAAACATTATAAAGAGTTTGACAACACTGAAGAGAACAAGCTCACCTACACACCCATTTTCAATGAATATGTAAGTGATGGTTAGCGCAAGTATCTGTCAAACAGTTCTGAGTCTCGAGGTTTGATACTGACCCTCTTCCATGGAGTTGCAGCCTCTCTCCCATTCATGAGTTGTTGTTTTTTCTTTCCTCCCACTTAACAAGAAAACCATGCATTCACTGAACGTGTTTAATTTTCCATATGTGTCACTGATTTTGGATGCTGACAAGTATTCATTTTGAGCGTATGTGCTCCGCTAGTAGTTACATCATTGCCATCTAGACTAGGGGTGTCCAAACTCGGCCTTTGAGGGCTGCTACCCTGAATGTTCATGAGGTTTTTGTCCTCTCAGACACCTGATTCAAATGATTAGCCCATCAGCAAGCTCAGTAGAGGCCTGATCATTTAAATCGTGTTTCTTTGACGTCCAATATATCAAACACATGCAGGATAGCAGCCCTCGAGGACCACGTCAGGACATCCCTCGTCCAGACTGGTGCTTTAGGGTCACAGGTCATAACTACCACTGTTAAATCCTGTTCATTGTTTGTATGTAGGTGGAACTCTTGGAAAAATATGTGGAGCATCAGCTGATCAAGAGGATCCCCGGCTTCATTATGTCCACTTTCATTGATCATCTCATGTAAGTGTTAACATTACAGTCACTTTTATTTCCTCAACTACCCAACATTTAAAACGGGTTTCACACTTTTCTCCAATATATGAGCACTTGAACGTTTGTGCACGTCACAGAAAAAAAAAAATCTAATAATCATCAGAGTGTTAAAAAGACAGACTTGACAGCTAGCCTGTCCAATTGTGTGCCTCGTTGTCGGAGGCGTGTATCTTTTGGAGAAAAGGCGGAGGACCAAGGTTAACTAGGGGAAAAAAAAGAAGAGACATGGTGAAGACTAACTTCTCAAACAAGCCAGTCTAAAACTACCTGCCTGACAATGATTTTTGTACCTCAGTTGAGAATGATCCCTACAAAATATTTCCTTGATACATGAGAGTAGTGAACTGCCACATGACTGCTTGACCCTCTTTACTAGGATAGTGTATGCAAATCATTCTCGTTAAACATTCCCCTCATGCCTCTCTCCTCTCCACCTGCAGGCAGCACAAAGATGAGGTGGCCGGTGATATTGTTGACATCCTGCTGTCCTTTATTGACTTTGTGGCCTTCAAGGAGATGGTTCTGCAGTACAAAGTGGTAAGTTGAGGAATGTTTGTCAGGACTGCATCTATCATCTATTATCAGTAGAGGGCATATTTTAATGCCGTTGAGTATTTTCTAGGAAAAAGAGGGACGAAGTCTAGATCTGAGCCAAGGACTTGTAATCACGCCTTTAACCCCTGCAGCCCCCAGCCATTCGGGATCTAATCAGTTGGACTGACACACATATGCGCACTCACGATAGATGCATGTACCGGATGTATGGCATATTCTTGATTGGGCTTACAACGCTGTATTAGGTCGGGATCACCGGTTAATCTCAAGTTTGACACGGAAACAGACAACCTCTCACACCTATGGACAATGTAGTTTTCCGTCAAACACATATTTAACTTGTTTGGAGAAAGTCAGATATCCCACACAAGCACAGGAAGAACCTGCAACCCGACAGATTGAAAGACCATCCCAGCTCAAATCTGTTTGCTGTTATGACAGAAGTGCTTGTGCTAACTCACCACAGAAACAAAGTTATGTACAAAACCTTACAAGAAGTGAATTCCCTTTACGTTTCTGGAACACCTCGAAGGCAAATACACATGTTCCTTTAGTCAAAAATCCTTAAGTAAATGAGACACCAACGGACTGATCAAAAGCAGAAAAAAACTCAAGTTTGCATGAGAAGATTTGAGTGTCACAATACAAGAGTTTCTCACATTTTTCTACATTATTGTGCCTGTAAAAGTGATTTTTAAATGTGTAAATAGTGATTTCTGTAGTATATTTGTCAATGAGTAAATGCTTGTGACATGTTTTCTAATAAACAAAAGAAAGCTGCTTATCCTTTGCTTTTAATGAATTTGCTTTTGTACATATGCATCCCCAAAGGATTGTGCTAGTATAAAAAAAATGTTTGCAGAAAACTGTACAAAGTGTCATCCAGTGGAGTGTAATCTGATGCTTGGGCAACAATCACATGACTCCTTGTTAATTGCTTAAGGCAGGAGTGTCAAACTCAATTTTATCGTGGGCCACATTGTAGTCATAGCTTGTCAAATCAATTGTCAGTGTTCGTCACCTAGATTTGAAATCAGAGGCTGGCAAAAAGTTCAAAAGAGATGGCAAAAAAAAAAAAATTAAAAAATGACGTGGCAGTCCGGATCTGGCCCCAGGGCCTTGAGTTTGACACGGGTAACTTAAGGTATGAACAAGACCTAGCACTCCCTGTGAGGCTCCTAGGTGGGAACTGTGCTGGTAGCGGCGTTTCCTCCATCTCCCCTCCAGTCCAAGTAGGAGAAGAAGGCACTGATGCCGTATGCCACCGTCACCACGGCGCCAAAGAACTGTACGGCCAAAGAAACAAGTTAGCTGAAGGACAGCGATAGAAAGGGACACAGTGATGTAACTTGACTTCTTTTGACCACCAAGCAAAGGTCATCAGACTGTTATGTGTTCACATCCTTGTACAACTGATCATAAGATCTGACTTCACTCTAACGTGCATTTAACTTGACACATGCCGCTGATAACACTGTTAGAATGAAACCCAACTAGGCTTTGTGTGCACGTGCATGTGTGAGATGTGGACTTTAGCTGAAGGCTAGACAACTGCACATAGCTTGTATTTCCACACCTTGACTATATTTGAGAAGTAAATACAAAGCACCCCTGTTTCTCATCTCGGTCAACTTCCATTTGTTTCGGGTGTGTTAAGTATGTGAGATAACCTAGAAAAGTGCTTTGGAACAGTACAGTATTACATTCAATTTTGCATGAAGTGTTTTTTGCTGATCAACAGCAAGTTGCTGGTCCTGTTTCCTCTACATGTTGTCTCTGTCAGCTTTAAAAGTGTAGTTAATGTTGTTGATAAAACATTTTTTTTCTTCATACTTACTATGTTTAGGAAGGTTCAACGTGTTGTTTCAAGCCGAAGTAGATAGTTTATCATGGGAACACTTCGAACGTCAAAAAGTTATACTATACTATACTATACTATACTATACTATACTATACTATAATATTTTTTGTGTAAAGTAACAAAGCTGAAAACTCACATGCAATCCATAAAATCTGAGAGCTTGCTGATCGCGTCGACAGTGACAGGGTGGAGAAATTTTGCTTGGATTTGCATTTTATGAGCACACGCTCGACCTATACTTGGCAACGCGATTCAGTTGGCAAGCTGTATTGAATCATCAAAATATATCTCTCTTCTAATAACTTGTGGACAGTAAAACTGCACATTTTTGGGCGATTTAGCACCATTTCACCACATGCTAGATAATCAGCAAGTGTGGGCCACATACTCAAATTAAGTACAGCCGATAAAATATGTTTATATAAAATTAAAGAAGCTTAAGAGACTACAGCTGTTAAGTATCCAAAATGTCTGAAAGATAAAGTGATGACTGAAACACCATAATATGAAATCATTCTTTTCGATGTGCTCCCAAATATTTTGGTGCCTTCTATCCTTGTGAGTGTGAGAGGTGTCCAGTGTCACAATGCACTCACTGCAGCAGCGGCCATATGTCCAAAGAAGTAGCTGTAATAGAAGGGCTGAACAGATGCCGCATTGGCCAGGAAGGCGGTCAGATAGAGCAAAGTGGCTACCCCATGGTACACCATCACCTAGCAATGGAAATATTGCAAACACGCATCGTAACATCGTCGCTATTTCCTTCTCACCACATTTTTGTCTCACATCACGTGCTAAATCTAACGAGTTGCAATACAAGGCTCAAAGTAATAAACTGTTATGGCTTTACAACAATGATATACCGTTTTAATTGATATAGTTAGAGGTAATTATTAACATGTTTGTCCCTGTGATTTTACTGCTGATCTGAAGCATAAATGTTCTAAAAATTTAGAAGGAAGGCTTCAAAGTAGTGACATTAAAAAATGTATCTTACTTTCTGTTTGCGGAGTAGTCTACTTATTTATCAGTGTTTACGTTTTACTTGAGTACACTTAAGTGACAGGTTTTTAAAATGTGTTTATCAGGTTGTAAATTCTTCATGGTATTATGGAGGTTCACTACCACCATGCTATATAGCATCCATGCCAACTTTAGGCAAAGTCAATGCTGTTGGAACGTTTCTAAGCAGTGAGCAATGTATTAATTTTGTAGTGATCATAGTTGTTTATTGCGCGGTTTTCACCTACTTTATAGGCTCTCATCTTAGCCCTTATCACTGACTTCCTACAAGTGGCATCATTTAGGATTTTCATACATTTAAAGAAAGCTTTTGATAATATAGATCATACTGTAACGCATAGAGTCCCTCAAGGCTCTGTGCGCAGTCCTGAATTATTTATACTATAAATGACATTTATAATATCTTGAAAAACCTTAAAGAAGTATTAATTGCTGATGGCACAACTTTATTCTGCCCGGGGGAAAATCGCCAACACCTTCTGAATACCGTGGAAAAAGAATTACCATAAATATTCTGTATGTGGGAAAAAAACTGTCTCGACACAAATGAATTATCTTTGAATTGAAATAAATGAATGATCAACCACTCCAAATTTATGGCACTAAAGAATTCATTGTTCATTAAATTAAATTTTAATCAAACATAAATACTCCCAAATTCTTTGACTGTCTATGCTAATTGTGTTAATTTGTGGAATAATTATGGAACGGATCTGAAAAAATGTGAATCATACACTGTGTTACTAGAAAACAGGGACGTTTTTGTACTTCTACCTAGTCCTTTTGAACATGTAAACCACGGGTGTCCAAACCCAGTCCTCGAGGGCCCCTATCATGCATGTTTTTGATATTTCCTTTTGCCGACGCGCCTGATTCCAATGATCAAGATTGTTATCAGGCTTCCTCTGAGCTTGATGATGAGCTGACCATTAGAATCAGGTGTGTTGGAGGACAGAAACATCAAAAACATGTTGGATGGCTACCCTCGGGGAAATGTTTATATGTTCAATAATTCGCAACGAAATCAAAATCCATGTGTTGCTCTCTTCGTACCGTGAGCGTCCACGGCACGGCTGTGAGTCTTCTTTGGGCACCGAAGAGGATCATGACGAAGAGGATGCTGGTGAGAAGCCAGAAAGTGATGGCCACAAACAGCACCCAGCCGTTGGCCGGCGCCCACCAGTAAGGCGAGCTGGCGATCAGTGCCCAGTGAAGCAGCCCCAAAAACTACACAGGCCAAACACACAAGTCATGCACAACTTATCATAATTGCATTGTTGTATTCAAATATTTAAATGTTTATTTTGGGGGTGGAAAAAAAATAGAGTTATGGTGAAATAGAGTTATGGTAAATATTTTTTCAACTAAAAATGTACATATAACATATAATATGTGGTACCATCACAACATGCATTGAAATTAATGCAGAAAACATGAATCAACAGACTGTTTGCGAAGAACATATCAGGTAAATTTTTTTCACAAGGCAGTACTAAATGCTCATCAACATTTATAGTTGTTTTGTACTCAATAGCACACATTTGGGCAGAGTCATCAAATGGGCACGGTTGAAACTCAAACACAGTCATCTTTAATGAGTGGTCGAGGTGCAACATTAATCTGTTGCTGTTTACCAGTGTAAAGTTTACGATCTCCCATAAAATATTGCACACGATTTTAGCATTTATGAAAATATGTGTATTGAAAGGTATAATACTCATTTGATGATAAGATGTGCTTTTCTGTCAATATTGACCACCTGACGCCTTCCATTGCATAACAACTCACTGTAATGAAAACTGTGTTTATGTCCTAAATGATGTTGCTTGTTTGCTACCATAGTGGATCCAACAAGGATAGAAGTTCCATTTATGGTTTTAATATACTTGGCAAGTAAAGCGGAGTTGCTTAGTTCACCTTGAAAAGCGAGGATCTTTTTTTATAATGTAGATTCACGATGCACAGAATGAAGTACTTTTTGTTTGTTTGTTTATGAAACTAAACTCCCAAAAGTCGCTATAGCAAAACATTTTAATTACCGGTATACATATTTATATAATTACATATAATTGGTCTTTCAAGTCTATTATGGTTTTCCCATTTTGAGTTGAAATGGTAAATTAAATTAGCTTTTTTTCATCTTTTTCAGTGCCGTGGATGAAAATTCTCATCTTTATAAATAGTAAAGACATTAATAAATGATATAATATTGGTCAAATCCGTTTTTTTATGAAGAGGAGATTACACCCTTTACTCATTTTTACCTAATATAAGCCAATTGAGCACTGCAGTGATAACTGTGACCATTGGATGACATTGTTTCCACACTTATAACTCATATATTACCTACATGCAATTTAAAGTAAGGAATGGGAATCAATTTTTCGCATATGAAAGGACCCATTTTTACATAGACATTAGCACACAAGATGAGTGAAAATGCCAAATAAACTGGCCCTCTAGAGGTTTCCTTTTCCGATAAGACTTGCCACTGAAACAGCTATTGTAATTTACTGAGGTAAATTAATAAGTTATAGTAAGTAATAAGTAAAGTAATAAGTTGGTGTACTTAAAAAAAATTGATCACGCTTATTTAAATATAGAATGTATTTTAAGTATTGGAGCCAACATTGTGCAGGTGGACTTAAGGTTGTGTCTGACTAGGGTATTTAGTGACAAGAATGAGCTGATAAAACACCAGGACAAGTCAATGATTTATGCTATGAGCACGTGAATCATCACACACTTTATACTAATATTTTTTACTAAAGGTCTAAAAGTGGCTAAAGGACTGCCACTTGCAGACTTTCATCCAGAGCTCAGCCCATGAAGGTGGATTATTCATATAGCATGTGCCGATGACAAAGTCAATCTTTAAACACGGCCCAACACACCCAGTTTCAGTTTAATGAAGAGATCATTCGAGGAGGCACCGCTGGTCAAACAGTGGGTCACATGTCCACTGTCCAAACATGTAGGGTATAACGCAACCGCTCTGACCTAATCACATTGAAAACCACTGTCACGGCACATTGGTTTCATAAGAGATCGTCGGGATTTATGATTACGTTTCACTTGATTAAAGTTCCATTAATTGGCCCATAAATATTTATTGACTGCAAATAATGTATTTTTGTTCAGCTATTTATGCCATTAACATACAATGATTGGCAGAAGATTTGAATGCTCTAGCACTACCGACACACATCTGTGTATTTTGTGTGTCAAAACACAAAAGGCTATTTAGCCTTTACCAGAAGCCTGCCTAACTGAGCCTTCTCTATATTGCACCGTTTGCTCTTTTGCATTAACATAGTGCACCCTAATTGAAAACAGTTGACTTCAAAAAGCAAATTAGGGAGAAAATCTTTTAAAAAATGTTTTGTTTTGTGTTCAAAATCGTCATATATTTAGAAACTTTGTTTGTTTGGCTCAACAGACATTGGAAGTGTGGCACGAGTACCACTATTGTTACACAAGTGCCCTCTGGTGGTACACAAAAGAATCACTCAATAAATGCAAAATCCTGTATTCAATTGTGTTCTAAATATTCTTTTTCAGAATAAAATCTGTAGCTTTTTGATGAACACTTAGACCTACTACGCTTTCGTATTTTGATGCTAGTAATTTTTAGTTGTAAGAGCAGAGCTAAATATTTTATTAGGTTGTTCTTGGTGCAGAGTTTTTGTGAAGCACCGAATCAAAAAATTATGTTCCGCACATAGGAAGAAACAGCTCTGCAATTCATAACAAATCACACCTTTACGTCTTAACGGGGAAGTCAAACCACAACCGCTCGGTAAAAAATATGTTATTCAAACCTCCACAAGTCTAAAACATGGTATTCTGACTAATATTGTGTTTGTGGACTATATATTGAGCGTTAAAATCCTCTTCAGGGGATTAGGATTTTGGCACATGGTGTTGTTTGAAAATGAGAATGAATAACAACCAATGACGGCTCCGCTTGCTCACATCACATGACCAAACACAGAAAACAGGTGTTCTGTATAATACTGCATATGGATTCAACTGCCTTAATACCTAAATTAATCAATAGGTACACTGATCAACTTATTTTGAAACTTAAACGCTGAAGAAAGTACAAACGGGCAATAAACAAAGTGCACCGTAAAATGTCGCCCTTTTTCACGGGTAATTTCAATGCACGATATGTTCCAATTTTGGGGTGGAAAAAAGAAGGTTGATGTGAACCACACAAACCACTCACTATTTGAGCCATCATGAGAACAGATGGGATGCTCCTGATGAAAGACATATCCATTCTCGTGGTCACATTAGCGGCAAGTCCTCCAAGGCTGTTGCTCCCTTGCTGTGTGCTCTGGGAGTTGGGGGACCCGGTTTCCGTGGTAACCTTGGAAGGGAATTCTGCCATATTTGGCTAGATAGTAGAAAAATTAAAAAAATAAATGAAAAGGTAAAAAAAGGAGAAGAGGTGTCCAACGGAAAAAATAATCAGCCCAATGGGCTAAAAGACAAATAGGCCGACAAAAAAAGCAAAAAGCAGAGGATTCATGCAACTTCCAGGATCAACTATTGTCCACCTGTTTCACGTACACACAATTGCACATACACTGCCATCCTCCTGCTGTTTGCCGCGGTTCCCTGTGACTCCTCCCACGTGAGTCCCGAGGCCTCGCCACCTGTTAATGTTTGAAAAGTGGGAGGAGGGCAGGCCAAAAGGACACAGCGTCACCCTTTAAGACTATTTTCTATGGCACCCTGGTCATGATTCTTTACCTGGGTTCGGTTGAACCCGGGGCGTTTGATGAGTCAGTTGTGGGGGTGTGACAGAGGTCAGGCCACACATTAAGTGTGTGCGTGTACTTCCATAAAAGCTTTTTCTTACCTCATTTAGCTGAGAATTTTTTTTTTGTTTTTCAATTGCGAAGGGTTCGGTGAATGTGCGGGGTTTGATACTGCCAACAAGGTTAAGCATCACTGTTTAGGCCTTGTTTACGCGCAACCTACGCTTATTCAAACCCGCGAAGTCTCTATCCCTCGTATATAAAAAACCTCCGTCCATATTGCTTTGTTTATTTAAAGAAATCGCTGCTACACAAACCCAGCGAAATGTGGTTTCATTCATTTAAAAGCATACCAAGTTGCTAGGCGGCAGTAGGGTCCCCAAATTCTGCCCAATCACAAAGAACTTCCTTCTCTGACGTGTCCAATCAGAAAAACCTCTGATGTCGCTGATGTCTGTGTCTTTGGTGGGAAAAAAAGAGTAGGTCTTTTGAGATGATGCAAATCTCTGGTTTAAGCTTATTACTCGTAAACGTGAAACCGGAGGATTGGGCAAATCTCCACATTGGCTGGAGGTTTTGAAAGATTTGGTTTTGATTCTAAAAAATATATGTCGATTTTTGCTATGTGTGCCAGCCTGATCCGGATTCACCGCAAATAGCAGTGCTCAAAACTGAATACTGCATATTGTTGATGACTTAAGTAAAATGCCTTTTAGGGCCCTTATATATCCGTATTGCATTTTTTTCTTAAATCACATGAAATCCTCAATGATCTTTTTGCACCTGTTCATAAAATAGTACAAAGAAAATTAAACAGAATGAAATGGTGCTCTAGTGTGCCATTTTGATGTTGGGTAGCATTTACTTAATGACATACAGTACATGACACACAGAAAAAGTTGAAAACTCCCAAAGAAGTCATGTTGTCACCTTGAATACAGAAGTGCTGTGTGCTAATGCTGCGTTGTAAATAAAGTTAAAAAGAGCTAGAAAACACGATAGTTCCTAATACAAAAAGGTCCAAAAGCGAATATTGTAAATATTTCCATTGTAAATCTCTTCAGGCGATCTTATCTGCGCTAGCAACTGGTCACTTCCACTTATAAATTGAAGCGCTCATCGAGGCTTTGCAGACAAATTGGCTTGGTCCTGTGCCCGTTTGACTCCAGTTTTGTATGAGGATACATAATCAATGTGTGCCGTAGTGTCACATCTGACCTAGCGTGACTTCAGTGGGGTCGAGCAGGATAATGCAAACATTACAAAACTATTTCCATGAAGGTTTGTAGATCGGGTTGTCTGACACAATGCCAACAATAAAACCTTTCAATTTAGATTATAAATGTAATTATTTATCAACTACATTATTCAGTAGTATGTTTTTTATTCATGAACCTGCCCCCCAAAAAATCCCACCTTGATTTTGTTTACACTTCGATCCGTCACAGTGAGCTTTTCCATTACAGCATGGAACTCACAAAAATGTGATTTCCAACGCGTGCGTTGGGGGTCAACCGAGAACATTAAGTAGAACAATTATTCAACTTGGTTTTCATACAAAATGATGCTGTCAGAAGTGGGATTCGAACCCACGCCTCCAGGGGAGACTGCGACCTGAACGCAGCGCCTTAGACCGCTCGGCCATCCTGACATGCCGATCTCACTGAAAAAATAAGTAATATATATTATATATCAAGCAGTAACTACTCCAATGTACTTTGTTATATTTTGTTTAGTATTTTTTTTATAGTATTCGAACGAGCACCATCAGATAACAGTTACACGATACAAAGACGAAAGCATTATTTTCAAAAGAGGATTTCTGTTTCCCCCTACAGGACAGTATTAAAGCTGACGCAACGAATGCCGCTGCACTATTCATCCTATATACAGTAGTGCATCTATCTATCTATCTATCTATCTATCTATCTATCTATCTATCTATCTATCTATCTATCTATCTATCTATCTATCTATCTATCTATCTATCTATCTATCTCTACTGTATATGAATTGCTGCAATAAAAGCTACTATTTGAATTCTGACGATGTGCTAGTGAATTCATAATGCTCACCAACATGTCCCATGATCAAAATAACATTTCCTCTTTCAGGGAACAACGAACAAACATACAGGACTTCTGTATGTGGCTTTATAATCAGTCCCTGAGTACAGTGGACCTAAAACTTAAACCTGTCTTAAAGGGTATCTCCTGAGGTCCCAAAATGAGGTTTTGATGGGTAAAGAAATATTGTAAAGTTTGATAAATAACCATCCATCCTTCCATTTCCAGAGCCGCTGAAATAGCTGGTCTTCCAAGTCCTGTATACACCAAAACAGTTTTACAAATCAGTCATCACCATGGCTATTTTTAATAGACCACCATTTTGGGAACAGATGTGACAATGAACAGATGTGTCATTGACTGGGTCACTGGGTCGTCCCGTGTGCCCATTTACTTGCTGTCTGATATGCCAGATCATTGTTATCGCTAAAATTAAGGTCCTGGATAATTATTCGAGCCATAAAGGGCCTCTGAATCGGAATCTGGCAATAAAAATGGTGAGGCTGATTACAGTAAAACACCAATAAATCACTTTCACACCATGTCCTGAAAGATACGTGCTGATTGAAATAAAATTGAAGTTGAAGGTGCGAGAAAAAACAAAAGAAAACACAATGATCTACATGAATGGCATATCTTCACCATCAATCACTTATCAGTTGTTCACATATTTATTCCTAAAGATAGAACAAAAAACAACAATTTAACAAGGTGTCACATAAACCAACCCGAGTTTGAATAATGATTCTCTAGACTCATTGACTGACTGGTGCAAATGTCAAAATGTCCTCTTTACTCAAGTGTCCAAAAGCACGTCTTAACTCTGTCATGAGGCATTTGCCACATGCACGACACAAATCAAATGTCAGCACTCGAGACGAATCAAGTGTTGCGCTTGCTAAGCAGTGGTTGCTTCTAGTGCTTCTGCTTTGAGGTTTTATTTTTTAGGGCCATCTAGTTTGTGTGAGATTAGCGCTTCAGTAAATAAACAAGCAAAATACATTGTGAAGGAAGCATATCAATTGTAGTTCTGTTTTGTTTTGTTTTTTGTTTGAATTTTTAAATCCTCAATAATGTTCTTTGCTCATGCCCAGCCCAAACAGCCTCCTGATTAATATTGCATTTGTGGAAGATTAATTTAGCGGCAAAGTTCAACTGTTCCATTTCTGTTGACAGCCATTTCGCCTCTTGCTGTCGACTGAAAATGACATCACAGTTGCTCAGAACTCAGACAGCACCCAATCATGGCTCAGCTGTTTTCTGAGTTCGATTGCTGGACTGTGATGCATTGTTAACTGAGTTCTAAGCAACTGCGATGTCATTTTTGTCTGGAAGCAATTCAAAAAATGGCTGCCACTGTGATGGGTAAAAATGGGTGTATTTTGTTATGCTTTTAAATTTGTGGGAGTTGTATAGAACACAAAATGTAGATAGAAAATATTTTTAATTGACTTCCCCTTTAAGTGATGTAAAATAAAAAATTGGCTTTTTAATAGCTTCTGAACACATACATATTTGGCATCTCTGGAGTGTGTAGAATTAAACAACAAGTCAAGCTTTAGTTCTCTGTCTTTATTTTTAAAAAATGTGAGTGAGCGATTTTTAGCACTTGCAGACCCGTTGAGGACAAGCACAACAGAAAAAAGATGGATGTCTCTTTGAAACACTTTGCATAAAAATGCATAGAATGAGTACGTGTTAACATATATTACACACAATGTAATCAGTTTAAGAAACGATCTTTATTAAAGAATCCTGAGCAAATTTGTATTTTCAGCTTTACACACTCATAATTTATAATACTGGATACATGATAAGAATGAATCAGTTCAAACAAGCATAGGAAAATGAATTTGATTTGATTTGCAATACATACATCATGCTGCTGGTGTTAAGAATTGTGATTATCGTACCAGTGTTATTTGTTTTTTTCAATCGCGTAATGCAATACATGAAAGGAATCAGATGTCTTCATCGGGATTGTGAGCTTGTGCATAAAACCTTTTATGGTGATACTTTCATTTGCGTTTCAAATGCTTGCTTTTAATGCCCTTGTCATTATTGTACAGCTAATTCAGTGAAAAAAAAGGTCGGGCAACAATCACAGTAGCGGCTCCCTTCACGTCTTGGAGACGGTCAGAGTCGAAGTCCACAATGAGCTTCCTCACACCGGAGCGCGCAGGTATAAAGGTGAGTTTGACACACACTTTCTGACCTGGGCCGATGTCACCACTGAAAGAGAAGAGAAAAGACGTTCATAGGGTAGAAACGGAGCCATGATAATGAAGTCGAGGGCCCGTAGCTTTTCGAGTCTAAACTCACTTCATCTTGACCTCAGTGGGGGACACCAGGCCGGCACCCTCCACAGTGAAAACGCCACGCTTCAGTGGCACCGAGAGAGGGTTGGTAAAGGAGATGGAGCCTGTTACAGGTTCATTAACAACGGCCTTACCGGGAATCTGCATAATGACAATTGAAGAAGGTAATGTGATTCTTTTGTGGTCCTTTCTATTGTAAGTAAGAAAAGCGGGGACAGAGAGAGCCAAACCCGGCATGCTGTTTGCCATCACCTACCTCCACAAGCACCTCGGGCAAACTGAGTGGGATTTTGGCAACAACCATATTGGGTTCATTCTCTCCCTGGGTCTCCAGGAGCGCCATCACCTTGACCACATGGTGTTCAGAGACACACTTGGCGTAGTCGTCGTAGCGCACGCGCAGCACCTCCTTGTGAACTGGATGCACACATTAAGATGTTACTTACTGGGCAACATCATATTTCAAAGACACGAATGCAAGTCAAGGTACAACTTGCATGTTTTTTTTTAAGCTGCCCACCTTTGTGGGCCGGCACAGAGACATTCTTGGTTTGTCTTTCAAACTCCCCCCGGTTTAGACAGTTGTACGTTTCTGCCGTGGCCAGCATGGTTAAACGAGCGTGAGCTTCCACTCCACCTTCGTTCTTTATCTGTAAATAGAATCAGTCCATTTCAATGATTATGTTGCCTTGGTTTCATGAGGAACAATGCTCGCTTTAAAGGTATGCTATCTACAGTTCTATGGCAACAATGTGTCAGAACTATAATAGAATCGAATGATAATACAGAATGCAATTAAATGTACTACCGAACAATGACTGGATATTAACAGCCATTTCCAACTGACCCACAATTCATGTTTAAGGATGCCTGTCAATTTCCTGTTCTATTTTCTCTATTTATTTACTGTTCTACCATGTCAACGTGATTGGCGGCTTTTTGCACCATGCCGCTAATGTGTCATTTAGCACATTCATTTATCACTGTCTAAGCACCTCATACCTCGACAACGACGTCAAAGTCTGATCCGAATACAGGTTTGGCATGTTTGATGGTCATATGCAGTTTGCCTGGTTTCGTCCTCTCAATGGACGGCTCTCTGCCTCGACGTCCCGCCTTCTCATACACCTCTCTCTCTTTCTTAGAGCCTGAGGAAAAAAGATGATAAACAGCCTTTGATAGGTATTTTCATTCCCTGAATGAAATATCTTCATCTAGGCATAATACGGTATTTTGTGTTATTGAGTGTTCGGGAAACAGATTGCAATCTCTGACTTATACTGTATATCCCGTGAAATTCACCATATAGAAAAAATTGTTGCATTAAACTAACTTTTAAATCAAAATACTTATCTTCTTTTGATGACAAAGCTACCCTCTGTCAGTGCTGTTCACTAACCTTCCGGATATTTGTAGTGTGAAGTGACATCTTCTCTGCTATTGCCGAAAACACTTTTGGTGCTGATGTTAAGGCCAATACTGTCCTGGGACACTCTGATCTGTAATATCAAGCATCATCTCTTGTTTTAAACAAAAACAACATACAAGGCTTTCGTAGGGGGATACCGATGAATGCAGCCTCACCTTCTGACGTTGGCCATCTTTTCGTACAATCCAGTGGACAATGTCAGCGTTTACCTCAGCAAATATGAACGGAGCATCGTATTTGACATTCAGATTGCCCTCCTTGATGGCAGTAATAGGACATGGGCCACAGCAGAACTCCCCTGAGGAGTAAAATGACATACTAAACAAACATAAAGCTTAAAATCCAGTCCTTTGGCTTGATGCCAATGCTAATTAGCGTACACGTTGTAGTGCTACAACACATTAAGCAATGGATTGAAAACAGTGCAGAGACAGCATAACTGTCCATAGTCAGAGAGTCTTTATCTTCTGCATAGAACAACTAATGATGAGCTGAGAGAGGAGTATCTCTTGGCCATCACTGTAGTGAAGTGAGTTTGTGGCAATTGTGTATTCGCTGCAATGCTACATTACCCTCCATGTGTCTAGAGTGATTTTTGTTGTTGTTGTTGTTGAACAATATTACATTGAGCATTTTCAAGTCAATGATCATGTGATCACAAAATTTCAAAATCTCCTTGTTCGAACGAAAAATGAAAAGATAAAAGGTGATTCTAAAAATGTACCATCACTCAATTCTTGAGGAGTAGGGTCCAAAACCTGCCAGCCATCATTTCCGTGTGGGAGATCCTGTCGGTTCATCCAGGACTCCACCCAACAGTGGAAGTTCCTAACACGGGAAGTAGAGAGAAATTTGCATGGCGAATGATTTGAAGATGGTGGACTTGTGATTCTTAAATGAACTTGTGATTGATCCCGTACCAGCTGCTGTCGGACCTGCCTCTTGAATCAAGGCTCTCCATTTTTTCATTGAACAGAAAGTCCACTGAAAGGTTGCCATCAGTGTCATGAGCTGAAGCAAAGTTGGTAATGTGACGTGTTGGGATTCCCAGACAACGCAGTACTGTTAAGAACACACAACAAAATCAATCGACCAATAAAGTGTATCGTACATTTTCTGCTCATTCTTACATTTCACTCCAAAGCCAAATATGCATAACTCTCTGTAAAGAGTGTATATAATGGCACTGATTTGCGTCTGTGTCCAGCTCGCAATGAGACACAATGAGATTTTTTTAAGGCTCACCCGTGCAGGCCACAGCAGCGTAGACCCAACATTGGCCATATTTGACCGGCCTGGCTCTGCCATTGCTCCACTTTTGGAGGATCGGAACACTGCTGGTCCATTTGGAAGGCGAGACGCCGTCAGAGTATGGTTCCTGCCAGCGGCCCACCAACACGCCCCGGTCACCATTGGAGTTGACCTGGGCACATGTATGCACACTGAATGGTGAGTGAAAGAGAATTGGGCATCCACTGCTTTTTACAATTATAAAGGTACCATCTTTTTTCATTCATCTATTTGTATGATGTGTGTATATTGTTTTTGTCTGCTAAAAAAACTTATAATGTGTCACTGTTGTTATCAGCACCATGGCAGAGATGATCCTGCCAACGTAGACGGGGTCCCATCTTTGTTTCAAGTCCTTCTCTGGATTTCTCAAGGCGTCATTGGAGTTGTCCAGGATTTCAAAACAGATGTCCATCACATTGTCCTCAAACTGTGACAAAAAATGAGACGCAAACATAAAAAAGGAACGGGGCTGATAGACTGAGTTTTCTCAACAAACAGCTAATGGGTGACGTTCTTGTTTGTGTGGTCTGGTTACATTCTGACACCATCACTCGAGACGCTTGCTCTATCCAACAAGTACAATTCAAGATGAGGTTGATGATTTCACACACATGCACATACATACTTGTCCAAAGTGCCAATGGCGGCTGTGGATGTAGTCTGAGGTGCCCACATAAATGATCCCATTCTCATTCATGATGTATTCCTGAAGGAGTTTCTCGTCTGACATGTACACAGCATCATCTATGGCACACGTTGAAAATGTCATTGTGAGAATTAGCAAGAACAAAAGAAGAATTTTCAGCTACATAAACCACTAATTTTTTTTGTAAGTTTGTTTTTTTACCTCTGCACCACGGGTTGTAAAGCAAGTGGAAGTTAACTTTGTCGTTCTTCTCCAGCACATGTCCATTGGATGACGTCACCAACACGTCCAGACGGTAATGGCCAATGATTGCGTTGGCTGGACTGTGGACAGTCAGCTGCAAGTTTCCGTGAGTTCCCTCCTGCGTAAACCACCATCCTTCTTTTTTGTGGCCGCCCTTCTCAACCCTGATCACCACCTCGTCTCGTCTGCCTGAAAAACATGTGAGAGATCATGTAAGTACAATCATTGGTCAAAAAACTGTTTGGTTGAAAACAGGGACTTTCTATCAGCATAACTGGCCGTTTCCAATTGAAGTGCACACCAAGATCACACCTGAGTTCAGGATCAGCACTCACCAAGGTGCAGGACCAATGCCAGGGAGTTTTCACGAGACACAGACTCCGAGCACTGTACTGAGATGATGAAGGGTTGACCCCTTCGCACAATCAAGCGCTCCCAGTCGATCTCCTTGGTGTGGTGAGCTGAGTTGTTGTCACGACATCTCAGGTTCACATCTAAAATGTTACCTAAAGACAAATAAAGATAGGATTATTTCACATCACAATAATTTATAGCAACATAGTACATAGTTTGGGTTTTTGATTTAAACCAAAATGTTGGGTCGGTCTGTTTTTGACCCAATTTGGGTTGTTTTTGACCCAACTGGCTTGACGTACAAGCAGTGATTTAAGTAAAATACTAACATATGAGATAGATACATAGATAGATGGATGGAGGGATGGATGGATGGATGGATGGATAGATAGCTAGATAGACAGACAGACAGACAGACAGACAGATAGATAGATAGATAGATAGATAGATAGATAGATAGATAGATAGATAGATAGATAGATAGATAGATAGATAGATAGATAGATAGATAGATAGATAGATAGATAGATAGATAGATAGATAGATAGATAGATAGATAGATAGATAGATAGATAGATAGATAGATAGATAGATAGATAAAATTCGCCTCAAGATAGAGAGATAGAAATCATTCGCCTCACCCCTGTAGTTTGCCATCATAGACAGTATCTTCAAGTATCTTGCTGCACTTGTCTTAGAGTGCATCTCTGTCTCATATTTATATAGGCCAAGGCTAACCCTCCCACTATATGACACTCACCCCTAAAAAACACTCCACCCTGCTCCCCCCATGTAACCTCTAACATCACTTCCTAAAATTACTACTCTTCTGGTATCTGCTCATTCTCCTGTATTTGCAGTGAGATAGTTAAAAATCACACACACACAAACACACATACACCTGCCCACATCTCTCACTGGCTCATTTCTGGACGTACACTGGGCTCTTTGTTGACAAGATTTTCAAGGGTGTTCTATTATTTACTGCATATTTCTTTGCAAAGGTTTAGACCGCTGACAGCAAGTTTCCACTTTGGCTGGTGGTTTTCCCGTCACCGCTTATTTACACTTTACTGTGGGGTCACTAGTGGTGCTGCACTTCAGGTAATGCAATTGTATGTGCACTTGTATTCAAACAGAAAACATTACATAATTGTAACGTGCACATTTGATAGTATTGTAGACTATTAACGCAACTTTGCTAAAGTTTTTTTGCTAGTGATGGTAAAAATAGGATTTTGCTTTTGAACTTTTTATTTGCTTTACTTCAATGTAGAGACCTACAATGAATTTTGGGAATAGTTATCATTGTCACGTCTAGACATGGAGAGTGGATGTGTGGAAGGAGGGGGACCCAAAAATCCAGGAAACTGAGTGGAACTGAGCGCCAGACAGGAAGGTCGGAGCCAGCTGGAAATGAACTTCAGACTTTGAACTGTGAGGCAGAAGTGCTAACAGCTTTTCCTCCGAGCTGCCCACCAATGCTTTCTATTTTTATTTATTTAATTTTTCTGAATGTATCATTTTTTTAGATTGTTAGACAGTTATTGTGGCAGATCAAAATTGAAAATTATATAATTATAAATATTTATAAAAATAACCTATTTGACACTAACATTAAACTAAAACCCTAAAAAAAGATTCAAAAAATAGATTAATGTGATTAAAACAAATAAGGCAATACTGTAATCAATTGATTATATAATTTGTGACACGTCTAATTATTATTTTTAATTGTGTTTCTTAGGTCCACCCTGTCCACCAAATTTCGATTGTATTATATTGAATTTCATAACACTTTGCCTATTTTGACAGGGCATGGGCCATCTATTTGCTGCAGCGTATTGTTTTATTTTTTTTAATCATTATTATTTTTAGGATACTTATTATTGTTATCATGCTGTTTTTGTTATATTCCACTATGCTCGTGGTTTACCATATTTGTCATTTCTGACATGTTAATACGTAATCAGTATACATATTTAGCAACTATAATATATTTTGAGGGGGAATAAAACACATTTTTGTATTCTGCAAATAGTACAGCCATTGGTCAAATACAGTAGTTGTGTCCATGCTGTCTGTTACGCTTGCATGCAGTGCCCACTTCAATGATGAATAACATGCTGAATCTTTTCAATTGATGATCATTTCCAGCAGTGCTTATCACTTTCGTGTGTCCTGTAGCATCGATATCAGCGGTCAGTGGGCCTGTCCTGGCCTGGAACTCTTCTCGTAAGAATTTCTCAATATTTACTCTGGAATGAGTCAAAACTGTTGCACTGTACTTTTTTTGTGTAACCTTTAGGTCATTGGCAAAATTGATCATGTGTCAGATGTCTTTGTAATTTGTACTGATCAAGCAGATCTTTTGCGTTGCCTTATGTAGTGCATACAGTACTGTAGCGCAGACAATAGATTTGCAACACGGGTTTGTTTCCAAAGAATGCACACTTACTATCACCTTCATGCAACTGACAGACCAACATATATTTTTCTCTAGAACAAAAGACAGCAGGATGACATATCACAAATGAATAACACAGCAGCTGGTCCATAACTCAACAGACCATCAGTGTAGTGCAGATTTCTCACTTCTGTGCTATATTGATGAGAATGACTGACACAGTGTTTTATGTTTGAATCATCTACAAGCTCTTAGTCAGTATTCCCCAACATTTACTATGATTAGGCTCGGTATACAGTGAATCCATCACATTCTCAGGGTGGAAAAATGTACACCCCCCGTAAAATGTTTATAATTGTCTATTTGAACTCTTAAATACATATACTATAACCCATATTCCCATAATAGTTTGATATCATTTCAAACTAATTTCACAGGATAGATTGCTATTTCCTAAACAAAGTTTTGTCTTGAGGTAGGCACTTGCTCTACCTTTCCGTATTTTGGGCCTTTACCGGGTAGGTTTTACCGCAGACGAATCGTTGGCGATGATAGACAATAATGATCCAGACTTTTCTATAAATCACCTGGTGCTCTTCACAGCATGATGGAAGGTAGTTAAAAAAAAAAAAAAATCTTCTCCGAGACTTAAAATTAGTTCTGCCATTATCAAATAAGTGGGTTATAAGATATATGTTTTTTATGTTTTTGTTTGTTTGGTTTTTTTTTACAGAAAAATACACAAGCAGTTAGATTCACAAATGATGATTAGCAAATTGGCATCAGCAGTTTACTGTAGTTCCCATCGTATGATTTTCATTTTGTGTTCCTTTTTATGCAATAATTTACCATTCTTATATGTGTTTCATTTTACAAAATACTTTAGAATTTGTTTCAAACTTGACGCCACCTTGTTGAGGAAGAGAGCAATGCAGCTGTTTGGCAAGAGTTGGAATAAATATAACCAAAGTTTTTCACTGTTGAGCTCTATGGACGGGCAAGAAATTGTCTAAAAAAAAAAAAAAAAATCCTTGCATTTCTTGGTTATTAGGAACACAAATAATGACAAAAAAAACCAAGTCAGTTAAAAAAAATGTGTATGCTGCCCTTCAGCAGGTTTCCTGATTATGTTCTATTGTCCACAATAAACCACAATATGAGAGAAAAAAAAAATCAACATTTTAAAAACTAACCAGAAATATGTTATAAGCAATACATACTTGTAAGAGCATGAAACCACCCTAAGACAAATCTTTAAGCGTTTGTTTTATAAATTACATATGTAAACCAGGTATAAAAGAAAGTTCAATGAGTTGAACATCATATTTCCAAGCAAATGTCTAAAATTAAAATTTCCATTATTCTAAAGTTGGTGTGCCCGGCAGATATAGTGGCCATTAAAGGTTTCATTCTCAATCGTTTGACTGGGTAGGCCTGACACTAAATAAATAACTAAACAATTAAATAAATAAATGTGCTTAGTGACAGGTCAAAAAAAATTGTGCAATTCATAGATTAAAAACCAACACCCTTTTTAGCTTGTTACACACCCGTCAACTCATAAGCTCAATCATTCTTAATATGCATCCCACTTATGCTGGAAATGTGGAATGGAAAACGCCTCTTGACACACATGCACACACACACACAAACATACAGAGCTCAGTTCCAATATTTAGTACAGTTCACTGCACAATATAATGTAAGAGCTGTATAAAATATTTTTTCTTTAAAAGATAATAAATTTATCAGGGGTTTATTAATTTAATCATACTGTATATTCAAACTGTAGTCATAATTTGTAGTGGTGAAAAAGTGTATCTGACAAATTGGCAAAAATGTGCAATTTGCAAATTGGGTACTTCCAAGTAAAAGTACTAATACAATAAGTGCTGCTTAATAGAAGCGAACACTGATAATGCTTTTAGTTACATAATCGGTATCAGTGTTGCAGGTTTGCTTAAGTTTTGGCTTTGAAATGTTTTCCAGCATTGTACATTGGCAGTATGTTCACTGGAACTGTCTTTGTTGTGATTTTTTTTTTCTTTGGAATAGTGACGCAGTCATGTGTCAGTGAAACAAGAAAGCACTTTTAGTGACCTCAGTGTACTGATCACACTCAAGCGCCAACACAGTCGCACGCTGGTGAGGAAGTGACGCACGCGTGCACGTACACACAAACGCACGCAGAAAGGAAGTGCAACTTTGTTCTTGGCGTGTTGAGTTTTTCAAGTTAGTTATTGGAGGCTACTCGCGGGACCGGATTAATTTAAGTATACAGTATAATTTTAGATTTATATAGTTGGTAAATTGTTGAAAAGTCAAAGGGGCGCGTCCCTTGTACAGTGGGTAGCGGGATTATTGTTTATGGGTTAAATGGGTAGGGATTATTGTGACTTCCATCAACCAAGTACAAACACACGAATCCTTTTACAATTTCTAAAAGAAAAGTCATTTCAAGTAAATTGTTTATTTATCTTTGCAACAACAATTTCAAAAACACAATTCACAGTATAGGAACATCCAACAAGAACACAGTGGTAAAAATACAGTATTTTTTTTTTGAAAATATTTTGTGAATTAAAAAAAGTCCACATGCCTCTCAAGTTAGCTTTGGCAAAAATGTTACCAAATACTCATACTCTGTAAATAGTGATAATAAATAAATCTGTAAAAAAAAAAAAATGAACTTACTGTATAAGAAATGTTTTTTTAAAGTTAGCAAACAAAAAATACTGTACATTCTTCCGACTAAAATAAGTAGAGATTGTGTGAACAAAACCTTTGAAAGATTTTCTCTATGAGAACAAGTCGTTTTTTTTGAAAATATACTGACTTAACCCTAGCTCTTTAATAACTTAGTAAAGGATTTGAATCCAATTAAAATACACTGAACAGAACAATGAACAAGTGATGGCTCATTTGATAAAATGCACAAGCATGAATAAAAATTTCTAAATCATTTTTGTACAATTTTGTGGAAGAAAAATGCACTTGACAATGCCTGTTGTTAGTTTATTGAGATGCACAATCATAAAAGATCTTTCCAAATCATTTTTAACGGAAGAACAAAAAATTCACTTAAAGCTATGAGAAACATAAATGTGTGATTGATCCATGAAACGTAGGGGAAACGCGTCATGCCAAATGTCTATGGCGTTCATCTGAACAGATGGAGCATCGATGTAGTGATGGTGACCAAGCCAACAAAGGCTAAGAGACTGTTCCTCAATGTAGATTCCAGGTCATCTTCTTTGAAGAATTCTGCAAATCCCTCCTGATGGGGGAAAAAAAAATGATAATGTTTCATGCAATGATGATGTTTGGGCACTTGGGGAATCATATAGGACACACATTTGCAATGTTGCTTACCCAAGCGTCGTGCTGCAGTAGCCAGGTGCGATGATGTGACAGCAGGTAGGTGGAGACCTCCTTGGCCACCAGCTCCACGCAGCTCGCCTGCTGCTTCTCTTTTAGGGCCTGGGAAACCACGGCGCAGAAAGCCAACAGACTGGCGATGTTACACCAGTTGATGGTCCCGTCTTGGAATAGGTTCTTGGCCACCTCAGTGATGAAGGTCATGTCGTGCCCTCTTCGTTCCAATGACAGCTTGTTGATGAGGCCTTGAAAATAGAAGCAATCTCAATTTAGAAAAAAAGGCACGGTTGGCTTCCCATTGTGTTTGATTAACTCCAGTTTATATATAGTACCAGTCAAAATGCAATACCTGCAAATTCTATGTTTCGTCCTTTTGTTTAGATTTGGGACGCACCAAATTTTCAGCCACCAATTTTTGGGGGCCGCAAATGGCAAAAGATACATTCTCAGTCTTTGGAGGAAATATGACTAAAACCATAACAATACATCCAAAAACAGATGTTGTGATTATGCAAAAACCAGCAAACGTCTGTCTTTCACATATATTGGCGAGGAAAGTCAGCAAGTAGGCAGCAACTGGAAGCACCTCAGCCGTCAAGAAACGAGCACTGCCGAGCTTCCATTTCTTTCCTTGTATACTATAAGTGAGAGCAAGAAAAATATCTGGGCGTGTTACAAAGGGCAAATTCAAAATAAACATACCAAATAATACATTGACAACAATGCAATATCCATGAAAAAAAAGTATGTAAAACTATTAAACGTTAACTGCAAACGCCTCACATATATATCAAGAAAAATTATGAGGTTGAAGTTACTTTGATATTTTACAATTTATGGTCCATCTAGTCGCTTACTTTTACAATATCTATCCAAATAGCTTGGTTTCTGTTTTTCATTCGACAAACATTTCTCATTTTTGTTTTTATTTTGTTCAAGCCAACCATTTTCATTTTAGTAGAAACCCTAACCCCTAAGCCTAACCCTTATTTGAGATTGCTTTACAATTCTAAGAGTTAAAAAAGATCGGAAAATGCTCGACAGAAATTGTGCAATAAAAGACCAATATTGTACATTCTTTTTGGATTAAAAAAAAAGCATAGTACTTTAATAGTACTACATAGTACTTTAATCTCTTAACAACTAACTGATAGCCTAGCGTTTCAAACAGATCAAAGGGCATCAAAGAGAAGTTCGTTAACATATTGCAATGATGAACGCTTACCATTATATCGGATTCTGTGCTTTTCCACCAGTCTCTTCACGACCCTTTCCATCGTTGACTGGGTTTTGCTTTGGTTCCAAGCAGCTGCGGACAGGCCGGTATAGTCACTGAGCAAGCGGCCGATAAGTCGTCTTGTGTAGGTGTCCAGAAAATCGGGACCGGCAGAGGTCTGGGGTTCCAGAATCTGCGGCGAGCCTCCATCAATTTTCTCGCTATCAACCTTGGCCACGGCACATTCTACGGCTGCATTTGAAGGCGGCAATAATGCGTCCATGAGTCCAAGGTTGGCGTTCCGCCGAGTCAAGTGTCTCGTCGCCGGCATCTCGTCCATGTCGATGGTCGCTAGGTAACGGCTGGATGTGAGCGCTCTTCGAGTCTACGCCTCCTGTGCGTAAGGAAAGTTATGCGCATGCGTGTTTGTAAATCGTATGAACAACCTATCCTTGCGGGTCACACGTGTACTGGACTAGCAAATCGCAGGGCACATAGACTAAACAACCGTTGTCATTTTGACAAGTTGGAGTCTTCCGTTAACCAAAGAAGCAAGAGTATTTGGTATACATTCGGTCACGGGCGCAAAACTTGCGTCAAAAAAAGACAAAAGATTGTGACCCAGCCAATCAGCGATGATCACCTGGTGTCACAGACGACGTCAAAGAAGAAAGTACAAAAACGCACATTAAAAAAAGTATGGTACGCAACAACACAATACAAAATAACGTAAGCCGAATTTGTGCGCGTCTTAAGTTTCAACATAAAAGTCACTAAAGAGCAATAAGCGTCACTTGGCGGAACAATACGTTTGTTGCCTGTGTTTCAAGGGGACATTTGTATGTGATGGACATATCTACATGCTGCGCTCCTCTGGTGTGAAAGTTATTCCATTATGCCTGTTGACACCAGACGCATTCGCGGCCCTGAGGTCTCTCAAAGTCCGTCTTTGTTCTCGTGCAAGCCGGCTGCGGTCTTTTCCGCGCACGGCCCTCGAGCAGACGGCCGACAGCGTGACCAGGTGGACGTTCGGCCCGTTTTTGTCAGGTGCGGGCTCGTAAGCCAGGCTAAGGGCTCCGCATACATGGAGGCCGGAGACACCAAATTGATGTGCTGCGTTTATGGTCCCAGAGAAACTGAGCGTAAAGATGACACCGATATGAAGTGTGGAAGGTACATCTCCTTTTGTGTAGTTTTGTGTGTGTGCGTGTGTGTGTGTGTTTTTTTTAATTATGATCCTGGATTATTTGTGGCAAAAATCAATTCAAATGGACTTCATTTGCGTCAGCTCACTTAATTATGCAATATGTGTTATTATATGTATTTGTCATAAGCCAGAATTATACAGTAGCTTGATCATTGCAAGAGTTCTAAATGTGTGCGTTTCTAAGACTTGGGCTACTTGAAATCTAATAAACAATTACCAAAATTACTGTATTAACTTAAACTCTGTTTTAGTTTTCTCAATCGTCCATCTTTGATTGGCGTGCAACCACTTCAGGGTGTTCCTCGCCTATTGCCTGGTCAAGATTCATCCATCTTTTATCACTTATCCTCACAAGGGTTGCAGGCAGTGCCTATCCCAGCTGTCTTGGGCTGTAGGTGGTGTACATCCTGAACTTGTTGCCATCCAATCACAGGGAACACGAATACAATCATTTACATTGAATAACATACCTGAGGATAATTCAGTTTCCAATATATACCTACCATGCATATTTTTGGAATGTGGGAGGAAACCGGAGAAATTCTTTGCAGGCACGGGGAGAACATGCACACTCCACACAGGAAAGCCAGAGCTGGAAGGGAAGGCACAACCGCTTAACTAGTTAAATTCAGATGACTTGAATACTTTACAAACTTGATTGTGGTGTTGAACAACTTTTGTGACTAAAATGTGGGGAGTCAGCACTGGAACTGTGATTGGCATATCTGCTTCACCACTCCTGACGTTTAAGTCTCGGTATCAAGTCCATGACGTTCTCTTCATTTTTTACGTGTTTTTTGTCCAGATACTCTCACACAAGCAGTATAGAAAGTGGGTGATTTGAAAAATATACATTACTGATGACATTTGGAGGATGTTCAATTGAGTGTTTTTTGTCCATATTAGTAATCAATATTTATTTCGATGGTATATATGAGCATATTGACAATGATTTTAATCATGTGAATATTGTTATTGATTGACGTTATGTGCCCTTAAAAACTTGTTTTCTGTGGAACTAGGTTGACAACAGACATGCGGTTTGCTCCATTCTCTTGCCCTGAGAGAGTTTCCTGGATTCAAGGCAGTCAAGATAAGGACTTCTCCTTGATGCTGCACGAAAGTTTGCAACCTGCCTTGTGCCTCCACAAATACCCCCGCTCTCAGATAGAGGTCAACGTGATGGTTCTTGAAAACGGCGGCTCAGTTCTAGCGCACGCTGTCACCTGCGCGTCCCTGGCACTAGCTGATGCGGGAATTGAAATGTATGATCTGGTGCTCGGCTGCGCCATCCGACAGGACGGGGCCTCGTATGTGGTCGACCCAACGTACGCGGAGGAAAATGGCGGTGGCTCGGCCACTGGTGACAATCAGGGAAGGCTGACTCTGGCGTTCCTCCCCAGTTTGAACCAGGTTTCTGGGTTGCAGTCTGATGGAGAAATGACTGAAGAGACGCTCTCTGCTGGGGTTCGCACCTGCATTGAGGGCTGCTATAAGATATATCCAGTCATCCAACAAGCTCTAGCCAAGGCAGTGCGTAGGGCAGCTCCCCCACCGTCAGAGACCTGACTAAGTAGCTGTGAAGTGCCTTTAGCATCCCCATCAGAATCACACAATCGTCATGACAATTTAGCCTGTAATAAAATCTTTAAGTCTTATAATGGAATTCAAATGTGCACGAGATATTTGATAAAACAATTCAGTTTGATCATGTATGTTATATTTTTGTAAGTGAACATTTGACAAATGTCTGAAACTGATGTCCACCCTTTCATCATGTGCAAACTGTACCTTTTAAGAAACTTTGTTTTTGTTCACATTATGATCAACCACCATTCAAATGTGGCTGCAGCAGTGTATTGTTATACAATAAATATTTACAGTTGTTTAGTAATTTATTTCATATTATGAGTGTAATTGAATGTTTTCATGCTTATGTCCATGAAATACAAAATGTATTAGTTAAAAAGCACAGTGAGGTGATACAGCACAGTCAGGTGATTAACAATGTTACTAAGTAATTCCACCATGTGTGCATTCAATGCCAACATAAGAAAAAAATCCACCATCAGCAAGCTCAAATATATTTCTACTTGCATGTGCAAGTTGTCCGCTTGAATCGATATGCAGACAATCTTGTTTTTTAACGCCTCACTCAAGATAGAATTTGATGGCTCTAAAGAGCAACAATTACTGCTAACTTTCCATTTATTTGGAACTCATTGGTTTACTAAATTTGTTGATAGAGAAGATAATCTCTCGCTTTAGAGACATTGGCAACAGCTACAGTACCTGTTCTTCACACAATTAGGAGTATAACGCTCCGATGACTATTTTGTGCAAGCCTCAGATGGCCATCTTTCAACAGAAAAGCTGTTCACTCATACTCTTAATGTGCAACGTTTGATCAATGTAGATAGTATGTCAGTATGTAACATGATCAAAGACTTTTCCAATATTTGAAATGTAAGTTGACAGTGAATCAACCAAACCTATTTAAATTGAAAAAAAAAATCAGTCTTTAAAATGGTGCAACAATTAACAATGAATGTGATGCAATTTAAATTTGTGTAACTAATTGCTGTCATCTGGACTAAGTCTATAAGGGGGTCAGGATTTTTTTTCTTCAATATATGTTTAATGCAACACTAAATACATCTTTCTGATTAATACAATATCCATTTTTTCTGTCCGTCTCAGGAGGTGGCCATTTTGCCAGTTCCTGATGCCTGAAAACAACATCAAAGTTACTCAAGGTTCAAGTCATAACCAATCACGACTTGTGGAGACGTATAGAGCATAGTATAGACTTCCACCTTAAAATGATGCAATACAATACCATAGTTACAAGGACTCCATGCATTTAATCAAGGCAACTTGATGCTGATGAGATGTTTCACATTATGTCCTTTAAAGTGAAGCATTAGTCTCCCAATTAAATTTATACACGTATATTATGAACTTATTATTCAACGTAAAGAACAATGTAGTGGTGATATTATTAAGACAACGCATACCTATGTAACATTCAGTCATGCGGCTTTTCAGTTGCATCAGCCGTGCAAGGCTTTTCGCGTCAGTGGAGTGGCGGGCTTGGTTGAGAGTGATTGTCAATCTGACCAATGAGAATCGACATTGATGACACGACTGTGAGTGTGGGCCAATTGACTCTCAGTTTGGGCGTGTTCCCTAACAGTGGCTTTCAATCTTGACGAGCAGCGTGGCCCCACACGGACGGCAGTGCGGCGTGTTTGGGATCCGAAAATCTACTCATTCTGCGACATTAGCGGTTTATGTGAGTGCTACCGCTTCCATAACATTAAGCTTTGACGTTCAGGTGTCCACCCAGTTGGAGTTTTTGCCTGAACTATCCGCGTTAGGTTGTAGTAGGCTAGCCGGCGTTGCTAACCATTAGCTAGCTAGCGTCATGTTGTCAAGTTGGTGCCGCTGACTGTCCAGCAGCAACCACAGTAGCAATCAGCTGAGTGGCTTCCAATGCGGTGCACCAGTTAGCACCAACTCTTGGCACTTTACGCTACCTAACAGCTGATTAATGTTACGGTTATTTTATTTTTACATATAACCACCGAGATACTGCTCTTCGAAAACGATGAACCCTAATAACCTCTTACTAAGCTTAGCAGTATTGAGTGTTACCTAAAATCAATCAGGTGCACGTATTCCCAGTTTTAAACTCCATCATCACTATTCGCATTTTCCAGCACTATAACTGGCTTGTTGTTCACAGAGGCAGAATTTTCCATTCTAGTACCTCAGTGAATTTTCACCTGCCGTGGTGTGGTTTTGTAGTCAGGGGCGGGCCCTGGTGTTTACCTTTTCCCCCCGTGGGCTTCGGTGATCTCCAGGCTTTCAGCTGCTTGCTTTTCTTTGCTGCCCAGCGCATGAATGAGTAAACCCCGCGGGAACACTCTTCGGAATGCCTTTTAAATAAGAGCTGTTCATTATGATGTTGCCGAGGTATGGTTAAGCTCCATTAAGTAGTTGTACTAGAGACATGCTGGTTGTTTTACTGCTGCCACTAGTCTTACAGGGAAAATCAAGTCAACCAATTATTTAAAATATGTTCTCTGAGCCCCCACTAATCTAAACACTACTGCATCCTGATGTATATTGTTGGGTCGAGCGGCGGCCAAGAGGCCATCTCAGGGGGCACCCATTTTGCCTATTTCTGCCAACTGAAAATGACCTCACAGTTGTTTAGATCTCACTCCAATCACAGCTTAACTGTTTTATGATCACCCCTGTGATGTACAGGTAATGTTTCAATTATTATAGATTCACTCAAGCACAGAGAGAACATGCAAACTCTTTGTGATGCAAGCATGCAGTGGCAACCTTAACTTGTTACATATATCTGTACTTCCATGAAGGATCTCACAATGGGTATGTTCATAGATTCCAGAGATACTGCTAGTTCACAAAAAGTGCCCAAGGCTAATTTGTTGGTGTCGTCTGAAATTAGAGTAAAGAATGCCTCAGAAGAGGCTTGCCTGAGTACACACCTACTAAACCGTAGGCGTGAATCTTTAAATATTTTGGGAAAAGGATGTTCAATTAACATTATGGGTTTGCGTTCTTAATGATTGATCAAAAGACTTTATATAATCACTGCTGTAAGGAAAAATACTAACATGTTCACAAATGCGATTTAGAAAACTGTTCTCTTGTTAGCTATCATCAGAATCAATTCTTCCTTGTTCTAGAAAGCTGATTCGGGATGGATTCTTCATTGAGTGCTGCTCAAATCCGCCAGAAGTTCATAGACTTCTTCAATCGTTATGAGCACCAGTATGTGCACTCTTCATCCACGATCCCACTGGATGATCCCACACTGCTGTTCGCCAATGCAGGCATGAACCAGGTGAATTCCTAATCCTTGACCAAATGTGCAACACTCTGTCCAAAAGTGTTTTAATTGACTTAACTTCTCTTTACCTGTATTAGTTTAAGCCCATCTTCCTCAACACAATTGATCCATCCCACCCCATGGCAAGGCTTCGTCGTGCAGCCAACACCCAAAAGTGTATCCGCGCAGGAGGAAAACACAATGACCTGGACGATGTGGGTAAAGACGTTTACCACCACACATTCTTCGAGATGTTGGGATCCTGGTCCTTTGGGGACTACTTTAAGGTAGGATGGTGTTCATTACATGAAATAGTTAATGACAATAGCAGCTGTAACTTAGGAAGACATTGTCCTCGAGCTGGATAAGTGGCAAAAACCTTGCACATTTAAATATATCAATATGCGATCGTAAGATCCATGGACAGCCTTTTAACTGCTTGCTGGTGAGATGCTCTATTACGTTGTCCTTTAATGTGCTCTTTCTATTTCCCTGACCACTGCTTACTGCAGCATCTGGCCTGCAAGATGGCCCTGGAGCTGTTAACTGAGGAGTTTGGCATTTCCATCGACCGGTTGTATGTCACCTACTTCGGTGGCAATGACGATGCAGGCCTAGAGGCCGACTTGGAGTGCAAAGAAATCTGGATGTCTCTGGGGTAAATAACTTCAGGGAATTTATTTTTGTTTTTAACAGTAGCTTTGATATCAGCTGTTTTAACTTTACTATGGGTGCAAGATTTGGATATAGACTAGTTATTGTATTCCAGTTTGTGTGTAAAAGGTAATTGTGTTACCTTTTTCAGAAAATGCTCCAAATAGCAAAATGGTATTTTCATGAAGGAAATTAATTATTAGCACCAACAGGAGAAATAAATTCACCTATTAAATAATGTCTCGCATTCTGCTATTTCCATTAGGATGGAAGAATCTCGAATCTTGCCAGGTAGCATGAAGGACAACTTCTGGGAGATGGGAGATACGGGCCCCTGTGGTCCTTGCAGTGAAATCCACTATGACCGTATTGGTGGGAGAGATGCCTCCCACCTTGTCAACATGGATGACCCCAACGTCCTGGAGGTCTGGAACCTTGTCTTTATCCAGTTCAACAGGTAGTGTGCACACTGAATGAGAGCAACTTGACTTGCAAGCTTGACTTGAATACTCATCGGGGCATTTTCTGCCGTTCTTTTAAGAGAGTCTGAGACGGTGCTTAAACCGCTTCCAAAGAAGAGTATTGACACAGGAATGGGTCTGGAACGTTTGGTGTCTGTGCTGCAGAACAAGATGTCCAACTATGACACTGACCTCTTCATCCCATACTTTGAAGCTATTCAGAAGGTACGCAAAATCTTGCATTTTCTTTGTCTATTATTTGTTTTATTACATTTTTTTTCTTCATTTTGCAAGCCAAAATTTCATATTTTGAATTTCATGTGTCCTGGGGTTAAAAAAAAATACCACCACCTCCTGCCAATCAACGGCTGGGTTAGGTACCAGCACGCAAGCAACCCTAGTGAGGATAAGTAGCTCAAGAAAATGGATAGAAAGTATTGCTTGCCTTTGTGGGGAAAATACAGGAAAGAAGACCTTGAAAAAATGCAAACATATTAATCATCACAATAGCAGGATTGAGAGAAAAAAATCACCAATATTGCAGTTACATTTGGCTTTCCTTAATGTACAATAATTATACCTCGTAAAACAAGAGCTATTCATTTCTTCTGTTTTCATATAGTATAATGTTATTTTTACTCATTAGTAGTATTTAACAAGAAAGTTGTTTTTTGGAGGAATGTTTTTTGGAGGCCTGGATCTTATTAAAATATTTTCTTGAGGGTTAATTTAAAAAACCATTCTGGTTCATGAGTTTAACCAAGCGTCATTGTTTTTTTTTTTTTTTTTTTTTTTTTTTTTTTTTTTTTTTTTTTTTTTCTTCCTCAGGGTACTGGTGCTCGGCCATACACTGGTAAAGTAGGGGCAGAAGATGCTGATGGTGTTGACATGGCCTACCGTGTGCTGGCTGATCACGCTCGCACCATCACCATTGCCCTTTCAGATGGTGGGCGACCTGACAACACTGGCAGAGGGTACAAATTAATAGGCTGCATTACACTTAATTTCTTTAGTCTGAATTTTCGGTATGAAAGTTTCATGCTGTGGCCAAAGTATCATTCATGTTTTTCATTCCATACAGATATGTTTTGCGGCGAATTCTGCGTCGTGCCGTACGTTATTCCCATGAAAAGTTGGGTGCCCAGAAAGGCTTTTTTGCCTCTCTTGTGGATGTGGTTGTCAATTCCCTGGTGAGAATTTTATTTCCCGCCTCAACACAATCATATAGTAGATGTATTTGGGCTAACACAAAGCATTGTGTAAAGGCGACCGTAGTGCCACTTAATACAAGCTTCAAATTAAATAGATGGTCCAAGTGACAAAATGATATGAATTAAGACTACTTTGAACATTGGAGATGCTTTTCAGCTCCAACCTGTCAAGACAATCCTCTTTTGACACTGGCAGTCAGTGAAAGTGAAGATTAAAGTTAATTTTCTTCCATATGTTCTCTACACACCTTATTTATCTTTTATTCTTGTTCTCCCACTGTCCTTACCAACCTTTTATTTTTCAGGGTGATGCTTTTCCCGAATTGAAGAAAGACCCAGAACATGTGAAGGACATTATAAATGAAGAGGAGGCACAGTTCCTCAAAACACTCAGCAGGGGGCGTCGGATCCTTGATCGGAAGATCATGAGTATGGGAGACTGTAAAACCATCCCAGGTGAGAGAGACCTGAAAAGCATCTTCTGTGTGTGTGTGTGTGTGTGTGTGTGTGCGTGCGCGTGTGTGTGTGCGTGTGCGCGCGCGCTAATGGAGAATGTTGAACAGCACTTTGCTCCATCTGTGCTTCCAGGGGACACTGCATGGCTCTTGTATGACACGTACGGCTTCCCTCTGGATTTAACCTCCCTCATAGCAGAGGAAAAAGGCATGGTGGTGGACTTGGCTTCCTTTGAGGAGGAGAAAAAGGCTGCACAGGTGAGGGAAATGAAGGAGGGAACCCTCGGACTGTTTGTGGACTTACTCATCATGCATCTAATATACATATATTACAAAACTGTTTTCCCAGAGGGACTAGATGATTACATTCATGTGTTTTGGAAAGTTTACATGTTTAAGTGCTGCGTATGTAATATTGATAAGGTTCGTAAAGCTGTTTGTGAGATTAATGTGCATTTGTCATTCTGTTAGTACGTACAGTTTTAGAGATTTTGTTTTTTGTGTAATCAAACTGAACTGAGTGTGTGTTTGTTTGTTTGTTTGTTTGTAGTTGAAGTCCCAGGGTAAGGGTGCAGGAGATGTGGACCACATCATGTTGGACATCTATGCCATCGAAGAGCTGAGGAACAAGAATATCCCTCCCACAGATGATTCTCCCAAATACAAATATACCTCTGATGAAAATGGCACCTATGGTATTAAACCACTAAAATAAAAATACAGACTAAAATTTTGTTCTTTTCTAAGCCCTTATTCATTCTGATGATGTTATCAGATTTCCAACAGGCCTCGGCTACAGTGTTGGCCCTGCGCCACGACCGCGCCTTTTGTGACCAAGTGACCACGGGTCAGAAATGCGGTGTGCTGCTGGATCAAACGTCTTTCTATGCTGAGCAGGGTGGACAGACATTTGACGAGGGCTTCTTGCTTCGTGAAGATGAGAAAACGGAGGATGTAAGTGCTGTCATACACATTTTTTAAAGCTTTACATGTTGTCAGACATAAGTATTAGTTTTTATCATTTACAGTTTTTGTTGGTTTTGGATCTTTTGAAACATTCTGTTTGAACAAGTTACTTCTTTTTGTATTTGTGACATTTTTGGTACAATGGAAAAAATGTGTTGCCATGGTCTGTGTTTTGCAGCGAACGGAATTCTCAGTAAAGAACACACAAGTAAGAGGAGGTTACGTTCTACATGTGGGCACCATTTATGGAACGCTGAAGGTCGGAGATCGTGTCACCTTACATGTGGACGAGGTGAGCTCATCAATAGCTGGACAAGCTTGCACAGGAAAAAAGTCTGAATGGCTTGACCGTCTTATTTACCCATGTGCTGTCGCCAGGCGCGGCGTAGACCGATCATGAGCAACCACACTGCTACACACATCCTCAACTTTGCTCTAAGGGGAGTTTTGGGTGAGGCAGACCAGAGGGGCTCCTTGGTTGCGCCAGACAGGCTTCGTTTTGACTTTACAGCAAAAGGTGCCCTGAGCACAGGGGAGGTCCGTCGGACTGAGGAGATCGCCTGTGCTATGATCAGAGATGCAAAGGTCAGTGCTGCTACCGGTTCTAAAATCAAAGTTGAAGTCCACGTGTTATATTTTTATTCTTAGTTTAGAATCCTTTATTAGTTAACCTGTTGTCATGATCAAAATGGGTTATAGGTGCTACAAGTAATTGTAAATTGTAGAAATAAGAAATCTCCAAGTACAGTTCAGTTGTATTTAATGTTTAAGTACAGAAAAAGACACATCTATGATAAATGCCAAATACTCACAAACGAAAGACCAAACAAAATTCAAGGTTCAATCATGATCCACGAATCAAAAATTGCTTAATCCCCTCCAAAAAACTGCCATCGTACGTAATGTATTCATATCTACAATTTACATTTTCTTTAACTTAATAAAACATTTCTGGAGACTTAAAAAAAATTAAATAAAAGGATTCCAGTCCAACTGAAATGTGCTGCTGACGACCACCCTCTTTGCTTCAGCCTGTTTATGCCATGGAGGCCCCCCTTGCAGAAGCCAAGGCCATTCAGGGTCTGCGCGCTGTGTTTGATGAGACGTACCCTGACCCTGTGAGGGTCGTGTCCATCGGCATCCCTGTTCAGGAGCTGCTGGATGATCCCAACAGTCCTGCCGGTTCCCTCACGTCCATTGAGTTTTGTGGTGGAACGTGAGTATTTCCTTTGCCTTCTTTCATGTCAGTGTACAAAACATGATAAGTAAAAGAAGCAACGATGTATGTTTGTTAGGGTTCTAGCTGTCTACAGTAGTTATTATTACAGAATAAATTGTAATTGCAACTACACTTGTAATACTCAAACTCTTCTTGTCTGTGTCCTTTTTGTCCACTTCCTGCAGCCTGCTAACTACTGTCCTGTTCCATTTTGTTATCCGTAGCCATCTGCAGAATTCAGCTCATGCTGCGCCGTTTGTCATCGTCTCCGAGGAGGCCATCGCAAAGGGCATCCGCCGTATCGTTGCTGTGACAGGAAGCGAGGCCCAGAAGGTTTGGACTCGCCCACATGAGTGCGCTAAATATTCTACGCGTGGTGTTTGTTTAGGGTCAGCTTGTCAACACGATTTGCTTTCTGCTGACGACCTGATTGAATTAAAATAGCTTTGGCTTCAGAGCTGGGATTTTCAAATCGGGGACACATTTTCCCATAGTCATTAAGATGCAAAACCCATTTCATAGAAGTCAAATCAAGCAAATTTATTTTTAGGAAATGGCCTCATCATAATTGCAACATTTGATTTCAGAGCACCTTGGAACAAATCTCAAGAGTAAATAAAATCTAAGCATTGTTGTACTCAGAAACTGAGGTTTCGTCTCAATTGCAGATATAAAGTTCACCAAAATGTAATGCATTAATAGCATTGAATATATTTAAAAAAAAATACAACCACATTTGCAATTTAACAAAGATCATATTTTATTGTACAGCACATACATGGCTCTGTAAGAGCAGTAAAGGACAACATCGATTTTTGAAACTTAATGACTCCTGTTTTGGATGTGTGCAAAGGAAACATTCTGTCTTCTCAGCAGCCATCGAACGCTCAAGTGGGTTTGCATTTAATTATAGATGACCCCCCCAATTCCCCTCCTCAGTATTTGCTGCTGACCATGGATTATGTGAGGCAACAAAATAGGGTGTCTTTTAGCTGGTTACACATGACAGGTCAACAAAAAATGATTTAACTGCTGCTGGATGAAATACTGTATATCAGGTGTCTGACCTTTATTGAATTCATGGCCCTGCCATCACACTGATGGGGCTCCCGATACTGCATACTCACTGAACTTTGGTGCATGTACTGCTGATGCTCATCCTCATTTTGTTTGCCAGGCTCAGAGGAAAGCAGACGCACTGAAACAAGCTCTGACCGCTCTGGCAGATAAAGTAAAGCAGCAAACAGTTCCCAACAAGGATGTTCAGAAAGAGATTGCGGATATCACAGAGGTATATTTGTGCATCTTGAACATGTTTTGCCTTCTGATTCTCTTGAATTCCCTCTGATATGATATCGCAATAATAGTATTACAGGGGCACCTTGACTATAGGGATGCTCCAACTTGTTTTTTAAGTCAGGAGCTTCTGCCTTATCGATATGTGTATTTTATCTTGACTTAGACATGATGAACAAAAAAATGTTCAAAACCACATTTAGGTTGGTAAGGTCTCTGTAGATTGTAACTTATTTGGCACTGTGTTTTGTGCAGTCCATCGGTACCGCAGTGATATCCCAGTGGCGGAAGGATGAGATGAGAGAGACCCTGAAGGGGCTGAAGAAAACCATGGATGACCTGGACCGCTCCTACAAGGCAGACATCCAGAAGAGAGTGCTGGAGAAGACCAAGGAGGTGATTGAGAGCAACCCCAACCAAGCCCTGTTGGTGATGGCTATGGAAACTGGGGCCTCTGCCAAAGTGAGTTTTTTTTTTTGATTCGTTTAGAATTTTAAATAGCAGCAATGACCAATGGAAGATTTTATAATGTTCTCCTCACCCCTTTCGCTCTCTGTGAAGGGAATCATATATTAGGTTGTTATCATTATGTTCTTAGTTCATTGTTACCCATTTATGCAATCCTAGTTCATCTTGACCCTGTCCTTAGATAGAACTGTTGACGCACGAAAGTGTGAGCCGGGACCTTGGCCCAGCTGCCGGTGGCGCCCGGCTGGCTCTTTTGTTGTGTCTTGTAATCTGCTATGCTTCTATTCAATAAAAGCCGGGGGGAACGGCTGGGCAAGTGGAAAAACTGGCGTTGGAAGACCCACGAGTTACATTTGCCCAAGCTTTTTTCCCTACGCCGGCGTAGAAAAGTCAATCTTGGCTGGTCTGAGTTACTCTTTTTGCTGTTTAAGCAGCTAGGCTTGTCCTAGTCTTCTTTTCTGAGATTTCTCTGACACTCTCCCAGGCTCTCAACGAGTGCCTGAAGGTGCTGAAAGCCAACTCCCCTCAGACCGCCGCCATGCTCTTTGCTGTGGACCCCGATGCCGGCAAGGTCATTTGCTTGTGTGAAGTCCCTCAGGTGAGTACGCCTCTCATTTTCTTCTATCGCACGCCTCTGATCATTGTCTATTTCGGTCATGCACTTTGAATTCCAAATAAGCACCGTTGATGCTAATGGGAACTTGTGTTTGCCCCACAGGATAAAGCCAACCGTGGACTGAAGGCAAGCGAGTGGGTCCAGGAGTTGTGCCCTTTGATGGATGGCAAAGGAGGTGGCAAGGACATGTCTGCACAGGCAGCCGGTCGCAACACCGAGTGCCTGCAGGAGGCGCTACAGATGGCCAAGCAGTTTGCAACTCTCAAGCTGGGAGAAAATTAAGATGTGGGCTCAGAGCCACTGATGTGTTGTGCTATAAATGTGGTGGTGAAAAGGGTGGAAGATGGGAGCATTATCTACTCTGCTCCTTTCAGTCTGATCCAGAATGGAACAGCGTGGGATTTTTATTTTTTTATTTTTTTGTTCCTCACACTCATTTCGTTGGCCGGTGACCGCCATTGAGAGTGTGTCTGTTAAGCTAAACCTCACTCGAAAGGTCTCTCTGTGGAAAATACACTCACTTGACATAAATTTATAGCAGCATCTCACATTGCACTCTGACAGGACGTAACGGGCAGTGTAGATGGCATGTGATTTCCTTTGCATGCTTGCATACAGAGGATGAGAAAAGGATTTCGGGGCCCAGAGTTTATCTCTGAATAGTACCGAAAATTGGCAATTTTGCACATTGCTGTTTTGAGCACTAATCTGTACCGCCTTTTTCGTGCTCATCCTGTTGTCATCTTGTAGATGTCAAAACTTCCTCGACAGCACTTCCTCGTAGGTTCAGGACTCATTCCAACTGAAATTGACATACAATTTGGGAACTTTGTGTCCTGCCTAGACTCGGAGCCATGACATCAAGATGTGAGCTAAAGCTCTTTGGATGAACTGTAACTGTATCATTGCTTCTGCAATTAAGAAGCCATCATGTTATAAGATGTAACGGACTAATCTAGTAAATTCATGTCTTTGTCCTGTATAAATGATTATGTCCTCTTTTCGGTATGTAACTTCATTTCTTTATCACATCAACGCACAATATTTCGTGACCACAAGTCTCAAACCCCAGCGCTCGAGGGCCGCAATCCTGCATGTTTTTGATGCTTCAGTTTTAGACGCACCTGATTCAAAGTTTTAGCTCATCAACAAGCTCCGCTGGAGCTAGAAAATGATTTTAGTTATTTGAATCAGGTATGTTGAGGAGAGCAGCATCGAAAACACGTAGGATTGCGGCTCCTGAGGACTGGAGTTTGAAACCTGTGGTTTAGTCGTATCATCGAAGCTGTTCCATGGGCAAGACATTATGTCATAAATAAAAACTGTTCTGCCTTGCCATGTTGCATTTCGCTCTTTCTTTACAAATCAGTTTTTTGTTGTTTTTTTCCAAATCACTACTATTATGTTGGTCAACAAAGACCAGAGTGTTTACACTGAAGTTTCACACACAGATAATTCCACTTTTGCGCTGCCAATGGTCCAAGGTTTTTAACTCACTAGATTTTTTTAAGTTGTCGCATGTCAAGTCAGTGCCCCATAATACCATCATTTATTACAGCCTGCTACGGTACAATTATGACCTGATGTGTACACTAGATAAATGGGGGCATCATCTGGTAAACCAGAGTTGTTACTATTTTAGGAGATCGAAATCAATTGTAACCAGTCTTTTCTCATTGATTACTTATGATTTGATGTTGGCTGAGAGTAAGATGGCCCAACACATCATACCATTTCAGGAAACCTTTATTTTTACAACCTAAGATACAAAGTGGAGTGACAACAAATACAAGACTGTTGTGCTGCAGTGAATACACAGTGTGATGTAATAAAACTGCTCGATTACATTTTCTACTTTTGTCTTCAAATGTATCTAACATAACATTTTTGCGTACTTGCAATGCGCTAAATCCGGATGCATCCGAAGCAAACACAAACTAGGGTCCAAATAGGATTTTTTTTTTCCAACGAAGGTATGGGGTAGTGCCATACTGTGTGTATCAATTGCCCATTAGTGTGAAATCATAAAATATTTTCATACAACGGTATACTCAGGCTTCCACAAACCCCTACATTAAAAGGAATTAATTGGTAATCTTACTAAAGTGATACGAATATTTTTAGTTATGTTTTTGATCCTTTTCATCAAACCAAACCCATAGAAACAGCGACAATTTCCTACAAATGTTACTCGGGTGCTTGAGACAGAATCTTCCAAGCTGGAATGTGCATCTTGGAGAAAGAAATGTTAAAGACAAGTATTAATAACAATTGGTCATGTAGTGGGCATAAAATGTTGAAATTGCTTGTCAGAGAAGAAAAGAACGATAAAACAATGTCTCAAAGAATCCTCTAATTTGACCAAGAATGTGTTATGCAGCTATCTGTATCACAAAAATATGAGAAAGTAATCATGTGCAATTTGAAAATACTAGAGCAACAACATATTGTTTTGTCTTTTACGTTGAACTGAATCGCTAAATAAAATGATAACGCTGAGGTTTGGGTCTCATTTTTGACATAAAGCATGGTCGAGGAGTGTTGACCTTTGACATCCATTTTAAGTATGATGCTGCCGAGAAAAGTTGGAACCAAGAGCCCATTTATTACTAATCTCCTAATGTCTTATTGGTTAATGAGTGAGTAGTGGACAGCAGCTGCAGAATGTGATATGCAATACATGGTTAGAATGTCTGGCACACGGTAAATGCGTGCGAGTCATATACTACACAGAAAAATGGCGATGAATCACAGACATCAATTGTCTACTTTACAACATCCTCCAGTAGCGAGTATTCCTGGCTGGAAAGAAAAGTTCAAAGCATTGCTCTACGTGTGTGACAGTGTGAACTGTGGAGGCAAATGTGTGACTCCGCCTACTAAACGTTTGACCCCGCCCACTGAAGTGGTAGAAATGGCCATATTGACGTCCATACTGGGTGAATAGAGGATCATAAAGCCAAGGAAGCACATTTAGCTTGTTCAGGGGACCTGAAAACGCAGGAGTCCGTGTTGGTCCTGACTGTGTAGGCCATAGGGGTCAAAAGATAAAGGATGACATAGAAATGACTGGAATGGGTGCAGAACCACATGACCCCACCAGAGAGCGCACTCCCTGGCTGGTTGAGCCTGGTATTTGGGCTGGATGGCACATCATTAAAGCTACAAGAAAAGTTAAAAAAAAGAAAGAAAGAAATAGAAGGTGCTCAGACTCAGACTGTGTGGGTAAAGTCAAATGTTTAGCAGGTGGAGTTAAATGTTTGACTCTCCTCATTCAATGAGCCACGCCCCAAACTACGCTCTCGGGCCATCTTTATTTGTTTATTTATTTATTTATTTTAAAAAGAAGCAGACAAAGGGTGAAAGCATGTCTGAAACGACGTTGGAATATGTTTATGTGCTGGATAGCGCGTAGAAGGCACAGCTCACAGCCAGCAGATTTACAGCAAGTGTGTGTCAGTCAGTGTAAAACTAAAAAAAAAAAAAAAAAAATGCAAAGATTAGCAGATGTTTGTAATGAGCGACCAAGTGGCTTAAGGGTCGATATGTCCAGCGGTGACAGGACAAGGCACGAAAGCGTGAACGTCGCATGTGGGCAAGTAGTCACTACAATGTCCTATTTGAGCCACTCTTGTCTCTTCAAAACAAACTCAAATCGACTTTTAGAAGCTGTCATGTGCAAAAAGAGATGATTAAAATTGATGATAGACAGAACCGATGCATCCAAAAATAAAATACATTGATATGCAAATAAGGCTGATATTAGCACAGAAAGAAAGAGTTCTCTTCCCCGTGGGGGGCAGTTAGACCAGGGGTGGGCAAACTAGTCCTCAAGGGTCTCATTTGATTTTTTATAAAACCAGATTATTCGTAGATGAGGTTAAAAATTGTTGTATTGCGTGTACAAAAGGGATAAAGTGACCATCAATATCAGAGAGTACAGCATAGAATTCAAAGGTCAATGGATAAGATAAAATGTTATGATCTTGTAAATGTTACTATTATGAATGTCATAGCCAATTATTTAATACAAATTAATACAAAACTCAAACAAGTGAAGGAATATATTTTACTTAATTAAGTGGCAGCTATTTTAACATACTCATTACACTGAGAAATAAAGCTGAGCTGTGAGACTTGAACATTATTACTACATGGATATGGGATGTTCAACGGTAAATTTGTAGCTTTTATGGGGCTTTCAATTTTGCTACTTTGTGGGCCTGAGAAAGCCTTAACCAAAGTAACATAATGTGTTTTCCATGATTTTACTCATTAATGTTTGAAAAGGACTGAGAGAATCTTTCTCTAAGTCTTCTGATGTGTTGTTTTTGCTGGTAGAAAAGCTCATCTGTATAATTAAACTGAAACGGTCTTCTCGTCGGTTGTAACCTTGCCGTCTCAACTTTTTCTATACTGTGCTCCCAGGTGCTTTTGGGAACCTACAGTAGAAGTTTGTAAACCCCAGAGAAAAGTAGCTTCTAGGTCAAATTTAAGGCTAGCTTAAAGACAACAAACGATGTTAGACTAAATTACTGACTTCTTTTTAGCGTGTGTAGCTTTTAACATTTAACAGCTTCATGGTTATCATTTCTCAATGACCTAACTTTACATTTTTTAGCAATTATTTTCCTCAGCTTTTTTTATTTTCTTTTTTTTTGTTTTGCAGATAATACTTGTAATGAACGATTTGAATAGTTTCACTCATCAGCTATGATGGAGTACATCATTTCATGAGATCAAACCTGATTTCATTCAACAATATGTTTATATTATGGTTATAGTTTGTAGAAGTGCACTAAAGCAGTTTTTAACATAGGGTACACCCTGTTGCAGGTATGTGATTTGTTTTATGTCTGTATTAAAACCACAAATCTCAAGCCAAAACAAGTGCAATCAATTGAGCGCTATGGACAAGTAACTTCAATTTGCTGGAAAACATTCTTTGGGTTAGTCTTATTCATTTAACAGACAGTGTTATTGATCCTTTTTATGTAGCTCCTTGACGCAAATGAAACATTTCCCCAAAGGCGCCCTTCAATGTGATATTTCTTTTTGCTGAGTAAAAATGTTTCAGGGACACCCCAGGGAACAACAAAGCAAACATCATTTGAGAGAACAGCAACAGTTCGAAAACAGTTACAATGAGACAACGGAAATAAAACACCCTGAAGAAAGGTCATGTGAAAACCAGAAATGAAAGTGCAGGTTAATGGTGATATCTAAGGCGTGTGGTGACACTGTACTCCTTGAAGCGACAGCTGAAGGTTTAATCGGCAGGTACCAGGGACTAGCGGTAGATGAAACTATTATGTCCAACAATTTCACATCCAGGCGGATTCCGGTGGTCCTCCTCTTGCCACATTGGCATTAATCAAGAATGAGCTAAATCCACTTGGACGCAAAAGTCCTTTTGGATTTTTGCAGTCCTTCAATCAAGAAATGCAGCACAATTTGCGGAGAGCCGTAAATCACAGCACAAACGACACAAACTGGGACCAAATGATGCGTTGCCCCGCTGGCCTCGTCGTGCTTTGGCTCTTAAATTGGACCGTAACACACCACACGGGGATTATTAAAAGTCTGATCACAGACCAGCGTGCATCCGTCCAAACACGCGGTCAAAACGTCTCTTGGAGATTTCCCTTTGACGGGATTCCAGGAGAATCACTCTCTCAGCTCTTAGTCATCTCCTCCTGCAACTTATTCATTTTACAAGGTTAATGTGATGCGGGAAGTCATCCTTGTGAAGGATTCTTGAAGAACTCTTTTCTACCGAATTGAGTAATACCTCTACTAGTTTCCAGCCGAGAAATGGATACTCTCTCTGTGCCATTCCGTCGGTGCCTCATAATGTGCGCTGAGTCATTCCTGTCTGTCTGTCTGTCTGTCTGTCTGCTCGCCTTCACAGTGTTGCACTGTGTTGGTCAACATCCCCAGCTCAGTCGTTTGTTGCTATTGGAAACACTAACCGGGGAACAATGGTTCACTGGAGTGCTGATGCTGCCGTTTCCCGCGAAAGGCAATTTGTAGCTGTATAAACGGTGCAGGATTAGATCGGTGGAGAACGTGACAGAATGTGAGGATTCCCTCTCGGGCGCTCTCAATTCCAAGCTCAGTGGCAGTCAGTGTCAGTTTGCTTGACAGCTCTGTTTTTCACTCCTGAGTCGAGGCCTGTGAAGACGAAACGCAGCCCGTGTCGTTCAGCCTCGGCTCTTATCACGTGAGGCGAAACCCCGCGGCTCTAACCTCCCCGTCGCGGCGTGAGCAATCGATACGTTGGCACATCTTGAGCGGTGGTCCACATACAAACATTTAGGTACTAGCTAGAGGGCTGGACTCGGATAAGGTGCGACACATCAATGACCTCTTCGTATCACCTTGAGAAGAACTGGGACAAATTTGGGAGCGTTTATCGCATCATCAGTGGCTGAAACCGTCTCCCTTATTTTCCTGGATAAATCGTGATTTTTCCGGCTTCAGCCAGTCGCTGAATGATCTGAGCTTCGAAGTCTGCATCATGGACACCCGTCTTTCGGAACTCTCCGGCGTAACGGTTCTGCTCCCAGTAGTGGTGCCAGTTTCCACGGCTGTCCGCCCCAAATCCAAACACATTCACCTGGGGAAGTTGACATTGGAAGCTCGTGTGACGTCCTGCATATGACGTCAATGACGTTGAAGGTGTGAGCGTTCACTGACCTCATCGCAGACGTGCAGGGCGAAGAAGAGCACCAGCATGCCCGTGGATGGGTAGCGGCCATGATGCCTGGTCCAGTGATCGTGAATGTATTTAAAGAACGCTGGGTTGAAGATTTGCACCTGGATATAGACAATTTGTTTCTTTTTTAATGAACTCACCACACCCACAAAGGAAAATGGTGGCTATTACTTGCGTTCTATTACTGAACATGAAACAATTGCCTGAGGTTTTGCATACTTTAAAACACCGCTTGAATTTGTTGAGCATTGGCACTTGCATAATTGTTCTCGTCTGTATGTAAAAAAAAAAAAAATGCGATCACTAAAGTTATCCCTCAATAAATCTCAGGAGTGATTTGACATGTTTTCAGCTTCCAAAAAATTGTGGGACGCTCCAAAATTGGGAGGAGTCAGCTTGATTCCAGATGCCAGTGAAGGCAGGGGGCAAGCTTTGGAATGGTTCCTGGCTCAGACTGTCACCTTCATCTGTCGTCTAAACCTAAATTCATATTCGTAAATTCCTATTCCAGTCCACTTTGACACAAATCAAAATAATCGGCACGATATTTAGGCTTTTTTTGCAAATATGAATTCAGATGAGGAGAGACCAGGTGACAAAATTAAAACTTTGATACTATCGTTTTTATGTCTTCACAGAATGGACAAGAGTAAGAATGTGCGTGTAAATTTTGGTGACGATAGATCGTAGTTTTCATTCAATCACTGAGACATTGAGGCTCTAAACTTTATACTTCAGACAGCGAACAACTCTTTTGTCTATATGCGAGACTCCCCACAACTAGCACAACTTAATAGCTGTGAAAGAGGGAGTGTTTCTAGGGGCCTTTTTGGAATTTGTTGGTTATTTGCTGATTTCTCCAAAATAAATTGATCGGATAAAAAAAATACAAGCTAAAATCATACTGCTGATTAAAAACATATTTTTTAGGGGTGAAATTTTTTTCAGCTTTTAATAATCTTTGGAAGAATATTTCTCGTGGTATCCTTAGGCATATTTGATCCACAAGTCCAGAGGATAGATCCCTTTCCAATTAAATTGCTCTTAATTTAAAAAGAAAATTGTACTCGTATGCCCATTTAAGAAGCCCTGCTTCAAGATGTATAACCAGAATAAATGATCTGGTGAAAAATAGCACTTTTCTATTCTACAGGTAACTTTCAGTGCCAGGAAACAAGGCTTTCGGCTGCTCTCAGGAAATCTTACAAATCCATACTTTTGGTTGTACTCCAAAATAGGCTGTAAGACTGTGTTAGTGCTTAGGCAAAGAGTCCCCATCAAGTCTCCACATGGTAGGGATTATGTGGACTTTATCTGTTTTCGTGGATTAAAGAGTGAGCGGAAGATTAGTTAAAACAAAGGGATGGTTTCAAGCTTAACTAATCCTTCGTCAACAAAAGGGACATAATTGCAGAGAAGCACTTGCTGCAGTTTTGTGTGTGTATGTGTGTTTTGTTGCATTGTGTGAGCAATTAACTCAAAATAATTGCTCACCTTGTCTTTATCCACACGAAGAAATTGCTTCACTGGAGCGTAGGTGCTAGAGGAGAGACATGTTGAATTACTCTTTGATCAATTAAATTGGTTGACGTTGATGGATTTGTTAGCGCAGGGTTGCCTGATTCATCTCGTGCGCTTACAATCGGATCTGGCCGGTAGACAGCGCGCTGGTGATCCAAACCAGATCCAGTGTTTTAAAAGGAACCAGGACAAAGCTGACGTTGGCTGCCAGGTTCTTGGCGCTCTCTGGATACATGAAGTGATGAGTGGTGTGGCTGCCAGCATCTTCCTCGTAGCCCACCGTGGGGGCCAGGTTTATCCTTAAAAGTGTGAAAGGGGAGCGGTATGAGAGATCTTTGCACTCAAGGCGCCACCTCATTTGCTCATTTAAAAACAGGCTGCATTGTTAAATAATAAATATTGTACTAAATAGACGCATGGGGCTGCAGCCCCTCAGAGGGATTCTTTATGGGTTTCTCATATTGCAGACTTCGGCTAAGGCCATAGCAGTAAACTAGGAAGAGGCACGTGGGCTACGAGTGATTATTTTCCACTATTAGCTTTGAGTTTATGTTCTCGAAAGAATTTAATTAAATTGTTCTGCTGTTCATAAAAAAGAAGTATACAAGTATATGAAAAAACATACTAAGCCGAGTTGTCAGATCGAATTCCACAGAACTCTGTGGAATCCCTGATAAGTGAAACATTCCGATTCAGATCATAACCAAAATGATAGCGTCTTCTTTGATAGATAAAAAAAAAAAAAATTCTCCTTGAATGTAATTTGCACTCTGAGGTGATTAAGGAGCATCTCTGTAATACAGATTAGCTCTCTTGTTCCTCCCTATGGCTGAGCCCAATTGCTATAAAGTATATTGAATAATGATGAAGGCAATCATGAAGCACTGATGTACTGATCTTGAGACAGTGACCCAAATCAATAATGAACATCTTCTTTGCATGATGCTTCAGTGAGATGAAGAAAACGCAATGCAGATACCTTACCCAGAAAACAACTCAATGTGGAAAGTCAAATAGAATATGAAATTCATGACATCACATTAAGTAGCCAAGAAAATGTCTCGATGCGGTTTGTCCAGACAGGCAGGAGGTGGGCGGCAGTGGTGGTGAGCGAGAGCTCATTTTAAATACAAATTAGAGTCAAACTGCAGAAATGAGAACGTTGAACATGATACGAGTCGGAGGGGAAGCTGCCCACACATGTCGACTTGGAATGAAAAGCTTTTTTTCCAGCCCCCCCCCCCCCCCCCCCCTTTTTTTTTGATTCAATATCAAGGCAGCACAAACAACAGGACACAATGCTATGCACCTCCTACCAACGTCTGTTGAACAGATTATATGTGTTGCCAGTGACAACTTCCATATTTGTGGCTTCTAAAGAGTATACCGAGAGCAGGGGTCTTTTCCATCAATCCATTATTGAGATTTACTATTGTTAAGCACAGTTTATTCATTTTTACATATTTCGAATTTCAATTTCAGGTATGTCGGAGTATAGTCCTGCTTTATTCCAACCTCCATATCCGTCTCCCTATATTCCATTTTGGAAAATGTATGCAATGTTAATTGTAGAACTTTAAAAATCCAGCTGTCCATTTTCTGGGCCGCTTATCCTCACTAGGGTCGCAGGCATGCTGGAACCTTCTCCCAGCTGTCTTCGGGCAGTAGGCGGGGACACGAAGAAAATACACTATTTTCAAGTAAGCAATGAAGTTGAAAGTATGGGCAAAGCTTGAAACATGTACCAGTTTGTGATTCTCCGTACCTGTGAGCAAATTGTGAGCATTATCAGTCATAATCCGAGAAAATCAATCCCTATTTGTTAGCAACAGAGTGAAACATCGCATTCACATTCATCGCATCAGACAAATTTACAAAACTCAAAAAGACTGCGTTGACCTTGATGTCCATCACATTATATGTTAGTGCCAATCTGCTTGTTTCTTTTGAGGCACCGCTGACTTTTCTTTCAGTTTCAGAATAAAGCTATCTCAGTTGAAAAACCTTTGGGATGGTTTAGCCTGTCTGCAACATGTAGATAAACCCCCTAAATACGGTAAGGGTGTAAATCTTTGCCTTCAACCAGGGCCGGTTGAATTCCCTCCATTTTTGTTTTTGTGTCATGACATAGTGTGCATCCGACGTAGCCATACGGAAGCCAGGAAGAAGTGAATTTGTTTGAATATATTTTTCAATTTATAACATTCATTTGGGTACATTTTAATTTGATTCTGAATCATAGTTAGTGAAAATCCCAATTCTAATGTAAATCAATTTTTTGGCACGCTACCAAAGTGCAAGGAGAAAACACAAAAGAAGAACATGCAAACTCCACACAGGAAGAATCAAACCTGCATCCTCCGCATGGATATTCTAACCATTCTTCCACCATGCTGCCCAACTTTGATAATAGTATTTAATAAAATCATTATAGAATGCGTGAGAACTCAACAATAAAAAAAATGTGCTACTAACAATGCAAAAGATTTATAATACCATCATATTTTATGACCCTATAACAACTTGATGTCGGTATCGGTGATGCTGGCACCGGTATTTACTTGGTATGGACCGATTCTAAAATTTCAAGTCTTGCAAACTCAAAAGATCTCAAACATACATTAAGAGGTCATAAAAGTGAATGCTATTTATCTACATATACAGCATTATCTGTGGAAAATGATTGTTGATCATGAACCACGGAACAACAAACAACGTTTTAACTGAGGGATTTGCATTAGGCTAGTATGACATAGGAACTAGATTGAAACCTAAGGATTTACTCCGCACGCCTGTGAGACAATCACAAGCAATAATATTCCACTTCTTAAGATTCTTGACCTCCTAAGAAGTCTATGACCCTGTCAACCAATAAGAAGACACGAAACACTAAGATTAAATATTGCATTAGATACACATCTGTCTACTTTACCTTCTTTTATCCATGATGTAACTTTAATGAAACAGCCATCTGCATCTTCACATTTCTACTTCGTTTTATAGGCTTTTCATGTATCCACACTACTCACTCCACTTACCTCATGATGTAGTTGTGCCCATCTATGGTGGCCCCATATCCAGCCCCACGCAGGTTGCCAGAATTCCCCACTACAGCACACCGTAGGCATCGTCCGGGATCCCATGAGCCATAGGGAGATCGTCCAGGAATAACCTGTCACCGGGATCAAACATCAGACCATCAATAGGAATAATAAAAGTTGTTTTCTGGTTGCTTAAGCACATTTTATGAAGCTATTGGCTAATGCTGCTAAACCCTTCATACTAATAAGTGATGAATCAATAATAATAAATGAATCAATTTTCTACTAAATTCCTGTTTCCCATCAATAATCTGATTTGTTTCTCACCTTCTTCCTTCCACGTTTTCATCCCTGGCCTCTAATTCTCACTGTGCTCACTCTGCCTGCTCCTTCCATTGGACTCCACACTGAGATCTTAACTGTCTGTGGCTTAGTTCTATTGCACAAGCTGATAGCAAAGCGCTAATAGTTCAAAACCGTTTCCCCCTGTGACCCCATGGCCAGGCAGTTGTTAGAACAGTGTCAATAATAGCCATTGATGTATATAGTTTGCAAGAAATATGTTTATCATATCAACCCCATGAGTAGTTTTGCAATATTTGTTATTAGGTTTAGAAATTGTGCTACATTTAAAAGTAGTTAAGTGATAATAAATTCAATCACATACCTGGAACAACCTAAGCAGCACCTGCTGAATACTGTGGGGTTTAAACTGGGGCTGCAACATCTACAGGCAGAGGAAAATATGGTTAAGAGGCTCTGCAGTGGAACCACATCTGACAACATAATTGAAATTTAGCGGTGTGCGAATGTGTGTGCGCAAGTGTGTTCTTTCTGGCTGGATGAATAAGTGTAACAGAAAAGACACCGCCCATGTGGACCAAACCACGATCCAACATCATCAGAATAAATGAGGCTAGTAAAATATGCGGTCACAAATTAAAGTGAGTGGAAAATTTTGAAGTAATAGCAATGTTAGCAAACAATGTTGGTTTACTAGAAAATGTAAAAGTGCTTTTTTGGAATGATTGTGCAACACTGAAAGACGGATTAGTGCTAGCTACATATGTATTATTATCCAGAAGCAAAGCTGCGATAGAAAATCATCCAAATTGAGCATAAATCATATTCATAACCTACTTTACAAACACAGATGCCATATTGCAATAAAACTTTTGTTTAGGATCTAAACTGAGATTTTGGTTGCAATGCAAATGCTTAATGCTTTATAATTAAAAAAAAAAAAAAATCCAAAATTTGAAACAGATTTCATGGCAGGGTAAGTCATTGATTACAGTAGCAAATCCATTTTCTAGAGCCACTTATCCTCACAAAGGTTGGAGGCTTGCTGGTGCCTATCCCAGCTGACTTTGGGCAGTAGGCGGAGGACACCCTAACTGGTTGCCAGTCAATCGCAGGGCACACAGAGCAGAACCACCATTCACATACCTAATCACACACAAGGACAATCTAGTAAGTCCAATACACCTGCCATGCATGTTCTTGGAGTGTGGGAGGAAGTAGGAGTACCCGGAGAGAACCTACACGGGTTAGGCAGAACATGCATACTCCACACAGGAAGGCCCAAGCGAGGTGGATTTGAACTCAGGTCTCTGAACTGTGAGGCAGATGTGCTAACCACTGTGCCACCGAGCCATAAAAAATGATAAAATACAATATTTTGAATAAGACACATATGATCAAAACAACCAAAAGAGAGGGAAACCATGTTAGTTATAACGACATCAATTTTGGTAGTCCGGCCTCCGCTAAGATGAGCCATTGGCTCAACGCTGACTGCATGTTATAAGTGCTAGGAGTTGTCTTAATCACGTGTTTGGGATCATGACCATTTAAGATGCCGACCTCTGAGTTGACTAAAAGCGAGCTCTTGCATCTCCTTGTCTGTTTTGTGCTTGTCCTTTTATTCTGGGGACTTGACATTGTTAAAGGAAGACATGCTCTTGCCAAAGATCAAATAATTTATACTTCACAAGAGCCTCCGAAATTTACTCCCACGACGGTGTCTAATTTGGGTATGAATGGTACACGTGTGGTGGGCAATACTGTAGCCATGCACCATTGGCTCCCATCCTCCCTGCACAAAAAGCGCTATTGGCGCTTGAGCGCCAAAATCATCAAACCGGTTTGATACTAGGCGACGATGGCGGGCACCGTCCATGATTCAGACGTGTTCATGCACTGATGGCATAATACCATGGGCTTTTGGAGCATCGATGGCGCCAAGTACGCGCCTGAGAAGTGTATTTGAAGATTTGCCTTGCAGATGGACAATTAGGCGGCAGAAAGTCAAATTAAAGTGCCTGCTCTTACAACCTCTAAGTGGCAGCCGGGGCTGGCTCAATGTGATTTTCAACTTTGGCTCTCTTAAGTAGCGTCAACATCAGCATATTACAGGGGCAAAACGCTCATTCATTTGTCTGAGGATAATTCAAGCAACTAAACATAATTTCTGCTCCATCATTCTTATTTTTACTTTTTCAATCGCAGTTGGCCTCAATTTCTTCCTGACACACATTGTGTTGCTTTACGTCTTCCCCAGCAGCCTGTGTGCCGTCATGTCTAATTCCTTCTCTTTAATTTCCCCTGCTCCCTCTTTGTTTCTCCTCCTCTTGTCTTTCTTGGTCTCTTCGGGACACCAGAGCGGCACGCTGCTCATCAGTGCCGATCAGACGGCACTAAATCTGTCTTTTACTCCTCCATTACCTCTCTGACTCTCCAGCTGGTGCTTTGCCTCCCCCTTGTTTCTTCTTCCCTTGCTTTCTTTATCCCTCCATCCTTCGGCTTTTCCGTCTCAAATCCAGCTTGGCACATTGCACTTCTGTTGTTCTGGGACCATTAATCTTCCTGTAAGCTGACTACGAAGGTACAAGATACCTGGCAGCAACTTCTATCACATGAGTGTTTTATTATTCAGGACAGCCAGTGAAGACATATACATTTTACTTCAAATAACCGTCAGGCGTCTGATACACCAGCATAAGTTCACACTCAAGCTAGCGTTGATAGTCACCTGAAAGACACAAGCTAAGTGTAGTTCCCAAAATGGTAGAAGTTTCTCTGCTCCTTCATCCTCCCTCTGTTGTAATATGCCCTAATGACTTGGCAGCTGTTAGTCACTGTTTGAAGTATTTTGCAGACTGAGCTGGACTGAGCCTTGCGAGTTTAAAATGCACATTGCTATATTTACACTTTATACATAGGTTTAAAAGCACAGTTAAGAGCCATAACCTAAACGATCTCAGAAGATGGACAATTTTCATTGTGTGTAGATAGCTGTTGTACCCAAAGCAGTGGATTGATTGGTTTAATGACAACAACACAATGTGGATTTGTTGATAGGTCACAATTACTATGTAAAAAAAAACAAAAAGCAAAGACATTTTGCCTCTGTAAGCACAATACACAATATGGAATAAATGGTGAACTAGGAACTGGCAGAAAATGTTTCCAGGTGTCTAAAATTATTTTTACTGTAACGTTCAGTGTGTATCTTTTATCTTGTGTTTTCGGGGATCAATGGATTTGCAGATATTGAATAGTCACAGTAACAAAGGGGAACATATTATAATGGTTGAGAAAATGACAAATTTTACATAAGGAGATGGGTGTAAAAGTGATCATTGCAACTTTACTTTTAAAAGCTGTAGGCCTAGTTCATTCATTGCTGTTTACTGTAGATCCGCGGGACATAGGCCATCAACAACTTTTTGTCATTGTTTCTGGTCCTGTGCAATTATTTGTGTCCGTTCCGAGGTGCAACCGGCCAATTTACTCTCAGCTTCTAGGTCCCTTCTCTACATGTGCTTCGATCTTCCGCGCTTCCTCTTCCCCTCGGGTTTCCACGTCTAGATCGAGCAAGTGATGTTCGAGATTGGTTTCCTGTGACAGCTCCCACCCCATCTTCTCTTCCTTGACCTCTTGTTTCACTGATATGTGGTTTGTCATTTGCCAGAGATCTACATTGCCGACAGTTTTTCACCAGTGGAGCTTTAGGATTCTCCTCAGACAGGAGTTGAGGGTTGAAATGTCTGTACTGTTTTAATGGGGGTTTCATTGTTCTCCAAGTTTCCGCGCTGTGCAGAAGGACACAAAATGCAAAGTTCACTGCTCTTCATGAAGCCTCTGGATGTTGAGCCTCATGAAGCGCTTTGAGATGAAAAACACACTATGCCTCATCAAGCAAAACTATATAGATTGTCTGCTTTCAAGATAAATGCAAATGTATATGATTTAATGCAGGAATCTTGACCTTGAATTTCTGGAACAGTTTAAGAATAAATGTGCCACACCAGACGGACTGGCCAAGATACATAAGGATAATCTAAGTTCCACTTCTCATTCTATGGATAATGAAGCTTGGTTTTGGTTAATGAAGCTTCCCTGTTGGGGCCTGGCTCCTGAGGCGGTAGCAGTGCAGAGGGGGAACATACTGCCGCGCAATAAATGTTTAAATAAGATTGGTTTTTCAGAAGGTTTTTCTGCCTTGTCTCACAACTATCCCGTTTTGTCCAAGGTAGTGTTGTAGTGAAGACCACACAAAGGAAGACCAAGAAATCGAGGCGTCTGTATCGAGACTGAGGCAAGGCCAACCCTTTTGGAGGTTAAAAATGAGGCATAATCAGACTAAAAAAAAAAAAAAAAAAAAAAAAAAAAACATACCAAAATGACCACCAGATTTTGTTGTTCATTATATTTGCAACAAAAACAAATTGTATTTTGTTTTGGAAATAATAATAGGAAACAAATCTCAGATCGGAAAAAAATGTTTTTCACCTTTTCTACAAATTATATAATCATACCTATTTAATTTGAACTGTCCTGAAAAGCCCCGATAAATATAATTTTACAAAAAAAACTACACACACACACACACACATATATATATACACACACACATATATATATATATATATACTGTATATATATATATATATATATATATATATATATATATATATATATATATATATATATATATATACTGTGTGTATATATATATATATATATATATATATATATATACTGTGTGTATATATATATATATATATATATATATATATATATATATATATATATATATATATATATATATATATATATATATATATACTGTGTGTATATATATATATATATATATATATATATATATATATATATATATATATATATATATATATATATATATATATATATATATATATATATATGTGTGTGTTTTGTTTTTTATTGCATTCGGCATTTTTCACTGATCACAGTAGTACTGGCTTTTCCAAAATTCCATAGTCTGCTGAAGTCCAAATTTGAGGGACAAGACAGACTAAAAATGCTTTTGATTCCAAGAGACCCTCAAACAGTGGCCTCTTAACCAGTCTTGAGGACAAGAATGCGCTCAAGACTACAACAGTAGTCCACGGTGTCCTTAAAAGAGATGCCTTGGCCACTGGGAAGCAGTGTCAACTTAGCATTTCAAGAGATCTATTTGAGTGCATTATCTGAGCTGGTGGTGTGTTAAATGGGCAATTCATAAAAGAATATTAAAGGACTTTTAAGAAATGAGGCCAAAAACTTTGTTGAAAACGAAGATTGGCTCAACAGTTCCAAAAAAAAAAAAAAAAAAAGGTAAAAATGGGTCATGAGCAAACTGGGTTGAGTTGTAGGTCTATTATGTGTCATGCTTTTTTCTGTGTATAAGTTTTGCAGGAAAAAATGGTTTGTTACTTACCACCCACCAGTAGTAGACATCAGAGGGCAGCTGGATGTTGTCTCTGGTCCAAACAGGCGAGATATCTGGTTCGTAGTTCTCATCGAACCAGTCCGAGACACCGGGATCTCCAACGCACCGAGGGCAGGCACATGTTTGCGGTTGCAGGGAGTCATGCGGGTTCTGTTTGTGCGAGCCCACGTAGCTGGGCACCAGCTTCACCCGCCGAGAATCCTCCCAGCTCGGCGGCTCCAAATAATTGAAGCCAACGCCACCCCGGAGCGAGACGGAGAAGAAGAGCGAGGTGAGAAAGACGAGAACCAACGAGCCAAGAACAATCCAGACTCTTGGAGAACATCTTCCCCGTCTTGCTTTCTCTGCTGTGCTCCCGTCTCCGTTACTACCTGCACCTCCGGGTGCTACTCTGCTTGGCCAAGGCCTCAGCTCCGACAGTCTTGGTGCACCCCTGAAAGGACCCCCACCCCAAAAACCCCAGCGTCTGTCCCGATGCAAGGTGGAGGAAGGGATGCGGCCCCCCCATGGCCATGCCCCCACCCCTGGGCCTGCCACTGTACCCAAACCACCTCTTCCTATGCTTGCTGCGAGTACCAGCCACCGAGGCTAGATGAGAGTGATCGGTCCAACCTTCTGCTTAGCAGTATGGACTACAAAGTTGCACACACTCTTATTTAAGTAAACACACACAAGAGAATTCCCAGTCTGTTTGTCCCACACAAGCTGTGGACTTGGCGATCTTCCTGCGCTTGATCTCTCAGCTCATTTTTTTTTTCTTCCTGCAAATATGTGCTCATCTGACACACAGAAGTTCCTGTTAAATTACACACAGCTGAAGTCGGAGATCTTTGCAAGTCCTTCCATTTCCATCATGACCAGCGCACCATCATTGATTGTATCCACATCTTTATCCTGACTTCCTCCTCAGGTCCTCTGCTGTCTTGATGTGCATTGCTCTCATTTGCTGTCCTCTTTCTTGCCTTCAGCGACAACGCAGTGATGAGTGAGGGTACATGCAGCAAGCCGTCGTCCTTTGCGTCTCTACCATCCGTGCAAGTGATCGAGCCCAGCGCAACTACTCTGCTTTCTCTCTTTCACGGTTTCTTTTCGTGGCACTGTAGTCAGAGCCCAGGGAAGCTTGCGCTCTAGTTGAGTGCAGCGGAGAGAGGGAGGAATAAATGCAGGAGGAGGGGCAGTAAAATGGAGGAGGAGCGGCCTCGAAGGGTATTCCGTCACATCTTGAGCAATTTTATACAAATATTACCTTGGTGTGTGGTCTTGCTCTTTCTATTTTTTACTCCTCCGCTGCTTCCATTATACATACTGTCTGCTGATGCCTATTTACTTTCAATGCTTCACAAAAGCATCTCAATTTGAAGAATTGTCATTAGAGGTGCTTTTGCTCAGTTTTGATATACAAACGTGCTTGGTGTGAAGTTATACCACGATGGCAGAGCCCAGAAAAACATTCTTAAGAATTAAATGCAAGGATTGCGTGGTATTTGGCTACGGGGACTTGGCCGCAGGATGACAAGCCAGGTCGGGTGGAGTGACACGGAGAGGGCGCGATTGGGGAAAAAAAGGCGACTGAACCGATCAATCCTAAATCTCATCTTCTCTTCAGCTTGCTTTGAAAGGACGATAGGAGGGAGGGCGGGGGCTACATCTGTCCTGCTGTCCACAGACAGTATGCCCGTGTATATGTGAGACTTGTGCTTCTTTGCTAATGCCGACGAGCTAAGGTTAGCACACTGTCTGCCAGTAGCATTAATTTGTGTGATTGAAAGGGCAATGCTCCCAAAGTTGACGGTTGGTGCTAAGCTGCTAAATTACATCTAAAAGCAGCACCACTGCAGTGGTACCTTTATGCTCATACTTAGCTGCAAGTATTTCATATGATGCCCTTTATGGCTGCCTCCAAGCAAGTTGTATGCTTTTTTTTTTTTATTATTCAATGCAAAAACACATGCCTCTAACCTGAACCCTCAAAACACAGCACACAGATTTTAAGTCAAGATAAAGTCATTGTCTTTCTGTTTTGTAATCCAGCCACATCCGACAGACTTCTATTGGCAACCTGAAAAGTGAAAGACAGAAAGAGGCAGAATGTCAGACACTGAACCACTATTTAACTTAAGTACAGTACCAACCAAATGTTTGGAAAAACCTTCAAAATCAATTAACCGCAGTTACATACATAACTGTCATTCTAATTGACCCCTCCAAAGTGCCAGAGGCGGTACTTAAAGCACGGAAGGACAAATAACTGCGAGGTCACGAGGACTCAACGGCACTGACCTCAACCTTACATAGGAATATAACAAAGAGCCTAGAGCTGGTGTGAAACGAAGCTGACACGGACGATGCAAACAAAACTGGTAAGATGCAAGCAGGAAACACAAAACCCTGGCCCATTTTATAGGCAGATCAAAGACAAAGCCCAACTTTATGGTGCACCCTCACAAGTCAGGATGTAAACATCATCAAAGCCCACAACAAGGAATTAATGCCAAAGAAGCGACAAATCATAGAAAAAGTACCAGAAATGGAAGAGCAAGATAATACAAATTAACTCGCCTTGTTAAACAAAGCCACAGCGTGTAAATTTTGCGCAACAACAAGGCCATACGAGGATAAACCCAACACAAACATCGCAGCCACCGGAAAGAGGAGAAAAAAAACGCAGACCCAACCGACACGGTCAACGGGCTACCAGCGACGAAAAAAGGACAGCAAAAACTGTGCAACACATACCAATGCAAACCAATGCGCAAGAAGGTTCTGAGAGACAGACTTCTGGGTGACCCTCCCTCCCTTACATATGTCATTCATATATGTCACCCTGTGTCACATTTGAAGCATTGTCAGTACACGTTCTCGTCCTGCGGTCGCATGAAGACCGATGCCGAGCTTTAAGCAGCGCCTTTAGCGGTGATCCGGGGCTCATAGAACCGCCGTTACATACGTAACTGTCGTTTTTCTACGATTTACACATTTTGTGTAGTGGCTTGTTAGTGTCCCCATCATTTGTCATTGACGCCCAGGGATACAATTAAATTGAGCATGAAAGTTGCCGCCACTCCTTTGGGTTTATTAAAAACAAGATCTTGGTGCAAGTTCATTTATTATTCATTTGTAGGGCAGTGGCAAACCAATACTGATAGGTTTTTTCTATCTGTGCTGGTACTGAAAGTAACTCTTTTATGTTTCAATGTAGCTTCCTGGGGTCTTGTTAAATCCCACGCAGTTGTCAACAAAAGGCCTGTGTTTATGTGTCTGATGTGTGTTTCACCAGGTTTTCATTAAGCAAACGTTTATTTCCGCATAGTGGCTGTGGCTCATTACTATGCCAAATGCAGATGTGTCATATGAACACACAAAGCTCAAACAGAATGTTTTCCATCCAGGAGCAAAATCCCTCCAGAATTGATACATTTATTTTCCTGCAACAGCTTGCGGTGGGTGAACTCGACCTTTGTTTTTCTTACTTTGTTTTAGTGTATTGTTGTTGTTTTCATTGTACATAGTCCATTCTCGATATTACAGTATGCATTTTTTCTGATGCAATCTAATTGTTTACACGACTCACTACTCCCCTGTTTGTATTCCATTTCTGTGACAATAGCTCTCATCAGGTGCTACAAATGTCTACAAAACCGTCTTATGTTGAGTGCTCTCATTTGCACCCACAGGCTAAATTGCACCTCTATTGGCTACAATATACAGAGAAGTAGAGTGGAGTCCCTCAAGATCAACACTTTTTTTTTCCAGGTCACTCACAGACATCCAGTTTAATCACATTTGGGAATTAACTTCCATCAAAATTACTAAACCAAAAAGAAAAAAAAAATCCTATTAATGAGCAGTAATTAAAAACATTAAAACCCTCTCAGCAACTCTTGCTGATTTGCAAAGATAAAATGATAATCCCCTAAATATTCCACATTAATATTGTATAAACCATTTTCCACTCAGAATTTAAAAAAAAGTACTAAAACTAGAGTCTGAGAGGGTTCAGCCCTGTGTTGTAAATTGATGCAGAAAACCCTTTGATGGATGTCACTTTAGACACTAGAGCAGATTATCTCTATTATTTCCAATGGGAAGATATTCTAACCAATTGTACAAGAAAGTCAGATTGTTCTTTCCATAAAATGTAGGACTGTCACGATAGAAATGTGTTCTCTGCTGACAAATGTGGCGACGCACATTTTGATTTCCTCATTTTGCTAATGAAAATTCCGCTTAATTCCCTTCATGCATATTAATACAGGTCAAGTAATTACGTTGATGGGAACATACCAGCTTTACACAGGAAATATCACAGAAGTGCTCTATATTTTCTATGACTGTTAAATATCATCCATTCATTCATCCATCCTTACACTGCTTAACCTCACCAGGATCGCTGGTTGTGCTTGCTTGTGCCTATCCCAGCCATCTTTGGGCAGTAGGCGGGGCATACCCTATTGCTTGCCAGCCAATCGCTGGGCACACAGAGACAGAAGTCTGAAGTTTGAGGTAACTAATTAACTAATCCCAAAATGCAAAGGTGATCAGGAAATTGATCTGAGTAAAGCCTGGCTCACGAGGCAAGATTTCAAAATTGTCGGCAGACTTCCCAATCTTGCAAAACCCCACACATGACGAGAAAAAAATTAAGGGTAGATATGGCAAAATCAAGCAAGACACAAAAACCCATTCCATTCGGGATTATTCCCCTGGCAGGCAATAAATCTCGCAAAAACTCCGGAGATTAAATGTGACTTCAGGGTCAATAAACATTGCAAACAAAGAGGACCCATATTTTTTTTTTTTTTGTTTTCAGCAGAAAAAAATAAATAAAGAAAGAAAAGACGGTCAAATTATTGGAAACAGCGCATGCACTGACTTTGTGTTGCGTAATGACTGATTTTATTTTGGATTCTTGTCCTGCTTCCTCACCACTTGGTCACCGTCTATTCTTATTGCTGCACCTCACTGTCATTTAGGTGCATGCTCAAGTCATAGTTGTAAAACTCCAGTCCTCCAGGGACAGTATCTTGCATGTTTTCAAAGTTTCTCTTTCAGACACACCTGAATCAAAAGATTAGGATCATTTTAAGCGTCTGTAGAACTTGCTGATAAGCTTTATTTTAATCAGGTTTGTTGGAGAGAGAAACATTGAAAACATGCAGAATACCGGCCCTCAAAAACTGGAGTTTGACACATGTGTGACGCAATGGTGTGAAGTTGAAGGTCAAAACAATCCAACAAAAAGAATATCCTCGGCTTGAGGACAAAGCTGCGCAAAATTCCTTACCAGGAGCCATGATACACCATACAATGCAGGAAAATCGGAGTGTCCTTGGGATTGTCCGGAGGGCAGAATAAATAAAATAAATAAAATCAGGTAAATTATCCTGTTGTGTGAACTGGCCTTAATTCTGCTCTTTTACATTGCGGCGTTTAGTAGTGAGTTAAAATTTTATTTCAGATGTAATATTATGCTGTTTGTGTTTGTATTATGTTTGTTTTTTACGATATTTTCTTATTGGCTACTTAAGTGCTTGGTCTTCTATTTTGTTATGTAATTTAAAAACACCACTGTACTTATGTAGCAGTAAAAAACTAATATCAAAACAAGTTTTATCCTTTTTTAATATGGTGCCCGCATCCTTTCATTATTTTTCATTAGCATTTCAGTATGTTCTGTTTTTTATTCTTGAAGTGGACCCGAGAAGAGATTTTTAAACCGTTTCCAAACATCTTCAGCTGCAGCAGTTGATTTTCTTGTTTTTACCTCACATCATTAATCACTGTTTTGCTCTGTTCGCCTTCCATCACCATCTCAATCTTATTTGACATCAACCATCGCACTACAACATCATATTTTACCCATTCTCCTTTCGCTTTGTTATGTGTTTTCTCCAATGGCAAAAACAACTGTCTTCCAATCCGATAGCTACTGTTTTTAACAGGAAAACGCGTAGTGCGCAGCAACAGGACACAACTGCAACTAGATGGGAAATAATAGGAAATAATTCCGGATGAAAGCAATCCATTTGCTGTGATGACAAATCAAACTGTCTCAGCTCTGCGTTTCAACTAGGCTGTAACCATGGAAACCAAATATTGGTACCCTCCTGTGAGATTTTTTCTCATTTCTGCCTTCATGTAATTAAGTTATACCCTGGGAGCAATCAATAATTAGGTAATTTTAAAAATAGATAAGAATAATATATTGTAAATGAAGGGTATTTGATTGACTGTTTCTCCTCAGTTTCAAATATATGTTTTCAATGTGTTGGATAGTCAAACAGATGCACATTGAAGAGGGTTAGATCAGTTTGAGGGCGGGCATGGCCTATGTATCTCATCCTTACACAGTTCCCTTGTGTCCAATTAAACCCATCAGACATCTCTCTGCTGGTGGAATGCCAATCAGTATCTATTTGTGCGCACCCGCAATGGCCTTGAAAAATTTGAATGAATGTGTGTGTGCACGCATGTGCTTAACATTTCCCCTTTGATTCATATCTACAGTATTTCCCCGAGCCTACACTTCTCAGTTTTACATAATTGACCAGAGAAATATCTGAAGAAGAAGAATGTGGTGGATTCCCTCCCAGAGAAACGGTAGGAGCTTTTAAAGAGCACTTATAATATTTTTCCCTGACACCAAGATAAAAGGTGTCACTGAAAACCAATTACCTTTCAGCTACCTGCATCTTTGTTCTTGTTTGTTATAGGCAAACGATAATGCATATTCTACAGACAAAGTAGTGATTTTACAACAACAATAAACAACTTAATTGAGATAGTTCATAGATGGGCAACTTAAATCTTAAAAGTTATTGTCACTGGGGGCCCACAGAGAAGCACTTATTTCATTACCAGATCTATGACAAAAACATCATTCTAAATCTGTACAAAGTACATGTTCTTTATGTATTTCGTTTTTGTTCATACGACACGTCTCAGTGCATTTATAAGAAATCCACTATCCTGACTAGGAGTGTCATTACAAACGTTTCACTTCTGGTGAAGATATTAGGCCTACTCAAGTCATAATATAGGGCCATATAAGACCCAGTGTTTGCACATAAAGTCACGTTTGCCATCTAGAGGTGAGTTGTGATACAACAATTTAAATCTAACTCCTGCATACTTGCATTGGCCACTCATTGATTCGCATAGTACCAGATTTTTTTTCCAACCATCCCCCCTCAAAAAAAAAGTTAAAAAAGGTCGCAGGCTGGAGGGCCACAACATATACAGTATATATATATATATATATATATATATATATATATATATATATATATATATATATATATATATATATATATATATATATATATATATATATATATATATCATGCAAGGCTCTTATTGTGCACAGTAGAAGTAGCAAAATTAGTACCTGAACTGAACATGTACCTAATGGACCAAATAATGAGAATGAAGGCATGCAAAGAAAAGAAATCTCTTAGTATGTCAGCAGTAGACCTCACTAGTCGCTTTAGCATAATAGACCTCACGCCCTCTCACCTCACTTTTTCCATCAAATTTTTACAGTCAAATCCCAGTGGTCATGCGCAGACCCCTTTCCTCTCTCATCTCATCTTTTCCATCTCCTGATGTCCTTTCTGCATTTTGCATTACGGCGAGCAATGCATATAACCTGTGTGAACCTTGCAATATAATTGGATGTCACACTCCCTTTTCAACTGACCTTTTCACACTATGCTACCATTACAGAGGGTCCATTTCAGTTGCGGGAGAGTCAAATCCAATTTAGTGATATTATATGACAGTCAAGCACCAGGGACATGACTAAAATGGCATGTAACAAGAATGAGATTGAAAACGCCGCAGTGCATCCCACAATGAATGACTAAGTAAAAATACAACAAAACAAGAAAATAATTAGACCAATTCAGCTTTTTTTTCTATTTCTTCCAGTAATAATTAAGCAGCCATAATCAGGCACAAAAAGGCCCATCAAAGTCTCAAGGTCTCTGTATTTTAGTAAGTATTGAAAAAAAAATGTCTTTAGCAAGGCCTTTAAAAAAATGAGAAATGCTTTTAATGTGTTGTAGACATGGAGAAAAATGTCAGAGTACATCATTTACTGAAATCTGAAGTGTGTTTGGTGCTCCGGATGTCTCAGTAGCACCATAGAACCTCTGGTACTATGGTCATCAATTTGGCCAAAGTTGCTAAACATAATAGATGGTTTGAACTGCCGCAACATGACTGATACGGTACACATTTGCTTTCTATTGGTGTTGTTGCATGAAAAGATCCAATGCTTTTTTTGCACCAAGACGTTTTCCTGTAATATGTCTCTCCTCTTACTCGCCTCTCACCCCCGTCTCCCTATTAGTCTGATGTCGAGGTGAGAGGAATACTGAGGCAGGGGGGAGGATCTTTGGTCCTGTGGGCCAATGCCAGCTGCTTACTGATACACAGAATACTATTGATTTACTGAACAGCACATTTACTCCACTAGAGTTTCTGAAAATGAAAGCTATATGGAGTGTTTGTTAGCAAGATGAATGCCTTGAACAGTTTATAAACAACACTATTCAATGTTGGATTAGTATGGGAGTTGATGTGTCTTTATGTGACTGTTGCTATGGCAATGAGTGATCCTGCGAATGTGTGGCAAAAATACAAAAGTGTACAACAGAATAGAGTTTACACTTATGTTATCTTGGTAAATACACACATGCTCAGGTAAAATATTGACACATATAACAAGACTAAATTACAACGACAAGAGAAAGAAAAAACATTTTGGAAAAGTGCCTGGGAACTGCTTCACAATTTGAGGGCTGTGACGGCCATTTTTGGTGGTACCAGGATTTTACACAAAAGGTTTTGCAATGGCCTTGTAGAGATGACATTGTGAAAGTGATTTCAAATACAGTGGAGTATCATAAGCCTCTCTGGGAAAAAAACACAGACATTATGATTAGGGTAGCTTGAAAGGTAGTAGCATGTATGTTCGCTTTTTACCAGTTTGTTCTAAACGTCAAGATACAGTATATAAACTAATGTTGATAATATATTAAGATAATAACTAATATATTGTAGATAAGTAAACCAGTGAAGTTTTTCTAGGTCAAGGAAAGACTTTTGTGGACACGGCTTCAGTCCAACACCGTGGACAAGTTGATTGTCTTTGCTCCCTGGGTGCACTGTAGTATTTCATCAGAAAAAGGATTTCTGCCAGACGGCTGAGGTGAAGTTGACTGCAAAGAAAATTAAGTCTCTCTCTTTAAATTTTTGGTACACATCCAGGAGCTTATGCTTTATGCCTGCGGTTAAGAGGAAAATTGTGTTTAGGGAAGCAAGAAAATCAGTGACAAACATTTTCTTCTTGCTTCTGAGTGACGTCCCGAATGTTTTTAAGACATATTTTTGTGGTTACAAAAAAAATATTGCTACTGTCAACTGCCATAGAAAAAACTGTGAGAAGTCAAATGTTAGAAAGCAGGATGGTGTCACTGCAAGGCTGTTGCCCCAGCAACAATCAAGTCAAGACAACTAACTCATTTTAAACATAGTTTAACTAATCTCTGGTTAGACCTGATCTTAGATTAAATATTGTTGATGCAACCTCTTAAAAGGCTTACATAAAAAATTTTTAAACATCCCGTGTATACTTTTCCTTATCTGAACATTTTGGCCAACTTGCACTTTGTCTTGCAGTCAACGAGTAAGCTTGACATCTTCAATGTTGCATGCCTAAGATCAGCTGCTACTGCTGCCAGCCTCCCACTGTCACCACAGTAACCATTCACCCCCCCCACCCCCCACCCCCCCCCCCCCCCCCCCACACACACACACACACACACACAACAAACCATCTCCAGTCTTCTCCGCGGAAAGAAAAGACAATCTACTCTCAGTTAGCCTGTGCAACTTTATTAGAACTGTGTGCTCCCTGGATATTAAATTAGCCTAGGAGTTCATTAAACAGGATTGGAAATAAATCTTGAATTGCGCCTCCATACCTGTGTTAGTACTTTTCTATGACACCGACTATTCGATATTATCAGCTACCACACAATTGTAAAATATATTGCATATATTACATATTGAATTTATTACAACTAATGGTAAAATATATGAACAACAAAACACTGACAAAGACGTAAGGTGTATGTGATATTAAAATGAAATTAGTTAGACCACTTTATTACAGAATATTAATTAATCTCTCAGTTTTTTACATTTCTTGATAGCGTTACATATAGTATAACGTGTCGGTCTGTGCTCATATTTTCAATGCAGTTTCACACTATACCCATCAAATAAAATGATCTCGGAGCTTTCATGAGTGCTTGTAAAAGAAAAAAAAATGACTGTGGGCCTCCAACCTAAAGGTATTTAAAGTGAAAAGTTTAAACTGCAGACGCATGAAATTTCTTCAACTCATTAAGTACTAAATTTGCTGTCAACGCACATGCAAGGTGCTCTGGGTAAGCTTTTTCCGAGAAATCTTCAAGTTAAAAAAAAGGCTAATACTCATGTCATAATGCTGTACAGTGATTTAAATGAGCAGCCATAAGATTTCAACTCCTCTGTTCAACTTGCCATTTTTTCAGTCAGTTAGCTAAGTCGAAAAAGAACATTTCAAATGTCATCTTCATATTGCTGTCCATAAATGGCATTAATTACATGTGGGTGTTCAGCAGGCTCATGACTTTTAGGAAGAAGCTGTTTCTGAATCTGGACCTTCTGCTGCAGAAACTGCAGAACATTCTATCAGAGGTAAGCATGGAAAACTGTGGGGGTGAATTGGGTTAGATGCATGTATATAGTTGTGGTAAATAGAAAATCTAAATGTTAAATAATGTAACTTTGTACCAATGCACCAGGTTTTTCCACCTCAACAATGTAGTTCATTGTCATCCTGAATGAGGCCCACAGCAATTGCTTTGTCAATAAACTTCAGGACTTAGTTGGAAGTGAATCTGGGACAATTGTCACAGGTCATTGGGTTGAATAGCAGCGGGCTGAGAACATGGCCATGCCGTGACCTGCCACTCAAGGAGACGACGCTGTACATGGTAATTGTTCTCACGTACAGATTAGGTTCTCCACAAGCCAGAATTGTTTTGTCAGTTGAAGCTTTTTTTCCTTGTTGGAATTGATTTTTTGGATAGTCTTTTTTTTTTTAATATCCTCCAATAAATGGATGTCAACTTCCACAGGCAAAAGCGTTAGGGGGTCGCTATCCGTTGCTATGTTCAGCAGCGTCGGACTGAAAAGATCTTATAGGTTTTAACAGAAGGATTTACATTTCAAATCTGTTCTCAGGATTCTGAGAATGTGCAGTGGTCTAATGAGCTGTGTGTATATGTGTATGTGTGTTTACATGAGGTTTAAAGAAGAATCCAATTAGGAACCTATAAGTTGTGTGTCTTATTAGCTTTGGTTCCTATGTCCTGTAGACCAGGGGTCCCAGACCTTTTCCACACCGCGGACCAGTCAAAGCTTGAGATTTTTACAGTGGACTGGGGGGGGGGGCATTGACAAATATAAAGTGTACATAAAATATGAGCTCACCATTACCAACAAACTAATGGGAGCCCTCAGCTTGTTTCTCTCTTCACACAGATGTGTCTGTGTCTTTTTGCAATTGCATTTTATACTCTTCTCTGACACACATAGTTGAAGTTCAAACAATTTGCTGACAGACTTTGCACTTGTTCATAAACTGCTTAAATGCCACAATCAAGTATTTAATAAATAATTGTAACTATTGTAGACCACGCATCCAATCAATTTCATCCTCATCCTCAATTTCACTCTTTGGCTCCTTTTCAAAGCATGCAGTTTTAAAATGGTGACGAAGGGATTTATTGCCTGGCCCCAGTACAAGTACTGTATGTGTACTTGTTACTTACATGTTAGTGTCCTTCTACTGCCGACAGTATAAGCATAACCACTAGTCAGTATTAATCAGTAATTAAATTATGAGAACAAACTAAAATAATGTTTATGTAGAACCCAGCAGTCTTTTTTTAATGATTATTTTACTGTATATGAAAAAGTTACTGTTCAAGTCTTCTTGGCTATACAATCGACTTATTGACTTACAATGAGAGCACACAAATTTGTGTGGGACTATGCAGGCATTCTTTGGTGTGGCGCTGGAACATGCACACTACAGCATGACTCTAGTTGATTTCTTTCCCCTAGCACATGCACTTTGTGCTCTGTCAGTTTAACGTGTTTAATATTTGTTTAGTGACCCAAGCAAGAGAATAAGCAACAGAAAAGAAGTCTTATTTCAGTCTGAGAAACAACTGCACCGTCCACTCTATCTTCCACTGCTCTATGACAGACTGCTGTTGTCTCTTAGCAACGCTGCCAGGCAAATCGATGAAGGGGAAAATGGAAAGACATTGAGATAAACACGGGGCGATGGGACGAGGGGCCTACAGGGCAAAAACAGACGAAGAGGAGTGAGAGGATCTACAGAGCAGATTGATGTTTTGATGAAAAGAGGAGCTAAGAGAATGAAAGGAAGAAGGTAGCCCACAGTGAACATAATTTAGGTAAATTTTATAGGTTTTGGTCCGTTTCCATTGTATTACCTATTGTATTGTCTATTGTGGTATTATGCAGTAATTATAAGGAGTAAATAAGCAATAATAGACTTCTTTATGTCTCAGTTTTTCTGAAAAAAAATAAATAAATAAAAAAAGTCGCTGCTATGCAAATAGTTGCATCTCAGAAGGGTGCCTGCCCACTTGAAGGTGAAACAAGAGTTTCATCCTATTTCCACGGAAAATATTTTGTCCAACAGTAAAAGTAGGTAAAAAAATGAATAAATCCTCTTCCTTCCAGTCTCGGGCCACAGTAAAAAAAAAATAAAATAAAGATTCTGTCCTGTCATGCTGAAAATGAGTCCCCTTCCAAATGGCTCCATTCAAAATGAATCACACTTCTGTACTACTCCCATTTTTTTTTAATCATGGCTGAACTAAAAAATGTCTAAGTTTTTTTCTTTCTGTCTACTTCATCATCCTTCTCCCATCATTTTTTGTTTTTATCCCATTCCATCCCAATCCTGTGACTAGGACTAAAGTCGACTCCCACCCTGAGGGTATCCTGCAGCGTTCCCAGACATGAGGGACACGAGCTGCATATTTCCAAAAGTAATGTCTGTGAGCATCAAGTTCTGAATTTTTCCAGATCGTAACAATTTGGCTAGGTTATGAAATACTAGCCTCATTGAATTTCTTCAGTCCCCGCATACAACTTGATAGCTAAGATGAACAAATAACATATTTAAGCGAAAGCTGGACTACAAAAGCTGACAATCAAAATTAAGCCAAAAGTAAGCTGTGCTGTAACATTATCAGTGATCTGATAGACATTTGATAAGCAGCACATACTGTAATTAAAAAATGGTGGAGTATTCGTACTTGGAGACATGTCTGATGCATGCGCCACATGCACGGATCCTCAAAGCTAGGCCACCCATTTGAACAGGAAAGTTCTTTGTCTTGTCAAATGAATAAATTGATTGGATAATACCCTTGCGACTGAACAACAAAATTGTGGCGAGTGAAACTGCAGAGTGGCTTGTAACACTTGGAAACCACCAGCCGCAGTGGCTGATGAGCAACAGTTAAATCATCAAGCCCTGGTGAATCGAATGCCACTATATGTTAATATCAAATTCGCAAGTGATCATAATGGTACCGCCTCATCTTAAGTTTGAAACAGGTTGTGAGTTTTTTGTATTGTTTTTAATATCTAAACAGCAGCGCATCAACAACGCTGATCAATTAATCAAGAAACAAACAGTAAAATATATACGTATTTAAATATGTTGTGATTCAAAACCAGTTATAATTTTAACATATTAAATTAATGGAGTAATCAACAGTGTAATATATTCTAAATATACTCAATAGTGTCAGCCCTATTTCATGAACTTACGAGTGTCAGAAGCATGTAAAGTTGTTTCTTGTGCTCGGTGTAAACATGGATGTATTTTTGGATAATTGTCACTTAAAATACAGTTCAAATAGACTGCCCAAAATTTTAGATATTCCAAATGCATCCGAGTTGGTCACTTTCACCTGTATAGTAAATACAACTTAATTTAGTTTTGATTTTGCCACTGCAGAATCTCCCATTTTAAAATGAGAGAATACTTGCAAATAATAAAGGTAATTCGTTCAAACACCCAACATTTGAGGTGTACATTGAATACAGGTTGGAAAGGATTTGAAAGTCATTGTATTCTGTTTTTTACATTTACATAGAGTCCCACTTTGATTGGAATTGGGGTTATACTTTTTACCTAAGTGAATTTAATGTTGATGTTTGTACTATGTATTCCGGAGTATTGTTTTGTGTCTTGAAATAATCAATTAATCATCATTAAGGACTGAAATGATTATTTATTGTTCTTTTATTAATACACTGCATATGTGTATTAATAAAATGGTCCTGAGTGCAAGTGATCATTTTAGCTAAACAAAAATGGCTTTTGCCAAAGTATTGTACAGACTTGTACAAAATGTCTTGGAAATATACATTTTAACCATGTCCTTGGAAACACACGCACGCGCGCGCGCGCGCGCGCACACACACACACACACACACATACACACACACACATACACGAGTGCCTTCGTGTGTGTGCGTGCGTGCGTGTCCTTGGTTTTAGCTACATGATGGGGACCAAATCCCGGGTTTTACTAATTTAGTTGGACCTCTTGGACTTGTGGAGACCTTTTTGGTAGACCCCACAAGTTAAGACCTCATTTTGACGGTCAAGACTTGCTTTTAAAGTGTAGGTTTTTAATTAGAATCCCGTGTTAGGGTTAGGGTCAGGCAATCGGGTGTGATGGTTAAGGTACTGTATGTCAATTCCGATAGACCCCCCCCCACCCCCCTTCACACACACACACGCACGATTGAAAGTGTGTTGTGCAGGATCCATGCAGGAAACAAGTGAACCTCACCGGGGTGGGCAAGTTAACAAAGGGGCTGACATGCAGTTTAGCGGTATAGTGAACCTCCAACCGGGGAAGGGAGGGATGCAAAAATCTAGCCTCAAGGGCCAGTGGAGGAGGTGCTTGCATCTTCATTCTCATAATAAAACAACATGAAACAAAACGACACTTCCTTACAATAAATCGCAAAAAAGAGGGAAAAAAACCAGATTCATCTTACTGTATCAGATGTTCCTCGCGAGATTTTTGGCTGATAAATCTCCCAAATGCGTTGATTTGAAACAACCTCTTCACTCCCAGTCGCTCGTTGGTGATTCGTCACACACTCTGAATCAAAATGTGTATTTTTTCTGCTCTCCTCTGTTTGAACGCCAAAGGCGTTGATGAATCGGGATAGCATTCGCTAGGAGAGGACGTTTGCGTATCCAAACTAGCTCAACAAAGACAGATGTCCTAGACGAGTCCTAGCATCATTCTGCTAGAGTAGAATTGAATGAAAAAAGAGCTTCAGCAAAGCGGCGGACTGTTCTAGTAGTAGATCCCCATGGTCCATGAAGAAAGAGCAGGTGGGGGGGTGTGTGTTTGTGTGTGCGTGTGTGTGTGTGTTTTTTTTAAATCCCTGGGAAGAACGCTCCTCCACGCGCGCCCCATAGACCGCTGCTGCTGTTAAGCTAGCACTAATGTAATTAACAAGGTACTACTTCCGGTTGGGCCCCTTCAGATTTAACCATGTGTCTTGGATAACCTACAGTAGTGTGTGTGCGTACAGTAAATAATTCAGTGGCGGTCCGTGACTTTCACACGTACGCCTTCTGTGATGTCAGACTTTCCAATAAATACATATGATATATGTACATCTCAGTGCGAAGAGAAAGAGCATGAAGAGAAAGAGCAGAAGAGGTCAAGAAAAATCGTGAGGTATTGTAAAGACTGATCGATTGTGACCGCCGATTGTTTTGGTGAGAGCAAGCCTCTTCTTTATAATAATATGTTATATTATAATATGTAATATGTTTGTGGTATTTATTTTCGTTCATATTCAAATAATAGTAAAAAAAATAAAATGATGTTCTTCTTATATTAAACTGAGATTTGTAATTTGGTGAATATTTATTTTAAATTATTATTTTTTTAAGTTGTATATATATATATATATATATATATATATATATATATATATATATATATATATATATATATATATATATATATATATATATATATATATATACACAGTACTCACTATCACTTTTTTTGTCCGACTGACTTAGTACGCAAAGTGTGGTCTTTACCGTCACCTAGTGGAATGTTTGTGCCGCCACTCCGAATTTCTGTCAGGCAGTGTGTGTGCTACCAAATGTGACGTAGTTTAAGTTGTGAAAGGACCCCCTTAAACGGCGGTACGTCGTCGGCTTTACTGCACCCGAAGACTGTTCAATTGATGTAATTCAATCAACTTGAAATCATAATCATCTTGTTTAACACACCGGTAAATATGATGCTTTATGAAAGTAGTGCTTATGTTTTATCGAACACTTATTGTATGTGAATAGTGTGTGCTCGTAAGATAGCACAAATATAGGATGCGACAGTCAAAATTAGAATCAGTGCTTTGTATGAATGGGCTCCCGCCACAATTAAAACGAAGTGCTGTTTTCGTGCATGCATTGTAAAGATAATTTCTTGCTTCGAGCAACATGGGCTTACATCATGTGTTCAAACTTTCAAATACGTATGTGGGTTTTATTTTAATTCGGTCTCGGGGAGATCAACTTCGCCGGCTAAGCTAACAGTTGGAGCAAAGCTACCAGCCCATATTTCGCTTCTGTATTTATTTATTTTTTGAACAGACAGCAAATAAGTGACGTTTAGAACATAGTATTATGTTGGATATCTTTTAAAGTATTGTTTACATCTCTTCCTTTGTGAAGAGTGAATGTCATTACCGTCAAGTGAAATGATTTACATCAGCATACACACATGGAGACGAACAACCGTAAACACTCACTCACACACCTAAGTGCAATTCGTCGTGTCCGATATACGTATCTACCATTACAATTCATGGGAATGTAGGAGTATTTGGAGAAAACCTACAACGGCACAAGGGAAACATGCAAACAGGAATGCGGGAGCAGGAATTGAACCTAGGACCTCAGAACTGTGAGGCAAATGTGCTTACCAAGTTTCCATTTCATCAAGATGTTATCAAATAAAACAAAATTGACAGATCATGACAGCTGTATGACCTTTGACACTGGTCTTGCCTTTGAGCAAGGCAAGGCTAAACAGGTGCAGCATTGTTTGTGAGCAACTTTTGTTCTGCCATTATGCGTTCCTGCTACTATGTGATTTGGTTCTCTGTGGCGTGTTACACATAAACACATCGGTAATCAGTTTTAGAGGTGCACACCCTTGCTGGGCTAAATTGATAAATGAAAGCCTTTTTTTTTTGAGGTAACTGACCCTTTTTTGCCCCATTTTCAGACTGCTGAGCTAAGTGGTCTTTTTACCTTTGGACTGGCCTGTCGGGAAGCCACAGTGAGACACAGTCATGTTTCTCTACAACATAACTCTACAGCGTGCCACTGGCATCACACATGCCATCCATGGTAACTTCTCGGGTAAGTTTTGAAAACTGTCTTTTCCCAATCACCTTGAAGCGGTGATTAAAATTTCTGCCACTTTCATACTAAATAGTATGTATTTAGTTGGAAGGCGGCTGTTAATAGATCAACAATGACACCGCGACTGTCCTCGCTCTCGCATGCGTACATGAATTAAATGAGCTCACTAGGAAGAACTATTCGTATAGAGCAGAAAGCAAAATGTAATCAACACAATTCATAACCTCGGCATGTTCTCAAAATAAAATGTAAAACAATGTATTGCAAACTCCAAATTAATTCACGCACACATATTCCATATGTCCACACATTGACATACATGTATGTAAATGAATGAAAATATTGTCTGTACTGAACTAATGTTACAATTGTGACTGATAATGCCCCCGATATGCTCAGAGATGAACAAACTGGCACACGTTTCATGCGTTGCATATAAGATTTACCTGCTCTCTTGAAAAAGTTAATTTTTGTATCTTGTATGTCATAGATGTACTGAAAAATATTAATATATTTCATTCGGGCGATAGTTTTTCACATAGAATTTTGGGATTGCAATTTCATTTGAAATGACAATGTATCTTGTTCTACCTTTTTTTTTGTTTCATCTTATTTTGTATTATAAAAGCTGTACAAATTATTTCGCTTTAAAAAGTAACATTTTTTATTGAAAAAGGCATGTTACTTACCCATCAAAACTTATTAAATGTGAAAAAATGTCTATCAAATGTTTCCCTTTGATATTCTCGGGTGCATGCAATTATTTATTTATTTTTTTTGTGGGTTACATGGGGATTTCATATATTGCGTTGCGCCTCCACTCCCCTGCAGCACCACAACGGCGACGGTTAGGTTAGGCTCCTCCTACTGCATGTGTCTGCCATGCCTCAGAGAAGAGGAGCAAAAACAGTCGTGTCGAAACTACAACAAACACTCAAAGTAAAGAGCAGATCTTTCTACCAAAAAGGCCTAAGTCATATCAATGGTTACAATATGAAGAAGACAATGACGAATACTACATCTAAGTTCATTCTATAATTTTAATAAATTTTTCTGTGACATCTGTTAACACCTGTTCTTGGTTTTTGCACACGTCTTGTAAATGCAATTTGAACCTTAAGACTTACTTTGTCCTTTTTATTGTGGAATTTTTGGGACTCCAAACATTTCTGTTGGGACCCATAGCTTTTTAGTATTGAGAGTCCTGGGGACCCAAGAGTTTCCAGATGTAAAATGGGAACAGTTATTGTCTGCTCTTGTCACTAATGCCTTTTTCTACCCTGTTGGCTCAACACAGTACATGAGTTGTGTCAGAAAAGCTCCAGGACTGGTCTAATGAAAGTTTGTTGATCCTAAACACGATTACCCCTTTACCTTGAAACAGAAACTTGAAGATTTGAATATATCTTTGGTAACAACAGTCCTCGGACATTTCTGATTAACATTTTATGTGTGTATGCTTTCATTCTTCTGTTTGAAAGCTTCTCTTTTCTATTTCGAGCATTTCTTTCTAAAATAGAACTCATCAAGTTGACCTCAATGTTTTTTTTTTTTTTTTTTTATCTGTTGCAAGACTTGTTGTCCATCTGTAAAATTGTTATTTATTTTTTAATAGGAACCAAGATGCAGGAAATTGTTGTTTCCAGAGGAAAAATTATAGAATTGCTGCGGCCAGACGCAAACACGGGAAAGGTGCACACGCTACTCACCATGGAAGTGTTTGGTATTGTGCGTTCACTAATGGCCTTCAGACTCACGGGAGGAACCAAAGGTATGTAACACATTGCATGTACAATTTCTTTTTCTTAGACAAATTGAATTGAGAGATGACTGTGGCTCTTGGACACGGCTCAGCAAACTTAAATACCCTTAAGAGACATTTTGACTGTATCACAGAAAAATAACCTTATTCACAAAACCTTTCATTACATCTAAGGTGAGGATTACATTGCATATTAAAAAGATATAAAATAAATGACTTACACGAACTTATTCAAGAAATTTAAGACAAACGTAAATGATCCACCTGCCTCCACCCAAAATGCAAATCAATAATGTTGTCTGTTTTGTCAACATTCTTTTGCATGTGGCTCATTTAGTCAGTCAAAATTAGGGACAATTCCACATAGTTTTCTATGTCTGTCTGTCTGTGCGTGCGTGCGTGTGTGTGTGTGTGTGTGTGTGTGTGTGTGTGTCTCTCTCTCTCTCTCTCTCTCTCTCTCTCTCTCTCTCTCTCTCTCTCTCTCACCCTTTTTTTTTTTTTTTTTGCTGCTTATTTACCAGTCTGGCTTATTGTCCAAAATTCACGGTTTTCAAGTGTCTTGTGGATAGCAAACCTTTCTACTTTATTAAACATTCTCATTGATAATGTTTTGTAGATTACATTGTTGTTGGAAGTGACAGCGGCCGTATCGTCATCTTGGAATATCATCCGTCCAAAAACATGTTTGAGAAAATTCATCAGGAGACCTTTGGAAAGAGTGGCTGTCGCCGCATTGTCCCTGGACAGTTTTTGGCAGTCGATCCCAAAGGCCGAGCAGTCATGATAGGTATGTTCAATAATGTTTTGTAGGGTGTTAATTCCAAATTAAATGGCTGTGTAAGATAGCTGTAGCACCTACTTTTAAGTTATTGCTTTACCTCAAACTACGCTACGGTGACAAGGGCTGGAGAATTTATTTTAATCAAACTGACATCAGTCAATTACGCTGGAGTGAGGGGAAACTGCCGTAGCAACACCATAAGATCTAGCTTCTAATGTAACCAATGGTAATGCACCAAAATTATTCGCCGACTGCCAATGGGAAGGCATTGTGTTAAGAGGGAGGGGATTTTGTTAAAAGTATTTTAGATAGTATAAATTGTTATCTATGCTTCTAATGATGACATTATTGTGAACTGTCTTTGTCCTTTCTTTTGTTTAGGAGCAATAGAAAAACAGAAGTTGGTTTATATTCTCAACAGAGATGCAGCTGCACGACTGACTATCTCCTCTCCACTGGAGGCCCACAAAGCCAACACACTGGTATACCATGTAGTGGGTGTGGACGTCGGCTTTGAAAATCCCATGTTCGCTTGTCTTGAAATGGACTATGAGGTACTAGCATGTAAATGGTATTATGCAAAAAAAAAAAAAAAAAACACACATTTTATCTTGAACACCATGTGATGAGTTTGTCATGTCTCTTCTCTGATCTTAACTGAAAAAAAAAAAACACTTCCCTTGACTGGTTGCTCATAAAATTAGTGCTGGGTTGCCAACACATTCCTTGTACATTTTAATTTTTATGTCTTTTTTTTTTTTTTTTTTATCCTGTCTGCCTATACAGGAAGCTGACAACGACCCTACTGGAGAAGCTGCAGCCAACACGCAACAGACACTCACCTTCTACGAGTTGGACCTTGGGTTGAATCATGTGGTCCGCAAGTACAGTGAAGCTTTAGAAGAACATGGAAACTTTCTCATCACTGGTAGGCAAACGTTTACAAGTTGATAGCGTGTAAAGCATTATTAAACATACAAGAACATTTGTTTAGTGTTTTCCTATATGTTCGCAATAATAAATGTTCACTGCTTAGAAAATAAGGTCTTATGGCTTAGTACCTGTTTGTCATTCACATGATTCTCCTCTCGCATATCTAGTTCCTGGTGGGTCCGATGGGCCAAGCGGAGTTCTGATCTGCTCTGAAAACTATATCACATATAAGAATTTTGGAGACCAGCCGGACATTCGCTGTCCTATCCCACGTCGTAGGGTGAGTCATACTATACATAACTCTATGGTGTAAAGAAAAAGTATGAGCATTTATAGTTCATCCTCATCCAAGTCAATGGAAGGTTACATTCAATATCTAGTGTCATGTGCACAGTGGAGAAACAAGTTTATTACTTTGCTGTCCACACAAATGTCTAAAGAAAAAGAGTAAATACAAGGTTAAAACCAATTAAAAAAAAGATATAAACAACACTGAGAGAGCACAAGTTTGAGCCGCCAGTGTGTTGGTAATGTACAGATACCTAAAAAGCTGTTCAAGCCTGCATGGTAGGTTAAGTACTGCTATAAGGGGTGTGCAAAAGAAAGAGCAGCTGTAGAAGCTGCTGAGGACCGTTGGTGACCAAACCTCCTTAGCTTACTCAGAAAGTACCGGTGCTGCTGAGCCTTTTTCACCTCCTTCAGTTGTGTGGTCTTTAGTGTCCAGGTGAGGTTTTTCCTGATGTGTACGGCCAGGTATTTAAAGCTGCTCACCCTCTCCACTTCTCGACTTTGGATGAAAAGTGGTTTGAGTCCTTCTCTCCTTCCTTATGTTCACTATCATCTCCTTGGTCTGTTTTGAGGGTAAGGTTGTTGTCCTCATAACACGCCACCTCCATCCTAAGTGCCACTTCATCACTGCATGTCCTATCACCGTGGTGGCATCCGCGAACCTCAGAATAGCGGTCTCCTTTCTATTCAGAATACTCCCATGTTCATGCAATAGATGTCATGGATTGTCCCTCTTAAGTTTTAAAATTGCTTATATTTATCCCATAGACAACTTACTGGTCTTCATGTTTGTCTAACAGCAAAAATGGTTTTCACAGATGAAAGCCAATGTCTAACACAAACGCTAGCGAACGTTTAATTATTTCCTCTAAAAGGTAAAACTTTAGAAACTAGAATCAGTTATATGTTGCAATACCTTTCCTCACTTGAAAAGTGGTTGGCTTCAAACAAAAGGTGTTCCACCCTGAATTGTTAAGCACATCTGTAAAATGAAAATGACAGCTGGAATTCTAAACTTTTGTCTCACTCATCTTTTGATCTGAAACCCAAATGTCTTCAGTATATACAATACAAACAAAGGAATTGATTGATCTTGCTGTCCCAATACTATTGGAGGTGACTGTGCTTCTTTTTGCATCTGTATCTTCTGTAACACTTGTCTCAGTTAGGGGCCATACCGAAATAACCATTACTACTCACAATCCATGTTCCTGCAGCATTTGAGTTAGCCAAAGAATCTGTAGAAAAAACATGCATACCAACACGCAAGCAGCTGAGTAGAGATTTAGGAAAGAAATACCTAATGAATGGACCTGTTCTCGATCACTCTGAGGTTAACTCAATTCAACTCGATGTTTCTATGCTGCGAACAACAAAGGCCGTTTGCTTTCAGTGAGTTAAATGACAAGCTGACCCTTAAACCTTGAACTTGCCGCCTTTCCACCAAATTGAATTTTGAGCCCATAATGTACAGGTTTCCTGAGGCTAGACATATGACTCCTGTGAATTGCCAGTATGAATGCCTGGCCAAAATTGGATTATGTTTAAAAGAAACCTCTAATTGGAACTGAACACAACTTTGTGTGGAACATGTCTTCAAGACAATGCTAATGTACTGTGAGTACATGTTAACAATTTTTTTATTAAAGCAGACTGATTGCAGAGTTTATGCTCTATGGCTGTGACAAGAGCCCGTGCGACGAGATCTTGCAAGATTAGGACGCCATGAGATTTCTTGTCCCCTCTTATCAAAAGATATGTATAATAGTTGGTCATACTTTGGTTTTCCAGTTGAAGAAAAAAATAGTAAAATATTGGCAGAAATGACGAAGACGGTTTGAGGACACTGCGACAAAACAATCTGCCAAATACCAGCTGGTGCTCCATGCATTTTGCTAAAATATTCAGCATTAGATAGATAGATAACAGCTGTAGCTTTTTATATTTGTTTGCACAGTAAATCATTTATTAAAACCGGAAAATCTATGTTAGGAATTATTTTTTCTTGACAAATTTTACTAGAAAAAAATGTTGTGTGGACTCAGTCTCGTGAAATATCTTGTCTCATGGGATTGGTTTCTTGTCCTATCCTTATTATGCACCATACTGTACTTCATTGTGTGTGTGTGTTTTTTTTGTTTTTGTTTTTTTAATGAAACATGCATGAGTGATTTTTTTTCCCCCCCTTATAGAATGACCTGGATGACCCAGAACGCGGTATGATATTTGTTTGTTCAGCAACTCACAAGACCAAGTCCATGTTCTTCTTCCTAGCTCAGACCGAGCAAGGAGACATTTTTAAGGTTACCTTGGAAACTGATGAAGAAATGGTGAGTGAAATGCATGGGGTTTTTTTAAAATTCCACTGTACTAAAATGTGCATTTACAATGTGTGTGTGTTTTGAAATAAGCACATATGTTCTAATGATACCTACTGTTTGTTAAATTGTTAGGTCACAGAAATCAGGTTGAAGTATTTTGACACAATCCCTGTGGCAACAGCCATGTGTGTCTTGAAGACTGGCTTCCTGTTTGTGGCTTCAGAATTTGGAAATCAGTAAGTATCTTACATTTATTTGAAAGGATGTCAGTCATGTTATGTATGCACTGCATTAAGGTTTCTTCATTATGAATTAAGTTGTATTTTCCTTTTTTCCCCTCAGTTATCTTTATCAGATTGCTCACTTGGGTGATGACGATGAGGAGCCTGAGTTCTCATCTGCAATGCCTCTGGAAGAAGGAGACACCTTCTTCTTCCAGCCACGCCCCCTGAAGAATCTCGTGCTGGTTGATGAACAGGAGAACTTGTCCCCCATCATGTCCTGTCTGGTGGGTGTTCATTTTAAATTTTGTGTCTATCAGATTATATACTACATTGACCAAAACTAAATCACGTTACAGTAGATAATAATATGAATAAATGTCACTTCAGTTTACATGCAGTAAACTGAATTAATGTGAGCAATTCTTCGTTTTAAAATAAATAAATAAAAGAGCTTAATTGTGAAATCAAGCTTTTGCATAGGTGAAAAAATGTTAGATGGGTGTTTACAACAGTAACGTATGACTTATCGTAATTCTCCAAATATAAGGCGAGTGTCTGTAAGTTGTACTTTCTTTATAAGAATTTTGTCCTTCATAATAATGTGCCCAAAATTAGTTTGTTTGTTGATCTAGCATCTTGTGACCATAGATAATATGGTAGCTAATGTTAGTTCTTTTTTTCAGCATGTTATATAGTGCTTTTTTGTATGACTTATCGTAATTCTCCAAATATAAGGCGAGTGTCTGTAAGTTGTACTTTCTTTGTAAGAATGTTGTAATTTATAATAATGTGCCCAAAATGAGTTTGTTGATCCAACATCTTGTGACCATAGATAATATGGTAGCTAATGTTAGTTCTTTTTTTCAGCATGTTATATAGTGCTGTTTTGTATGTGTTTAGTTCGTTAGCAGTTTTGTTTGTGTAAGGTATTTCCCTTGTTGTTGTTGTATTGAAGCAAGTTAGGCACAAGAAACACATTTTGACACTTGTTGTCCACTGAAGAGACATGATGTGCTCAATGCTCAGCCAACAAGCATTCTTGGCTCAGCTTGCAAACATCTCTTGACGACCCCAGAACATAGGTGTGCCGCAATTGGTCATTGCCTGAACCTTGAGCACGTGGTCATTTCATTCTGCAGCGAATGGAAAATTTTGATTTTTAAGGGTCGCTGTTAATTCTACATAAAAAAAATAATTTAGTTGTCAGTTCAGGGGCAAAATAATAACCTTTTACGGCTGACAATGACAAAATAAGTGTACTATCCATGACTGGGAAAAAAAAGTGCAAGGTGCTGCCAGTCTACTGGGAGAAAATTGGGGTTCAGTGTCTTTCTCAGCAACACTTCGACATGGTCGCAACGGATGGTGATCAAACCCATAACTTTCTGATTGCAAGACTAACCACTGGGTCATGCTGCTCCAATGGAAAATATTACCAAAAAGAATTCATTCTGTTCTATCATTCAAGTTATTAAACAACATTTTTACTTAACTTCTTTACTTATTTCTAGCCATTTAGGAATGGAACTGTATTGTGGATATGACTAGCTCAGTTTTTAAATTTTCACAATGTTACTTTGGGAAGAGGCATGTAATAAATACTGTCACAATCTCACTCCATGCTGTCCATTAAATCAAATAAGTTAAAGATTAAATTAAAAAAAGTATGACTGCAACAGCAAGAAGAAATTGCGAAGAATGGGAAAGTCACATCACCTTTTGTCAATATTCTTGATATTTTGATCTATCCTAGCAAGCCTTGTTGCAAGAACTGATGAAGCTTTCTCTGATGAGAAGTAGAATGTCTTCTAAAACAAACAGAACAGTCCAGTCACTATCGATTCAATACCCTGAAGAAGATGTGTGTTATTCTATCTTTAATGGTTAAGATTCCTGGTACTTAATTTTCCACTGAATAGGTTCTCTCCCCAGGATTTTTATTTCTTCACAATCTCCAAATAAAACCTTACCATGGCCTTAAAACTGTGAAGAGACTGTACCGTTAATGATATTCCTATAGCCATAATACTTTTTTTGTTTGTTTGTTTTTGATAGATTGCTGATTTGGCCAATGAAGACACACCACAGCTTTATGTGGCCTGCGGACGGGGCCCCAAATCTACCTTAAGAGTTCTTCGACATGGACTAGAGGTAAACACTCAATTATTTATTGTAAATGACATTTTCATTTGTAACAAAAGATTAAGACTTCAGTCCAAGTGTGCTTTTCACTGCAGCACATGTTTGTTCAATAAATACACAGAATTTAATTGTGGGCCCATTATTTTTTATTTATTTATTTTTTTTTAATACCAGCGATGATTATCAATGTTGGCCTTATGAACCTATATATGTTGGTGTCGTTTTTATTGCTGTAGTAAGTGAGTTTTACATTCCTCGAAGAGCCCCCTTTATGGGAAGTTAGGTCATCATCATTACACAAATGAGTATGTGAAAAGAGGGCGTTATTGTTTAAATTATCCATGTGTGTATAAAATGTCCATGTGTTTATGATCAGACTATTTATGTGTAGTGTTCCTTCAAATTTCTTCTTGATCTTGTGCCGTCCATTGTGAGAGTCGCACTGGGTTTAATCTGCGTTGACTGACAACCGCGACTCATCCAAACCCCAAATGTTATCAGATGGTCCTGGTGTTTGTGATTAACTATCCAGATGGCTGCTTAAATCAAGGCACTGTCTTCATGCCTGTCACATATCCAACATGTCGAATATCTTGTCTTTTGTTTTATCTTGCAAACTTCAATGGCAAAAAGCTTGTTAGGTTTGTAAATAGTTTGACTTAGATCAATGTTTTTTAAACCGTTTTGATCATATTCTGATTTTTATCTTGTATGAGTTTGTTCGATAACATGAAAGCCTCAGAAGACCTCACGCCATGCTTATGATTTCTCTCATCCTCTGTAATTACTTTCAATAGGTATCCGAGATGGCTGTTTCTGAGCTGCCTGGTAACCCCAATGCTGTGTGGACAGTACGTAGACATATTGACGGTAAGAACATTATTCTTTCATTACCAACAAATTACTAACCAAGTTTACAACATTGGTATGACGTCATGGTGTTGTGAGGTGTCTGTAAAGTATGAACTTCTGTATTTGTATGGCTTTGTCTCTCTTTTCCCCCATTTTAATTTCAGTGAAATTGAGTTTAGTAGCAAAGCCGCATATTTTTTTTGTTGCACCGTTAACTTTGGAATTAGAACGTTTAACTATTGAATAATTTGCTCATATATTGCAATTGATCAAACCTATTGGATTGGAAAATGTGCTTTTCATCGGGACGTTTCATGTTTTTCATTCTTTTTGGATTCTTTTTTTTAATCAGGCATCCTTGCATTTCCTGCTGTTGTTTAGCCTTTTGTAAGCACACAAAATGAAAGATGATATTCTGTCTCTCTCTGTTATCTTTATTAAGTTGGTGCTGCTTTTCTTGTCATTTTTAGATGAATTTGATGCCTATATCATTGTGTCCTTCGTGAATGCTACACTGGTTTTGTCCATTGGGGAGACTGTGGAGGAGGTAACAGATTCTGGATTTCTAGGAACTACACCTACCCTCTCCTGCTCCTTGCTGGGTGACGATGCCCTCGTTCAGGTGGGTGCTATTTTCCTTTAAAGTGATCTGGGCACTCTGTGAGCGTGAATATCGCGGGTGCTACCATATCATGTGCTTTTGGTGTTTGACTCTCTATAGGTGTACCCAGATGGTATCCGCCATATTAGAGCAGACAAGCGTGTGAACGAATGGAAGACTCCAGGCAAAAAGACAATTGTCCGTTGTGCTGTTAACCAGCGGCAAGTAGTCATTGCACTCACAGGTGGTGAGCTGGTCTACTTTGAGATGGATCCGGTAAGACGCAGTTTTCATCGATGTCAATCTGCAATGTACGGTTTATCTTCGGTTGTAGGAGGGGTTAGGGACCAAGGCCCACTATGAATAGCAAAATTAGTGAATAGTAAACATCCTCTCTAATTGCGTAACACAAAATATGACCCATACTACAATCACAAATAACGGTTTTAAGAAGATGTATCAAAATGACATGGATGTTAATGTGTGTTGCAGCTTCACATCCTGTTAAAATTAATTCATTATAGCAGATATCATTCTTTTTTGACAATTAAATAGATATGCATTTGTTATCTTGAAATTGCAGACTACTATCCTTAGTTGTGCAATTACTTAAATTTAGATTGTGCATCTAGTGAGTTTTACATTATCACTCTGCTTTCTCTGGCATCAACTCCATAAGGAGCCTTGCCTGCTTCTCAGACACCTGCTTGGAATCGTCATCACACTTCTTTTTGCAGATAAGCACTCCTTCCTGACATGGCTCCTTAAAAGAACCTCAGGCTTTAGTCAGTATGTTAGGGCAATACAAAAAGAACAGAAAAATAATCCTTGTTGATAGGCACAAGTGGGCTTTTCTGTTAATTATTGTGTGGCCCACAGGGAAATAATATAAATAGTTGATAGACTTTTTATGTTAACACTCTGTAAAATGTACTAATTTGATTACCCTGGGAACAAAAGAAAAAACTGATTAAAAAAAAAAAAAGATTGATGATCAGTCATTAGCAAATCTCATGATGTCCTTGTTTTTGTACATATATCTACATCCAATAAAAGAATAATGGCACAACCCTGAGGGGAACCAGCAGAGGAGACACAGCGATTATAAACCAGCCATTAACCCTTTCCCTCTTTTTATTTGTTTATATTTTGTTCCAGTGTTTGTAGCTATGGTTGATTTAAGTGCTTTATAATAAAGTTGGGTTGACTATTTGCAAATTAGAATTTTTGTGATGAATGTCTTGTTCAATCTTTTCAGTCAGGCCAGCTAAATGAGTATACTGAGCGCAAGGAGATGTCCGCTGATGTGGTCTGCATGAGTTTGGCCAATGTTCCTCCTGGTGAACAGCGCTCTCGTTTCCTGGCAGTGGGACTGGTTGACAATACTGTTCGAATCATATCGCTGGATCCTTCGGTATGAATATTTTTTTTTTTTTACTTTTGTTCTTTGGGGGGGCAAGTGAAGCATTTCATGTTGCTATAGCAAGACCTTTCTCAGCATTCTGACACATAAAAGAATTTTAGTTTATGAACATAATACCCTTGTTACATCTTGGTAAATGGACATTGCACTTATAGCGCTTTTCTACCATCCTCAAGTATTCAAAGCGCTCACACTGACTATTCATTTACCACGCGCTCACATACCAGTGGTGGTAAACTACATTGTGTAGCCACAGCTGCCCTAGGGCAGACTGACAGAGGCGAAACTGCCATATTGAATATAAAGTGCACTTAAAATATGAACTCAACATTAACACAAAACTACTTGGAGCCCTCAGCTTGTTTCTTTCCTCACACAGATGGAATATCGGGAGTCTCGAACATTTATTTAAGGCTGCTGTCATTTGCCAGCTCATCTTCTTGCCGTCATGCTAGATTCACCTGGTTTGGTAACAAAAAGATCGAGAATCCATTCCTGGTCAGTTTGTGGGTCCTTTTTGGCTGGGAAGTAGCGCTCAAAGTCCTTACTGCAAGGAATCGTTGTTTCAAGTATTGCCTATTGAAAGGTTTTTTTTACATCAAAGTTGGAGTCTCATCATCACCTGTCTTGCCGTTTTCCCCTTCCCAAAGACGTCTGTTTCTGACTCCTTTTACTTTTATTTGTGAGTGAAATTTTATTGTTCAAGTCCAAAACGCCTCAAATCGAAAAGAATCCCGACATTTTTCAAAATCAAAGGTTATAAATTGTCTTAAATTATAAATAAATTATCTTTCAGACTCGGATAATACATAAAACAGAAATAGTTCAGGATTTCGTGTCTGGCTTATGCAGTCCGATACCAGTTGATTGGACGGATTTGTAACGGGCCGCTGAACATTGGTTGAATTCCCCTCTTATTGAGTACTGAAACAGGAGAGATGCAAAACTTCCTCATGTGTCTCAGCTGAACTTGTAAGACGTGAATTGCCTTCCAGTATGGACAAACAGACTGAAATTAATTTAATTTGAATCTTTCCTTTTCAGGATTGTTTGCAGCCACTGAGTATGCAGGCTCTCCCAGCTCAGCCAGAGAGTCTTTGTATTGTTGAAATGGGAGGGGTTGAGAAACAGGATGAACTTGGAGAGAAAGGAAGCATCGGCTTCCTTTACCTTAACATCGGGCTTCAGGTATGATGCATTTTTCACATCAGCAACAATAAAACAAAAAGTAGACCTGTTTATGCTTACTTATTGAAACAATGCCATTGGCTAACTGTCAAATACTTGGCTATTAAATTGCATGTTTTCATTGTTTCTGTAATATTGATACAAGCCTGCCACAGCAGGCTAGATTGCTCTCGGTGAATTTATGCTTTGGTTCTCACACCCATGTACGCACGAAAGTAGAGAACCTGAAACAATGCATGGAAAATGGATACTGCAGACCTCTGTTATTGAACACTCCTTGTGTGTATTCTTTGTGGTAGAACGGCGTACTGCTGAGGACTGTCCTAGATCCAGTCACCGGTGATCTGTCTGATACCAGAACCCGCTACTTAGGGTCAAGACCTGTCAAGCTTTTCAGAGTCAAGATGCAGGGACAGGATGCTGTATGTTTTTGAAAACGTTAAGAAAGCACAGTGTTTATTACAAAGCATGTATCCATACTAAGTTCAACTGTTCTTTATTGTTATTAGGTCCTTGCCATGTCCAGTCGGTCGTGGCTGAGCTACTCGTATCAGTCTCGGTTCCATTTGACACCTCTTTCATATGAGACCCTGGAGTACGCCTCGGGATTTGCCTCTGAGCAATGCCCAGAAGGCATAGTGGCCATCTCCACCAACACGCTTAGGTATAGTTGCGCCTTACGCAGTTTCTGTTTTTGTTTTGGCAATTATACCATTGATGCTGAGAGTTGCTATACGGTATGCGTCCGTCAACGCCTTGTCTTCCTTGAGTGTTAGAAAGATTTGAATCCGCCTGGCTCTCATCATCAGCTTCATCTTCATGATTTGCTTGACAGGATCTTGGCATTGGAGAAACTTGGTGCTGTCTTCAACCAGGTGGCTTTTCCCCTGCAATACACTCCCAGGAAGTTTGTAATACACCCAGAGACCAACAATCTCATTTTGATTGAGACTGACCATAATGCCTATACCGAGGCGACCAAAGCTCAAAGGAAACAACAGATGGCTGAGGTATGAAGGAATTCTTTTAGGGGTGAGAATATGAGCAAGGGGAGAAAAGCTAAACCTTGGGGCACTGCAAACATCTGGTAACCCTTGAACTCATGGAAATGGGAAGCAGGATTTTGATAGTTGTTTTAGGGCAATGTGTGTAGAGCATTACAAAATGGACCACTTTAAGTATAGCAGGGACTTACTGCAAAACAGGTTTTGTCTTGCCTGCATTTGAAACAAGAATGCTAGTCTTGGCTGTACAGCCCCATAGATATTTACTGCACATTATACTGTACTTCAGTGGGTCCCCGGTGAATAGCGGCAAAATCGACTCTGTTACACACCCAATTTGTTTCTTAAAAAAAAAGAGTTTTAACACAACCTTCTGGCAAGGCATGACTTGGGACAGCAAGCAGCTGACTTAATCTTCCAAATTAATTTTCCCCAGCTTGACAAAGTCTATGGGTGTCATTCGTAGTGTACAACACATTTTGAAAAGACTTCTGTGCAAATCAAAGAAAAAAAAAATCAGTTTGTCAATAATTGTTCCCCTCAATGGACTGTTTCTTAGCAATGGCTTTTCTTGCCATTTGGCTACAGTCTTTATTTTGCCCTTGGACAAAAAGACTTGCTCATATTTCAGGAGGCTGTAATTAATCCTTATTTTATTTTTGTTTGTTTTGCAATGTGCATGTTAGTGTTTGGCTCCTCGTGTACAACATGCACGGTTTTGTGGTGTAGAGCTAAAATGTTTTGATTTCCTCCCAGAATGGTTTGATTTAAGACATGCTTTCTTTAGCTGTAAGTAGGGCTGAACGAGTATGTCCAAAATAATAATCACGATTATTTTGGTCAAAATTGAAATCACGATTATTAATCACGACTATTCAGCATGTTTGGTCGAGTCCAAACTAATGAAAAAAATAAAGCCTACTTAGAACCAAGCACATTATTTACCTTTAAGCAAATTTTAATCAATTAGCAGTCAAAATGTTATTTTCGGTCATCTCAAACCAAATGTATCGTATTTTTCAAAATGGGTCTCAATTGGCAGCTATGTATTAGGAATCAGGTGAGAAACTCAACGCCATTTCACACTGGTAAATTATATTTTAGGGTGAGAAAAGCAGAGGCTTTTGTCATATCAACATGTGGGATACATCGCCATAAAGGCTTTTAAGGTGGAATAGAAAGCTGAAATCTCGGGAGCGCGCTGTGAAGCCAACTTCAGCGTTACCATTCTCTCGGATGGGGGTGCTGTAATAGTTTTATTTATGCTAGATGCTAGACGGGTTCTGCGCTGCTCCACGTATAACAATGACGTCATTTTGGCAAACACGCTTCTCCGCGCGGGTCAGATTTTCCGCAACGCTTACCTTACGGAATTTCTTTTACCGCACGGGTGGAAAACATGGCGAACAAACTATTGCTTAAGGAAGTTTGCCCGTACAAACACCTTCATGATTTGACTAAAAAAGGACTACCATGACCTAATTACTGTAAACAACTCCTGGCGAGCACGCACATGGGGAGAGATGAGGAGTCTGTTGAAAAAATAAAGGTTGGAAGAATTTTGTTTGAATCTACTAGGATTCTTTACCTTTGCTATAGAGTTGTGTCGTTTGTACTCCGAATGATTTCTTACTGGGCGATTCCACTACATCCGCTGCAGCGTGCCGTAGTACGACGCACCCATGTTAATGAATGAGAGCGATTCCACTGCATCCGGTCCGCCGTGGTCCGTCAAATTTACGCAAGATTTGAAAAATCTGGTACGCCGCATCAATTACACAGTTCAGAAAGCACCAAACAGGAAAAACAACATGGTCTAAATTTGGAAACGCAATATTGTGTTCTCCTTTGCTGATTGGATTGAATGTGACTTCTGTGTTTCTGCTTGACTGTGCCATTGAGACTAAAGGAGCAAAGGCTTTCCTCCTGTTAATTGGCACTAACGTGTGTACAAATATATATTACTATTTGATTCAATTAATTCACTTCAAGGTTAAAACAAACGTATGTACGTACTCACTCATTGTAAATGAAGCATATGTAACATATTTGGTATGTATTGTTTTCATTTATTCACATTTGTTTTCCGTTTTGAATTGATGTGTTAACACGTTTGATTGACGTGGGACCCGTGTAGAGTCGCCTTCGGAGACCTGCGAATCCCTTTTTAGGCTTATGCAATTAAGTGTTATCCAAGGAAACTTTCCACATTTGGCTGAGTTGATGATCCCCGTGCATGCGTAGTTTGACTTCCCAAGGAATGTTAAGAATGTGTGATGCAGCAGATTGGAAATGCGTGTAGTTGGCGCAGGTGTGCGTTAGTCGTTGCGGATGCGGAACGGAGCAGAGCACAGCGGATGTAGTGGAATCGCCCTGTTAACCTTGCGTTTGCCCCATGGTGGTAGGACGACAAAGTGCTTGATTTGACACGGCTTTTTAAATGTTAATATCGCAGAGGATCAGCTTAATTAATCGTGATCGCGATTAAAACTTGATTAATTATGCGGCCCTAGTTGTCAGCCATCATTTATATCAATCATTCTTACAAAAGATCACAGTGGACCCCCGCCATATGAAATGAATCCGTTTCGGCGTTGGGATCGGGTTAATTGTCGTATGGTGGGTAATTAGCTAATGCGTATAAAACCCCAGGTAAAACAACATTTTATGTACATATTGAAAATTAGTAACAAAATAGTATAGTAAGTGCTACTTATATATAATATACATGTATATATTTAAATAACATCATAACTAAAAAAAAATATAAAGGAAAAAAACTTTTCTTGGCTTTTTAGTGTCGTGACGTGAGCAAGTTACCGCCATATTCCCTAGCGATGCTAGCCTAGCCTAGCCTTCTTCATATTTCTTGATTTGCTCCAGCTTTGTGTCTGTACTAATCATCTTCTTGCTTCTCCCTTTAACATCACTAACGATCTTGGGACCCATGGCTAACCAATTGAAGTTTGAATTAAATTCACAATAAATACGATATTGTAAGCACTCACACGAGATTAAGTCTTCAGCATATTGACGCCAACCAATAGCAGACCATCATTTTAGTGACGCTGACCAATAGCAGACAATCATCCTCTTGAAGCATTGACACAGACCAGCATTTTAATGACACATGCAGTGACGTATGAGCATGGTGTGACTCACAGAGTGATATGCACGCAGACTGACCGCCAAGATTTTATTTTGCAATTGTTGTTGATACCTTTTAGAGGGAACATAAAAAAGATAGTATTCCACTTTGTAACGTGAAAAAAATGTAAGCCAGGGACGCTGTAACCCAGGGGTCCACTGTATTCATCTTTTCAGTTACATAAATAGTGAACTTGGCAGTGGCATGATAAACTGCTATTAATGGTGTTTGCATAATATAGTAAATGTACTTGATGAAACCCATTCCTCTTCAGGAATTAGTGTTTTGTTTACGTTACATATTTTTGAGTGACATTGCTGATAGATAGTTGGCTAGCTACACATAGTCAGCTAATTGAACTTTTGTACTCTCAAAATGATTACCATCTTTCTACCACAGAAGCGGGAAATACATTCTAAAACGTGATTTGTTCATTTCAAGTCACCATATATTATATTGACTCCTTCCTTCTGCACACAACCATTATTTTCTAAACATGTCACAATGTATAAGATGCTGAAAGGGAAAAGATGTGGCAGGCGTGTTCACACATATGGTTTCATTTTTAAACTCGTTTAATACGTGTATGTTTTAAGGTCTCCTTATGCATCTGGTGTCTGTCGTTCAACAGGCATCTTTTTATTTTTAAAGAGCATTTGAAACAGGACGTAGCATATAACTCCCATTGAATTTATTTTACTTTTTTCTTTGATTTGATTAAAGCAGTCAAAAAATCATTTATTGTTTGTTAAATTAACTTAACACTGTCTCTGCTTCTGATGCTATTGTATTTTGTTTGCCGTTGCTATTGTACTTTCAGGAAATGGTGGAGGCTGCAGGTGAAGATGAACGTGAACTGGCTGCTGAGATGGCAGCCGCCTTCCTCAATGAGAATCTCCCGGAAGCCATTTTTGGTGCCCCAAAAGCTGGCGCTAGGCAGTGGGCTTCACTGGTGCGGCTAATCAACCCAATTCAGGGTGCAACACTGGACCAAATGCAGTTGGAGCAGAATGAAGCTGCCTTCAGGTATGAGTTGTTGTGTAAGCCAAACGTTGAGACCAGGAGTCAGCAACCTTAAACATTCAAAGAGCCATTTTGACGTGGACAGAATCAGTTGGGTGTCAGCAGTCAGAGGAGTTACTTATAGCAACTTTTGTTCACCAAGTTTGTAACCCATTATTTTCATTGAAAGAAGCAAGCAGACCAAACCAACGTCTCGGTTCATCCGTGTTCACAAAGAGGGGCGTTAAGATGAGATGTATTCTGTGTTAAGAATTCTTCAAGCACTCCAGTTTGGATTGTTTACTTACCAGTGTTATCTTTTGAAATTTTTGCTTTTATTCTGGAACGTCGCGCTGTATTTCCTGTTCACGTTCTCCGTTCGTCATTTAGCACTTAGCGGTGTTCGTGTTAACCAAGATTGTTGCCTTCTTAGTTTCAAGAAAAGAAAAAGCAGACTGACCCAACGTTTGAGTCCATCCATGTTCACATGCAGTGGCATAATGATATTTATTTTGTGTTTAGAATTCTTCAAGCACTTGAGTTTTTAATGATGTTATAGCTTACTTTGTGTGCTTTTAATCTGGAAGGCTGCGCTATCTTTCCATTTACTGTTTTTTCCTTCCTGAAACTGATTGCCTGTCTCGTGTCACGTTGAATGTCCTGTTGCACCAAACATGTCCTATAGATGTCACCCTATGACCCAATCACATGAACTTCATTGACTGCAATCTAAATGCATTGCTTGTTACGTTGTCCATGTCGTCTATCTGAACCAAGCATTATTCATTCTCCCAAATGATAAAAAGCCGCAACATAAGAATTAAAGAGCCAGAGCCGCCGGTTGCCGAACACCGGTTTAGACTTTTGATAAGCCTGATTGATACAGACTGCATGATATCCATTTACATGTCCTATTTTAATGAATAAATATTTTTTTTTGCACTTTTTCCTAGTGTTGCAGTATGTCGTTTCCACAATGCAGGGGATGACTGGTATGTCCTGGTGGGAGTGGCCAGAGACATGATCCTCAACCCTAGATCAGTTGCGGGCGGCTTCATCTACACTTACCGCCTCACCACCGGAGGGGAAAAGCTCGAATTTGTGCATAAGGTGGGTCTGAATTAGCTGACTATTACAGTTGTTTTGGGTCATTTGCCGTGCTCTGTTTTTGTGTCATTATGCAGACACATAATGTTACAACATACAGTACAGGCCGAAGGCTTGGGCACCTCTCTATCAATTTCTTGAAATTATTGATGGTCACTCGTTTTTCTTTAGTAAGATGAGTGGTTCTTGCCATAATATGAATTTTAACAGTTGTTGAATGATCTAGGGCTGTAATGGTCCCAGCCCCATCGATAAAGCAAGAAACTCCACTTATTAACCCGATAAAGCACACCAGAGAAGTGAATACCTTTTGAGGCTCATTGAGAATGCAAAGTGTGTGCAAAGCAGTAATAAAAGCAAAAGCTGGCTATTTTGTAGCCTCTAGAATATAAAACATATAAAGCATGCTCATTCTTTGTTTTTATACCTGTAGTCAGAATCTGCTATGTAAATAGTCATGAAAATGCATTGAATGAGAAAGTGTGTTGAAACCTTTGCCCTGTATAGTATATGTTTGGCTCGGTTCAGGATGTTACATAATTTTCAGATTACTTTCTCAGTCGCTTTTAAGTTCTGTGGGAGCAAACAAAGTGAATTTAGATCAGCCAGACAGATCAATCAAGTCAAGGCCATGATTTAAATGACCTCACACACAGATCCTAGTCCCTTCTTTGGGCTTCAACACTCACTCTTTGGGTGATTCCTAAGGAAGAAAAGAAACCGTGGAAGTGATCAACATATGATTGAACCCTCATGTTTCTGGTGTGTATCAATCATGACTGCACCACTGTGGTAGCCGTTTGCACCCTTAAACTGTACAAAGTATAACCGGGGCTGAATTGTTAAGTCCACAAATTTGGCAAATCAAAAGATGCTTTAAATAACCACAAATATACTAATTTCCTCAATTAGCCAAATGCGGATAAGTGGTACAATGGATGGATTAATAATATCCAAGTTGTCGGTTTTTCTCCACCTAGAGGTTTACCAAAAGCGGGAAGATCTGCAATGCCCTTACTCTGGACTTTTGTTCCTATGTAAAATGTTTGTTATTTAATACATGGCTTTTCTTATCTTTGAATTTTTTCCCCCCTGCATTTTGTGGCTTTCGCTGGCATTTCCCTTGCTGCGTATGATATGAATCATTGTTTTGAACTAGAATCGGGGGCATAGTTGCATTTTAAGCTGTCAGTTCTATGGTAATGGACACTAATGGATAAAAGAAAAATGTAACAGAAGCTTTGAAATTAAATGGTGCAGAAAAAAGGATGAAGAGAAAAAGGTTGTGAACATTTTAAATGCAAGACTTAAAGTAATTGTGTAACAAAGAGCAGCCCCCTCCCAATTTGAGCTGTGATGGTACTGCCATGATATTGAGGCCAAAGCAGGTAGACAGGAAATGTTTTACTGAAGGCACACTTTTCTTGTACTTGTTTTTCTCTTATAACCAAAGACCTGTCTGAATCTGGAACTTTTCATCTCACGTGTACAAATAGAAATTTCCACAACAAATGCTCCAATGAAGCTAATAGATTATATAATAATGAGGCTATTAGATGAGACAGTGTGGGTTCTTGTTTCTTTTAAAAGCATGTATATATTGGCAATCAAAGTTTTACCAGCAGCCGAGTGATCGGCTTCCAAATCCTTATTTCTTATCTTTCTGACAGACGCCAGTAGAGGATGTGCCTTTGGCCATTGCACCATTCCAAGGACGGGCCTTGGTGGGAGTAGGGAAACTCCTGAGAATTTACGACATGGGCAAAAAGAAACTGCTGCGCAAGTGTGAGAACAAGGTACGTTGCCGACAGCTTCACAGTATTGAGCAGCTTTGGCCAAAAGGTTTTCATTGGACACGAATCATCATTTATATCTTGTAACATGCATGGCTTTAGGTTGAAATTTACGTGTGTCTTTCTTTACACCCCAGCACATTCCTAATCTGGTGACTGGCATCCACACGATTGGCCAGCGTGTGGTGGTCTCGGACGTACAGGAGAGTCTCTTCTGGGTCCGCTACAGGCGTAATGAGAACCAGCTCATCATCTTCGCCGACGATACATGTCCTCGCTGGGTGACAACAGCATGTCTGCTAGACTATGACACCATGGCCTCCGCTGACAAGTTTGGGAACATAACCATTGTTAGTAATATACTATGGACATGTCAACTATCTGCTTGCGAACACAAGAAAATCAAAATGAATTTGCGCACAAACTAGCTAAGTGTAATCTGTATTCTGTTTTCTGTTGGGCCTCAAAACAATGCAAAAAGTACAAAATGCATGGCATTATCTGAGAACCTTCATCAGAAGAGAAAACAGTTCATACTATATGCATCTTATGCATCAGGGTATAATATTAGAGGGCCCGTGTCGTGAAAACTGAACTTTAAAAAGTTTTTAACCACCTCACGATATTAATTTGTCATCCTAAACCACCCCCAAAGTGTTATTTTCCTTCATTGACTTATTTCCAAGAATTCCTTATTCCGCACTCAGCACCGCCGCGCCCAAGCTGATAAACAGAACTTGCAAGAGGCATCATGACCATAGAAAGCCCCCGTACTGCCTGCACAAGAGTAAATAGCCGCCCACCTTAAACAAGGAGACAGTCATGTTTTTGCTTTCGTTTTCATTCTAAGATTGGAGAGAGGGCATTTTTCACAGTTGGCCAAGTAAACCGCAACATTTCATTTATTAGTTTCAAAGTTTTAGTGTACAAATTGTCCAAATGCTGAAAAATGTGTGTATCAGAGCACACGGCCAGGCGATCAACATTTGTAGTTAACAATTCACCCGTAGGCAGAACTGTTGTTGCAGAACTGTGTTGTAGTGGGTATAAGTAGGGTTAGTTTTGAAACGAGATGTTACTGTGTGCTCTCTTGACATGTCTTTTGCTTTGTTGGCAACTCCACTTCATTTCAACGTCATTCATGAAGGCTCTAACTACCATCACTTATAGCCACGATGTAAGATTTTTTTTTTTGTATCGTCGTGGAAGTCTGCTTTAGAATGATGTTATGAAGAAGGCACAACAACCACATGGTGAAGAGGTAGGGTTTCAGTGAACAAGCCATTCTACTCCCTAGTTAGAAATCCAGCCACCAAAAAAAAAAAAAAAAAACTCATATTTTATAGGAAATTCTAATCCCAATTCGCCAAAGGTAAGATTCCATCATTTATGCTCATTTTTCTAAATGTGAAAAGCTTAAAATGCCTTAATTTAGGGCCTTTAACCAACAAATGATCTGGCCTATCCCAATATTACTCACGCACTGGCATAACCTACAGTATCATGTATTATTTACATTTCAGGTGCGTCTTCCTCCAAATACCAGTGACGACGTGGATGAAGATCCAACAGGCAACAAGGCCCTATGGGACAGGGGCCTTCTCAATGGTGCATCACAGAAGGTAAGATCAAGAAGTCAGTGCCTGTCTCTTGGCATTTAGAGGCCAGGCTGGGCATGCAGGAGGATGTCAAGACAGTCTTTTCCTGGATTTATATTAAGGGATTTTAATGTTATCTACTTTAGCAAAATAATTGTTAAATATGCAGAAATCATAAATAAGTAGGGGTTGTTTTTTTCGGGGGGGGGGGGGGGGGGGGGGTTGTCGTTGTCATCCAGTTTTCTTTTGTGATGGTGGATTTCCTCTACTTAATCCTCAAGTTTTGCCAAATATTTCATAACCAAGTTTCTTTCACTAAACCATGTTAAACTTTTGTCATTTGTTCTTTATGTATTTGTTGTAATGTTTATTTCATTTTAGAGCCTTGCCATTTCAGGTAGATTTTTTTTTTTTAAATCAATTTTATCGGCTAATTAATTAAAAAAAATAAAATAATAGACCCCCTCAGCCCCAATGCATTTCATTGGGTGTTAATTATATAATTTTTGGTATTTGAGGACCAGGCTGTTCTTGCAAATAGCTGAGGTTAACTATAAATAAATCTTACTAAACAAAGAAACAAAAAACGTCTTTGTTTTGGTTTCATTTGTGTTCCAATTTAGCATTTACATCTTTCTTAGAATTCTCTCCAATAAATAAAAATCTCTTTTGATAATTGAGAAAAAAAAAACAAAACAAAATGCATTTGTGTTTACTTGCCCAACTAATGTTTCAATTGGTCTCACGATGGAAAAAATAGACATCAGGAAGGGGAAAAGCACTTTTTCCACAGCACCGTAAAATTGCCTTGACAAGCCTTGAAAGCAACCCTGACGGGAACACAAGCGAATGGTCTTAAACAACTTCATTTAAATTGCGTATGCCCCAATTTTGACCTCATTTAATTGATTGCGTGTCTCCGTTGTGCTATATTTAGACCATTTTCAATATGTGCAAATGTTTTTTAACAAGTTAAAAACCCTTTAATTGGTACACAAAAAAGAAACGTGACCATGTTTTGATAGAGATGCGCATTGCCATCAAACATGTCCCAATTTTTCAGCAGCCTTTCTGAGCCCACAACATTTTTATTGGCTGACCACACACAAGCAAATGACTGGGTGTCACCGACACAGAACCAAGTGTATCTAAACGCAAATGTGCATTTGCCAGGCTGACGTGATCGTCAACTACCACGTAGGGGAGACCATCTTGTCCCTGCAGAAAACCACGCTCATCCCAGGAGGGTCAGAGTCACTGGTCTACACCACCTTGTCCGGAGGAATCGGAATTTTGGTCCCCTTTACTTCACACGAGGTAAAAGCCTGTCGTCTAGCAGTCTTTTCATTGCCATGTGGTTGGAGATTGTACATCATTCAGCACCTTTCTTTGCACAGGACCACGATTTCTTTCAGCATTTAGAAATGCACATGCGCTCTGAGTTCCCACCGCTGTGTGGAAGAGACCATCTCAGCTTTAGGTCCTACTACTTCCCTGTCAAGGTGAGTTCATCATCATACCAAAAAAGTTACACTACTCACAACCGTTTTGGATGTTCACAACAGATCCACAAAAAAGACCAAAATCAGTCAAGTTCAGCTGTAAAGATTACAGTGCATTTCAGGATCAGTGAGAAATTTCTCCTGAAAGCTGAAGCATTTTGAGATAGAGATTGTTTATCAATGGAAGAATTTGATGGTGACAGCCTTAGTTTTCCCGTGTGCTCACCGTTCCGGTGCGCCGTGCTTGCAGAACGTGATTGACGGGGACCTGTGCGAGCAGTTCAACAGCATGGAGCCGCACAAGCAGAAAAGTGTAGCAGAGGAGCTGGACAGGACGCCGCCTGAGGTCTCCAAGAAACTGGAAGACATCCGTACACGTTACGCATTCTAATTGCTGACCTCATGCTTCATCTAGACACATATTCAATTTGAAATCCCCTGGGTCTTAAACTTACATCACATGTATTTCCCCCAGCATTGGACTTTATTGTACATGAACTGATGAAGACTTGACTACGATCATCAATCAAAAAGACCTGCCACTAAAACTCGCTTTTGCTCCAACCGTTGTTAATTTGTCAGCCTTCACGAGGTGCGCTGTACAGAGAATTCCAAGAAGGTTGGCCGACATGAGATTGATGTCCAAATGTCCCGCATTTATGGGACGTAGCTGCACAAAGCGTGTATCGTCCCTGCATTCTCACATTGATGCTTCTCGGGAAAAGCGTCGCTCTTCCCATGTACAGATTCTGGTCTCGGATGTCACCCGAAAACAGGAACAAAAGCAAAAAAAGGTGGTATGGGATGTTGTTTTAATGTGTTTTGGTTTGCGTTTTATCACGATACACAACCCGAAAGGAAAATGACATTGTTTCCTGTCTGCGGTGCTTGTTTTGCCATCATTGTGGTATTTAGAGTCAGAGAAAATAGGTGGGCGGATGAGCGCACAAATTTTGAACTGTTGAGTGTCGTGCGGGTAGGCCTGTAAATTCCCCCGCCTCGACCGCAACAGCTCCCAGCAACTTCTCGTAGAAGAAACGACCATTTGTGGGCTATACAACGGCTATTTGTATTGTAAATAAAGTTGTTTTTTCTACTTGACCAAATTGTTATCTTTTTCTATGTTCAACACTGGCCAAGGATGTTTATTTGAGTTTCTCACTCAGGCAGACTATCATTACAGTAGAAATGCCAGTGGCGTTACTTATTGTTGTCAGGAATCGTGGAATAAAGAATGCTCCTTTAAAGAGTGATTAACTTTTTTATATTTTTTTTTTAGGTAGTGCTACACATGCTCCCTTCAAGATTAAATACCCTATTTAAGGTTGTTCTTGTTTTATCTGGTACATATTGCCTTATGTGTGCAGGATGTTTTTTCCTGTTTTCAACTACAGCATTAACTTGTTTTTCTTTTGAAGGGACACTGAACGATTTAGAACGATTTTCATAAAAAAAAAAAAAAAAAGATTGAATGATTATAAATCTCAAAAATTTGCAAATAAATATGTTCTTAGCGACCAGTATTATGTTTTATATACAATCGTAGGTCAAGTCATTATATGATGTTAGATGAGGGGTGGCAGCATTTCTCCGAAGGCTGCCATGTTTGTTATAGCTACGGACAATGATCAATGCAGCACCTCCTGCTAATGAAAAACTCAAATCTTACACAGTGTCCCTTTAAGGAATTTATTTTTTATTCTTTTTTTTAATGTACAATTAAATATTGATGTTTTCCAGGACATAACTTGCTGGGATTGACAAGTGTTTTGCTGGTTTCACCTGTGTCAGTTGCGAGAATTCATTTATAGGTTTCGAATGTGTAGCCTATGCATTCCATATAAAATTCTTTGTTGTGTGAATGCGTTTTGCTTTTGTAAGCAATCTATTAAATCAGTGTAAAAAAAAAAAAACTCTAAACGAATACATTTTGTGAATCATTTAAGCTTCTCATTGACCTGGTCCGTTTGAACGCAGTCAACACATTCTCAGTTAAAAAACATCGTTAACAGCCCGCTCCTTTCCCAGTACAATATTGTGATCTTTAGTTGGGGCTGACAAAATGACCAACGTGTTCAGGTATCTTCACCTGAACAGCCTATATATTTTTAACCAAAGGACTCCAGTAACTAAAATTTGCAACAAGATAACAGAGTTTAAAAAAAAACAATGCATGACAATTTATGAGGGTTTTTTTTTTGTTTATGGATTGTTTAGGATAATGGGTTCACTGTGTGAACTTTTTTGTCTCCCCCGAACCAGCGCAAAGCATTTAAGAGTGCCGTGCCTGCCACATCTGACACATACAATTTTGCAAATGCTTTCGCATACCCCCGGAATAAGCTTCATTTAGGAACCACTGATTTAAGACACACGCCAAAAATGGCCCTCATATCAAGGACAATTAAAGCTTCTATGAAGCTTAGAGTATTTCTATGATTTAAGGCAGGCACGTCAACGTATTTATTTATGTATTTATGTATTTTTTTTCACGTCAAGTACAATACAAGCACACAAAATCACAGTGAACCAACACCGTTGGGAGCACATAATAGGAAAAAACGAATGATTTGAGAGTTTGAATTTGTTTTGGAATATTGGCCTAAAAATGATATGAATTCGACGTTTATTTTCCTCTTTAGTCCGTGTGTTACTCCTCATTTTGTTGAGTTAGAGGGTTAGGGTTTTATTAAAAAAAAAAAAAAACGATGTTAAAGATTGTATTAAAAGTATAAGTTAGATATAACACGGATTAAAAATAAATTATTCTAATTTAGTCAAATAAAGGTTTTCAATTAGCAACATGACAAAAGTTTTTTTTTTTTTTTAAGAGAGTGCTACAACAGTCAAATATTGACCTGTTATATGTGATGGATGCTATGATGGAATTTTGAGTGGAAGTGATTGCAATGTATGCTATAGAAGGAGGGTCAGATCTGACTAACATCATAAAATGTACCTGTAAAATTAAAAAAATGTGTATAATATAATAGTGTATCATAATAACACTTTTAAAATTTCAAATGGAGAGCATTGTCATTTTAATCTGACGTTTTAATGATTATTGACATATTAAGTAATATAGTCAGCTGTTGTTTTATTGAAAGTGATATGGAATAATAAAGCACATGACAACTCAGAGGCAGTTATATTTATTATGACTTTTTGAACAGTAACACTAGTTGAAGTACAAAGTATGGTTTGTCTTGGAAGCAACTGGCCCCAACCGCACTATGGGTAAACACAAATCAACAGTGTTTTTTGTTTAAACAACATCAACATAGCCAAAAGCAGAGTAAGTCCCGCCATAACACTGTACACAATACAACAACTAGTCTTTTTTCAGGGCAGGTCTGGGGCAAAACTGGAAAATAGTGGAGGGCCTCCTGGTGCTGAGGAACTTACCTTCTCTATCTGAGCATGATGACCCAGAAGTACCAGAAGCAAGAACGGAAAGTTATTCTTATTTTGCTTCATTGCAAACTTTAACCCGGATACTGAAGGTCATACCAGATGAACATTTACAAACAAAAATGCGATATGTTAGTTCTGCAACAGCAACGCACGAAGCTACAGGTCACCGATGAAGATCGCAAACCTCTGCAAGGGCGCTCAAGGATGCAGAATCAAATGAACAGAAAATGGCTATGGAGAAGAAGTGAGCGATCACAGGTGATTTACCATACTGCAATAACAATAACACGCTGTTAAAATTAAGCAACATTATGATCTTACTTTCAATTGTTGTTGTACCCCATAATTTATATCCAATGAAAATAAAATGTCATTTAATGTTTAATTAACCCTCCTGTTGTCCTCAATTTCTGTAAAGACCCTTTGTCCTCTGGGTCAAAATGACCCGTCTCATATCAGCAGCTTAACTGAAATTTAATCTTGTTTGAAGAATCAACTTGTTATTCACCAAAAAATGTGTGATTTTCCCTCTTCGCTTCTGTTTCGGTAGCTTGAGATAAGAAAACAAAATCTGCATGAAGGGGTTTTTAATTATTTTTTTATTCATCCATAAGACTCAGCCTCGTCATTTTTATTCAGACTGATGACAGTTTTGACTGAAGACTTGTTTCCTGGCATAGCCTTGCATTGACCTGTTACCTTGGCCTTCATAAGCTTAGCTGAAACTAGCACAGAATCTCCACTGCTGGAAAGAAAAATCCACATCCCTCCTTTTCTACGAAAAGGATATTCTCAATATTAATTTTGGGAGACATAAGCCTGATTTTGTGTAGTAAAAGCGTCACAAATAAAGAAAGAAACAAACAAATGTGTAAATAACCAGTTTGCCTGTTTTTTATTCTTTTGTGCCTTCTGGTGTCTGCTGAAAGAAACAGAATTTTGAGCCTTTGAGTTCAAACGTTTTTTTCAATTACAGGCCTTTGAAGTTTGTGAGTCACCCCCACTTTTGGGATTCACGATTTGCATTGTATAGTGGGGACCAGATTCAGAGGCCCTCATCTTTTGCTTTAAGGTAGATGGAGACTTGTATATCAATGTATTCTGACCCTATCGATCCGCAGTCTAGACTATCATAGGTGTATTATTTTAAAATATTGCACGTTTTAAAAGTGTTTTTTATGATGCAATACTCTATATATATATATATATATATATATATATATATATATATATATATATATATATATATATATATATATATATATATATATATATATATATATATATATATATAGAGGGCCATCTCTGGGAAATGTTTTGTGTTGGAAATGTCTTATTTACTACATTTGAGAACAGAACAGTGTTTCAGGGCATTTGGGCTTTAAGTGGGGGAACACATGGTTAATATATGTCATGTTTACGCAGCATGATGAATCCAAAATGCAGGGACGCTGGGATGAGATGAGCTTAAACAAAAGATTTTATTTACATGCAGAGACTGGGTATAAAGCAGTCACCTCAGGATCCAAAAGTAACAGCCATCGATCCATTTTCTAGAGCAGCTTATCCTCAAAAGAGTCGCAGGCTTTTTTTTTTTTTCAGGCACTTTGGTGCATTTGGGTTTTTTCTGCTTCGACAACACTTTAACCTGTAGAAATTCTCTGAAAACGTACCTAACAGTTGTTGAAAATTTTATTTATATTGCCTTTTCCTTGTGTCAATGTTAAAAAAGAATAGAGTTTTAGGTATACTTATACAATTTTCATAAATAATAATCTTTTTTTTTGGGAGGGGGCGAAATTTTTCTCTTTCCTGGGGGGGAGGCCTTGCAAAACATAATAGAGAAGCACTTAGTTAAACAAAACTAATTATTTGTACAAGCAAAGCTGGACTACTCATCAAACAGGATATTCAAAACCAATTAACAATGACATGCTAATGCCTTTAATTTCATATTTTAGCCAGACATCTTTATAGACATAAACTGGAATGGATTGAATTCTGGCACCCAATCTTTGCTTTTAAAAATAATTAGTTGTACTGTATATTCTACAATCATACCATCAACCGGAAAAACAATGACATAAATTGTAGGCAATTGATATAAAAGCTGCCATGTACCTGTTTCTTGGGATACTTTGGTAAGCGTATGTCACGCTTAGCCACATCAGTTGGACAGCTTTAGATTATGAAAAATAAAATTGTGGAGCTCAATCAATTGTTTGCAGCCAAACCAAGGACTGACGGCAAACGTTTAAAAATTAAAGGCACGTCCCAAAACCGACAATGGCGCCAAGATGGGAAATAAATGTCCCATTTGTTTTACAAATAGAAAAAGGCAAGTGCGAATATGACTTATGGTGTTTTTGATCCAAATAAATTAATTAAAATAACAAGTCAGAAAGACAAACCTCCAATCACTCACTCAGCTCATGAGAGCAGACACGATGGCTTTGCATGCAAAAGACATCTTTTGCAAGGTCTGGCTGTTATTAGTTACACGCCACAAGGAAGAAATAATACAAAGAGACTTTAGCAGTAATCCCTTACAAATGATGTCAATGCTACTTGACAAATAGTGTGGTTTGTCTCTGCGGAAGAAAAGCAAATATTTGGACCATGTACGTTCTCGTTTGTACTTTTGCTGCGCCTAAATCTGTAAATCACATTCACTGGAGTCCCAAATCTTTGCCCTGACCTGAACTTCATCTGGACGACATGTGCTCTTCATTTTCAGACGCCTAAAAGGGAGTTCGAAAACCCGTGTACCGGTGCACAAATTCCAGATCACTGCTTTCTCATGCTGCCTGATCGATAAATTGCAAGGCAACTGACTATTGGAGGAGTCGGGATTGCCTTTGAGCCGCATGCAGTCTTGTGACAGAATGACGTAAGCTGACGTTTATTTTGATTTTCTTTTTCTTTTTCACCAATCCATTTTGCCCTCCTACTCGTTAGCTGGTCTCCGAGTTAAAAAATTCACCACACATGAAAACGATAAGCGAATTGTAAAGAGCAGTAATTGTGATGGTTTCCATGCAGGATTGTTTACTTTTGCGATAGGAATTAGATATCTGGAATTAGACATTAGGTATGTTTGATGCAAAAGCCGTTTAAGTAGTGATGTGCCGTTCGCGAACAAACCGAGTGAAAGATGGAAATCGGGTCTCGAGTATTTATAAAGGGCTGTTAACCCCGCACTCCGCGTCTGTTCCTCGCCTCCGAGGGAGTGTCATTTTAGCTTAATAGCATCATACAATGAGGTTTACCTTCAGAGGAAGCGCAAAGAACATAAAAAAATAAAAATAAAATAAAATAAATAACCTGCATGTTTCAGCTAGTCCAAACATATCTGCTCATCTATTTTTGGAATAGAGGCCTAGTGAAGCGGCTTTTAACAGTTTCACATGTCTTTCAAGAACCCTCTGATACAAAGTCGAATTTATGGTGGAATCTATGATGGTGAGCATGCCAAGTCCTACTAAAGCAAAGCATCACCGAACCTTGACGCTCCCACTTCCACGCTTCACAGCTGGTTTGAGGATCTTTTTATGGAATGCAGCTGCATCTATTTTACGCCCAAACTGTCTTTTTTTCTATTGTCCAAAAAAATTCAATCATCTGTAACTTTATTCCAGTGGATCTGGACTTTTTAATGTTCTATCTGGCAATCTTCAGTCTGTTGTTCCTCGAAATTAAAGATTTCCTCCTTGCACACCATCCATGAAAGTCACATTTGTGTAGTCTCTTTCTCATAGTAGAGCCATGCACTTTCGCCTTGACAGTTGCGAGAGCCTGCTGGAGGTCCCGTAATGGTATCTTAGAATGATTTATTATTTATTTTAACATGTTGCGGTAAACTCAGGGGGCAAACTTGCTTGGGGCTCAAATGTGGGCATGGCAGAATTGTTCTGAAGGTCCCCCGCTTGCTAACAATTTTCCGTTTGGTGGAATGGCTTGTGTCAAAATCCTTTGATCTCTCTTCAAATCCCTCAATAGACTAAGCAGCCAAAATTGTCCTTCTGAAATCCTCAAATGACTCTTTGGACCTCAACACGGTGCTTATTTCAGAGGACAGGTGCTCACCAGACCAAATGTCTGAGTTATAATTAGGGCAACTCTCCTTTAGAATTCTGCTTCACAATGTCCTGATCTTGAACAACTAATCTGGCACACCTGTGAGGGATTATTATCCTTATATTTGGACAAACTAACTGATATCATTTTCAAAAGTTGAATAATTTTTCAATTGCATCATACAAAAAGTCTCAAAAGGCTTTTCTTTATATTAAAATCGTTTAAGATTGCGGTGAATATAATAAAAAATAATAAGAACTATTGGTCACACAAGTGCAAATTATTGATCAATCTCAAGTATTGAGAATAATTTGCTCTCATTGATAAATCAATGTTAATCGTGAAACAAATGTTACTGAAAAGAGGGTGGAGTTATAGAATGCTTTTTACTCAACGTGGTGCTTAAAGCGGTTTACCAAGGATCACATTCATATCATCCATTTACACACACCACTGGTCAACTGGAAGCATGTCAAGGTTCAGTGTCTTGCTCAAAGACACTTGGTCACCGGGGTTGGGGATCGAGCTCACAATCTTGCGGTTGCAAGACATACACTCTACCACTGAGACCTGCCACCCAAAAAAATGGCGAATATGCTGCTACAAGGGTCCACTGGTCACTAAACGTATAACCAAGCTTACTGGAGGTAGCACAAAATGACAGCTCAACGCAAGAATACATAAAACCTGTAAAACCTCACAACTGGGATGCATGTTTTCCTAGTGTTGTTCTGTATAGGAATCCTGCTGACACAAAAAATGAACAATCTTTGCGACTGTCATCGGTATGACACAAACACCGAAGCCCTGCAGCCAAATGATGCATCAGCAAGATTCGCGTGTTTTCCTTGGGTGTGAAACCTATTTTTCTGTCTAACACAACCAGCGAATGAGCTAAAATGCGAGTGTTTACATAAGCAAGAGACATGCAACTTTGAGTTGTCCAATTTGCAGACAAGATGAAAATTGGGCAGGCCAACGCGAATTGTATCACAAAACTGAAGGTCCCGAACGTGCGATGTGGAAGCAAACGATGCCCATCTGTTCTCTGCTTGTCCTACAAATTCAACGTGAAATGTAATCTGACTGTCAATTGTTCCAAATTGATAGAAATGGGAATTTGACAGAAACTGCCCTCAGAGAGCAGACTTGCATCAAGGTCAAGCTTGACAAACGTTAGAAAAAAAACCAAACTAAACAAAGAAGCATTTGCAATTGTTTAAGCACATTGTGGCATTGAGCAAACTGCTTGAGACCCACTCACATGTTCTTGCTATGTTTGACTGGATTTTCTGTGGTTATGGTATTCCTCCCGCATTCCAGACACATGAATGTTCCATTTACTCTCAATTGGTCCTTGCGAAAAGCAACCAGTTCTACACTTCCTTGCCTCTCGCTCAAAGTCAGCAGGAATTTGCGAGTCTGCAATTCTCATGAGTACAAGTGCAAAGGAAGATAAATGGGTAGATTTCTCACGAACAAAATAGTTTAGATTTATTTTTGTCTTAGTCCTAGCATGTGGGCTTTAATCCAAACTATTGTATTGTTCTCCATAAGTGAAAATAAGTGAGCAGCAGCAGCCTCATATTATTTTTCAAAAGGTCATAACTTTTGATCAGAAAGGGCTGTGAGTGCTAATGCAAAATAGCTATGGGTAATTTTGACAAACATTTACTTAACTTTTAACAGTAAAACTCTACAACAAAACCTGCAAGTGCAAAAAAAAAAAAAAACATGCATTGAAGCCTTTCCCTCTTTTTTACTTCCTTATACAATAAAAAAAAAAGATGTTCCATAATATAACATGTTTTTTCTGCATTTGTGTTGCACTGAAAAGCACACGGCAAAAAGAAGCCTGCAGCAAAAGTCTAGCTTGGTTTATACTTGACGCGCCGGCAAACGTTTTACAGCACTTAATACTTGGAGCGGCTTCCCCCACAGTCAAACGATATTCTCCCATACTATAGGTGGCAGTGAATTGACTCTTCAGCATACAAACAACACTATAACAGAGGTAGAGAAGATTCAAACAATCCCATTAAATAGACTGACTCCTCATCTCTCCCTACAAGGGCGCTTGCCAGGAGTTGTTGACGGTATTTAGGTCACGGTAGTCCTTTTCAGGCGAATCATAAAGGTGTTTGTGCCGGCGAATTTCCATAAGCAATAGTTCGTGCGTCATGATGTCTGCTCATCAAGAAATTCTGGAAGATACTCGTTGCGGAAAATCTTTTCCGCGTGGACTCCACGCGGAGGGGCGTGGTTGCTGAAATAACATCATTTGACGTGCGGATCTTTTTGGTTCGTTTGCTCGAGTAAAAATTACCCTGGTGTGAAAAATTTCTGGCTGCAAATACGATTTTGTTGTAGAGGAGTTCTACTGTAATTTGTCATGATTTGGCTACACAATTAACATTTTTACTGGGCTGTCCTACCAGCCTGGATGTACAGTGACTGTTAATGATGTATTCAAGGACAGCTTGGAAAAATGTGTTCCATATTAAAACGGAATGTCTGTTTACGGTATATGACGGGCGCGAATACACGGTAACTGGCAGAACGCTATAAACACAGGAAAGAGACGGACAACTAACTGGGAGGTCCCAACTAGTGCCTTGAGAACGAAGTCCCTTGGTATCTGCTCGGGTGGGGCCGTTGCAGCATCAGCGAGAAATTCTTCGAATGCATCAATGAATGACAAGGTGTAGGGAACTCTGTTTCGTTTGCAACCATATCCTGCCTTTTTTCACCTCTTTAAGGACACTTGAATCTAATAATCAGAATTGTGATTAGGCAGAGATTGCTGATGAGTTCATCATTTGAATCAGGTGTGATGGGTGACATGGAAAACAGGCAGGAAATGGCACTCAAGGAACTGGAGTTCCCAAGCCCTGCCCTGGAATGATTGCCGGCCAATTCTGGAATGCTTACGAACCAACTATTCACTCTCAAATTCACACCGGCATTCTCAATGAACTCAACATGCATGCGTTTGGATTATGGGGAGAAGCTGAAGTCTTGGGGGAACACCCAACGCAACTATGGCACAACATGAAAAACTCCACCTATGAGGGCTGGAGGCGAAATTCCGTGAAGCACACGTTCTAACCACAATTTCAACGTGCTGCTACTGCTCGCAGCAGTTCACAGGGTATAAAATTAGGAATGTCTCTTGACAACAGAGGAAGTCATCATCATGATTTGATAATTTAGGGGAATGACTAAGCAACTGTTATATATATATATACTGTATATATATATATATATATATATATATATATATATATATATATATATATATATATATATATATATATATATATATATATATGCCCCTAAAAAGGTCATGAGGAGTAACTCGAAAAAGTTATCAAACGCCAAGGTCATAATGATCATGCACACTCACGTAACAATTCCCCTTCAGCTCAGGCATTAAAAAAAGGTTCTGTTGACTTTTCTTTGGCTTTCTTCTCCAAACAATGTGTGGTGGGAAAAATAGAACCATAACTCGTTTTTTTCTAATGCACGAGACTAAATATCTTGGGCGTCACTTTTGTGTTCCTCATAGATCTTAAAACAAAACCGGTTACATGACAAGTCTTATGCCACCAGAGGACACCACGTGTCATTTTACATCCTTTAAATGAACATCCGAGCAGTCCGGCCCTCCGCATGTAGTCAATGTTTTTCATTTGGTGCCCCTGTCCATTTGACGGCCATCCCTGCTTATAGAAGAACCTTTTTCGTCTGAGGTAGTAAATATTCTATTAAGTAGGGATGCCACTAACGGTTATATTTAATTATAATTGATCACCTTGTGGATGAATCATCTAATCCTTTTATTTCAAAAAAATTGCATTATTTTTCTCAACAGGCAATGCAGAAAATACACTAACAATTTTGGGATTTAATGACTTGCTTGGTCTATAATATGCCAGAAAATGTATAGAAATATTTTCCAAAATAAAAGCAGACGTTTGTGTTGTTTTGATTCAACATGATGATGATAATACATAAATACATAAATAACTCAAGATATCTGATCATATAAAGTGTCAGGAAGCTCAAATTCCGAGGATTGGGACAATTTTTGGTTTGCAAATGAGTGAATATGTAAAATGAATTATTGGCGATGATTTGTTGATTAATTGTTGCACTTCTATTTTGAAGTAAAGTAAACAACGTATAACCCTTTGAAGGAACAAGAAAAAAACATGAATTATTTATGGGTGCGCAATGTTTTTTTATTTCAATTTTTTCATGAACTTTTGGAAACACCCGAGGGGAGTTTGATTCATGTGGAGATGTGATTCCTAGTCTTTTAAATGTGCACTCACGTGTCTTAAAATGTTTTTCTCCTTGAGGTTTTCTTGCAAAACAGCTGTAGCTTCCGCTGGTTGCCCGAGGTTCATCTTTGGTTCGGGTTCATTATCCAAATCACCAGAAAAACCTCCCTCGAAACACCAGATCTACTTGAGTCATCAGTCATCATTTCCCATGACTGGAAATGTAAGTAATTAACGTACTTTCCACACTATAAGGAGCACCAAAACGCTTTAATTTTTTTTGAAAGCTGATGGCGCGCCTTATAATCCGGTGCGCCTTATATATGGATCGATATTGAGATTGGGGTTTGTAGATGGGCAATGAACTGATAAAGTAATCTTTACCTGTTTCTTTTGTGTGTTTACTGTTGAACAAGGTTGATCATATTGACATTTGGGAAAAAGTTTTAAAATGTGTCATTAATTGAGGATGCGCCTTATAGTGTGGAAAATACGCTAGCTTTGGTGAAGACCCTGAAGATCCTTTCTCCACCTCCCTTCAACTCCTGGTTGTCCCCCAGCGATGTTCTCCAATGCATCCAGTGCTGAATATGCTATCAGATATATCAGATCACGTTAAGTTGCATTTTTCGTGCCGGTTTTAAGGCTGAGAGCCTGATATCAGAGAAATATTTTCTACAGTTGCATATGATTTTTTTTTTTTAAAGGACAGAACAGCTTCAAACAGGTACCATTCTGCAAAACTATTTTCATCGTAAACTGGTTGGTGATGTACTTTTCTGGCAACCTTTTTTTTTTAATGAGCTGATTCTGTGACATGTACTTTCCAAGCCGCCCATTTTTGAACAGTTATTGTGAAATCAAGTTTAATTGATAATTCAGGGCGCGAAAAAGGGACAGAATTTCATCGACACCTTTTGCCAGTGTTTTTCATTATTGCTGCATCTAGCACAAATTATGTGCTAGCAGTGCTATTAATGCCCCATTTAAGATCTCCAGGGCAGAGGGATTCCTTTCCAGGCAGTTGAATAGAAGCAAAGCAAAGAATGCTTGAAAATAGTTTTAAATATACTGTACTATCACATGAAACACTAGGTTTGACATCATCAAACAGTTTAAAAAAAAGTGGAAAAAAAGTATGTCTCATATACTGTATTTCATTTTTATCAAATAGTTAGCCCTACTTGAATGCCTAAGTCTACCATGCAACCCTGTTATGCAGTCCCGCTCACCATTATGGGCCCCCCTTCATTTTTTTCATAATCTCTTCAATAGCTTTGGAAATAAATGAAAATGTACCACATTTATGTTGTCAGGGTCTTTTATTGGATGTTAGAAGTACCGTAGTTTAACAAAGAAAATTGTTCTTCAACTTACATTTTGTCATTTCAAAGAAATAAACAGAAAACACGGCATGTGCAGCAACATTGCCAGCCCTCTTTAGTATTTGGTGAATAGTGATGACAGCTTCTAAACGCTTCCAAACTTCTTTCACTTTCTCAGATGGTATTTTTTCTCACTGTTTCTTGGCAAAGCTTTCAAGAACTTTAATGTTTGAACGTTTCTTTTCCCCATTTGCAAACTTCAGCTGATACCCAAGATTTTCAATAGGATTGAGATCAGGACTCTTTGCTGGGCATTTTAAAACAGTCATTTTATTTTCCCTTTCCCACCATTCCTGCGTGCTTTTGGACATGTGCTTTTTGGGCTTGGGGATTTGTCTTGATGGAGGACCCATGATCTTTGACTCAAACCGAGTTTTCTCACTCTTGGAAGGACATGTTGCTCTATGTCTTGATAATCCTCTGACAGCTGTTTCTCTGTGGGTCTTCAATGAGTTTAAAACATTTAGATAGAATGAAGTCAAACTTAAAAAAAGTGACTTATTGTGTGTGTGTGTGTGTGTGTGTGTGTGTGTGTGTGTACAAGTAGCATGATGCGCTTATTGTGGAAATTAGAAACGGTGTGTTTCTGCCCAAACGAATTAAACACAAATTAGACAGAATATAAAGGAGGAGTATTTTCTTCCTTCCCAACAGATGAACTAAAGATCAACTCAGCTCAGTGACACATTGCAAAACACACTGGAAATTAACAAAACCCTCAGGGTCTAAGCAAAGAAAACAACCGGACTTTGTCCTCTCATGAGGGTGTTTCTCTCTTTTTTTTAAATGAAGAAAGCTCAAGTCTGTTGAATTGCATCAGTAGCAAAAAGCTGTAAAAATAAATATCCCTGTCCTGTGCTCTAGTCTGTGAGGGGTCAGCATGGGAACCCGACAGAGACCAGGTCACGCTCAGTCCTTCCATTACACTGCTATTGGAACACTAAACTAAATCTCGTGATGGTTTTTGTAACGAACGCTAAGAAATGTTGTACCTCATCGTGTATGCTTGACAAACATTACAGAGTGGAACCTAAGAAGCCAAAACATTCTCTCAAATTGTACTACGAACAATTCAACCTAAAGCTTCTACCTGAAAAGCTGGAACCGCTGTCATGGCAAAATCCCCTCATTTTTGAGCTAAAATATAACCATTCTACAGATTGCAGGGGATCCTCTGTTTATGACAGTCGGTACATACAAAGTTTTCAGCGTTAGAAACAAGTTGTGGTAATATTTGACTGTTTCACGACTCCATTTTGATTTTTGGGTCTATGATTCGATTCAGAATTGAGTTTTGATTCAAAATGATTTGATGGACAATGATTTCTGCTTCAAGCTATAGATTGGCAAAGAATGGTCAATTGGATGACAAATCGATACATTGGAGCATCTTTTTGCTACATCTATTAAAGTTTCGAATTAAAGTGTTGTTTTCCACAAACACAGCGTAGGGACAACTCATGCCCTATTTTTTTTAATTTTATTGTATAAAACTGACATACCAATGACTATAATGGAAAACAGGAGCCATTTTTGATTAGCTGCAGAAAAATAAATGACCTGATGGATCATTTTTTATTTTAACTAAGTAAATTGCCAAAGCAATTTCACACCCATTATTCTTCTTGATATATGTTAGCTTTGAGAGATTGACAGAAAACTCATATCGTTTTGATTTTTGTTGATGTTTAATGCATAGATGGAGCTTTTTATTTAAAAAAAAATCACAATACAAGCAAACATAATAAAATAGAGTGTAAAGATGTAACTTTTTTGTGTATTTAGGCCAAAGGTATGTTGAGATGTGCCTTTGGGGGTGAAATGCGAATGTTCGGGGAGAGGTTTGTCTCAAATCATTCACACAAATGCATCTACATTTCTCTCGTGCTATTCACGAGCAGTTGTATCTGAAAGTCACTTTTAAGCTCAGCTTTTGTGGTTAAGCATTTTTCAATGAATTGTAAATCGTTTCAGCACCTGATAGCCAACAAGAATAATTTGTTTTGGGTTAAGACCACTGTGTATATGAGGCCACTGAGGTCATATAGTTGTGCATTGTGTAAGACTGTTGGCCAAATTCGAATCCCCACTAGCTTTCCATTGATGTTCATTGACTCCAGTGATGTTTGGAAAATGATCAGGCTAGAGGGTCTGATTACACGTCTTTTCCAGAAAAAGCCAAGTATTTTTGGGTCCCAAATAACAAATGAACCCGAGTGAGGATAAGCGCTTCTCATAAATGCAGGGGTGAATTGATAATACATGCAAAGAACATTTGCGTTGCGTTGGGTGTTTTGAATATCGGGTTTGTGTCAGGTTCCATCCTCACACGGCAATTGGATACTATTTGAGTTCATATTCGCTCATTGATACAACTGCCATTTTAAATAGGATCTTTTACCATACAGGTAAAAGCTGAATTTTTAAACTTCTTCAAAACATTACCTAATACGACACACAAACAGGCATAAGATACATTCCTGTGAAAAGTGTGTTTGACGCGAGAATAATAGGCCAATGAAGGAAACACAGGTTGCAGTTGTATGTTTTATAGCTCTAAAAAGTGATAAAAAATGCTATTGTTTGTTGCCTTTATTACCAGCTGGAAAACATGTTCAGGCTTGATTCCAGTTGGGTCGCTTGTTGCACATGTCCCTTTCTGTTTTCAGCTAGTACATGTCTTTGACAAATTCCATAAATGTTGAGTCTACGTCATTTCATTCATCCTACCTCATTACAATATATCCATGTAGATTAATCCCAGAAGGACTGAGTTGAATACTGCTGGTAGAACTCTTTCTCATGGCGCACTCAACCGTCTAATTATTCATCTCAAGAAATGTATATTCTCATGTCTTTGCTAAGCTTCTCCTAGTTTGTTTGCTATGTGTATCTTAATGTGTAGTGTAAAAATACAACTGGCATTTTTGCCAATAAAGCAGAGGAAAGTAACAGTTCTGAGATGAAACTGCAAATTTTTAATAGCAGTTGTGCACGATGGAACAGCCCAAAGTAGAAATGTCCCTGGTTTTGTACAAGTTATTGCCATTGTAATTAGAGGCTATGCTACAGTTGTAAAAAATATAATAAAAGAATAAACACATAGTTTACATAATAAAGGCAGAATGGAATGTACTTGGAACAGGAGGTCTGTCTGCCCTGCAGGCATGTGCACTCGCATTTAAAAAACAGAGTAGCCAGCTATTGTCTCTCATGCATCATCAGCTATAGTTGGTCCTTCTTTGTATGCGTTTCTGCCCAGACTGATCAGTAACAATATTGCAATCGGACAAACATTAGAAATGATAAATGTCCAGCTGATGGATAAATGTTTTGCATAAAGACGGACCGTTCAGCAGAATGATGGCAAACAGCTTGCTAGTTAGAACTTTCTCCAGGGTGGAGACATTCTTTTCGGGCTGAAACGAGTCCTTGAGTAATTTGAGTACCTCAGTTAAAAAAAAAATGCATGTGGCATTTTGTCTAGCCCCGGATGCTCAACTTAATAGTTTTTTACATCGCCGCTTATCCTCACTAGGGTCGCTGGCTTGCTTGTGCAGTAGAGAGTAGGCACGGGACTGGTCGCCAGCCAAGTGCAGATTGGTTCACACGTCAGAAATATTATGTCAAGCCAATCGCAACAACAATTAAGTAATCAATTAGACATGTCAGAAACATTGTGGTAAGGCCAATGTCAAAATAAACTTTAGTTTTCTAAATAATTTATTGACATGTGAACGCTTTGGTTTGCTTATATTTTGAAGTTTTTGCAGCCAGGGTGTCACGATGTTGACCAATCTTTCTACTGCAACTTTTGCTCCTGAATTCCGATACATTATTCCGAAATCATGTCGTATAGCCGATTCAGGGCGCTATCATACGACCAAATCACATTGAGATTAACATATGGGACCCGTTCCCCTGGGCTACATTATAGCTGCGAGTAGCAGAATTTAGCTGTTAGCTTGCAGTGCTCTATACGCAATGACTCTGCATATTTCGATGATGACGGTTATCGTTCCTATAGATTCCATTTGAACAACCTCTGCTGACTCAAATATAATGCTTCAGATGGCATCTCATCGTCTCAGAAATTCATGATTTGTCTAAAATTTAATGTTTTAAAGAGGAAAGTAGTGTGCTGCTAAACACAATATCTTTTTAAGAAAAGAAAATCATCAAAAATAAGAAAAGTTGGGTCATTCGAAATGAAGTGGGGATACGTATTATATTTGCTCCTTTGTGTTTGTAATTTTTTTCCACAAAGGAAAAAAATCTATAGATATTTTTGTCAGAGCACTCACATTTTCTGTAGGGTTTCAAGAAAAAACAGAAATCCTTCATAGTGCCAGCATTTTTCTTATAAAGTGGGGAAGTGGTCAAAGTAGACATTTCAAAACTTTTCGAATCTCACATGTATTGCTTCACAACTTCAAACCAGCAGTCTTCTTCATACAGAATTTCAATATTGTTTTCTTCAATGGGCTACCCCTTTTTTTTAAGATCCACATAAACTGCTGACTGTGGACCTGAAGAGGTTGCCTTCCTATGTTGTGCCATGATTTGTGTGCCAACATGTAACAGAATAAGTGGAAAGAAACAACTAGGACCTAGCTCAAACTAATGCTACTGTAAAGGTATCACATTTGTGTTAAATGCGAAGCCAGAAAAGAAGATTTTTCCACCCCCCCCCCCCCACAGGACACATTGTCTTTTGTAGGGAATTTATTTAAAAAAAAAAAAAACACATTGCTACCGCAACAATTGATGCAGCATTGACAATGACCCGACAAGAACTGAACACTCAAAACTAATGAGACAGCAAGGAGCACCTGGACAAGACACAATTGGAACAGGGTGCTGATTGGCCAACACAAGGGAAGCAGGTTAATGCGGAGAGCAGAATCATACTAACAAGGGAAACAGAACTAACATGAACAAAAGTCCAAACCCCAGAATGGGGGGGTGGGGGTGGGGGATCAAAATCCAGAACAGAAAAGAACAGAAAACCTAGACACCAACCAAAACACAACAAAACACCCAGAACATAAGAAAACAATGCTGACTTTGATAGGGAAGTGTAATAACTTCCTATTTTTCAGAATAGAATGATTGATGATTTAACAACGAAGTAAACAGGTCATTGTCGACATGCAACACTTTATTTCTAAATGTATTTTGAAAGTGTTTACTTTTTCAGTTCTACAAAAGTCCAATAAAAATCACATTATCAAGGCTCTTTACCTCCCAGCAGTAGACCACCGTAGTAAAGAGCAGCGGAACAGCATTTGGTTTGTGTGCATTTAATATAATGTCCTTCGGCTGGTGTGCATGTCATCACTGGCTGATGAAATGATCCACAGGCAATCGCAGTGGCTGTTGATTTTCACAAGAGTCTCATATGGCTGAAAAATGGTTAAGATGCCCCCCAGCACAATTTGTCTGCATACCTCGTGCATAGATAACCTGGCAGTGCTTATAAAACGCAATCATTATCAAATGTCTCCGACTCAACACTATTTTTCTAGCGTTATGAAAGGAATTAGTGTTTGACAGTGTCAGGGCGAGTCGCCAGCCATAGGCTTGGAAAGGTGCCGATTTCACACTTGTGAAGTTTAGGTGGTGCGCCACAAGTCGATACATCCACGTCTGTGGTGTTTACGCTGGGGTGACCAGATTTTTCAAATTAAATACTGGAACCTGGCAAGTTTACTGAAAATTAAATAAATGGAATAAACTTTCACCTGGAACAGACCAGTGACTTTGTTGTTTAGTGATGCTATTGAATCAATGTCGTGTATCCTCTACATTTGGTTTTGATTTTGTTTCATCAAATAAAGAATAAAATGTTTCCACGTACTCTCTGCAATGTGCTGGAAATATTTTTCTTTTTTCTGTTTTTTTAAAGTGTTGGATTTTTTTTTTTTTTTAACTTCAGTCAGGTTGTAGATTGCACAACATGCATTTTATGTTTACATGGATTTGCAGTAGTGAAAAGTCTCCTATTGTGAGAAATTTGCAGCTGCAAATATGATTTCGTAGTAGAGGACTTCTAATGTAAGACATTACCATGTGGTTAAAAAAAAAGGTAGTTTTTATAAACCTAGATAACAACCTCAATAAAACATAAAAAGTGTATTGCCTCCATTGATTTATTTTTTTTTCTTTTCAACTATTTTTCTGCTCAGCAGGCTACGGTAAACCACAATATGACCAAAAAAAAAAAAAATCCAACCTAAAAATACCAACAACAGCCAGAAATATAACTGAGGGGTGGTTTTAGAAAAATATGCTGAGTGCATACTCTTAAAGTCTTTAGGTGCTTTTTATCTAAAAACCCTGCTATTGGTTTAAAACTAGTTCTGTGTTTCCCTAGCACATATAGAACCAGTTTAAAAGAAGGTTTGAAAAGTTAAAATTTCAAGTCCAAGGAAATACAGTCGCCCCCCGGTTTACGAACACCCTCTTTTACGAACATTTCAACTTACGAGCGTGGCCCGCTGAATTTTTTGTCCGCCACTTACGTGCAAACCTTTCATCTTACGAGCAATCTGACATGCCGGCCAATGTGTTCGTACATTTATTTTCGTTTTACTTAGTCAATGTTGAACGCTATTGCTCTTACAATGTCACAGTCACTGTCTCAGTCACGGTGTCAGTCACTGAGTCAGTCACGGAGATGCCGATATGCTATTGGTCGATTAAAGTCACAGTCCGGTCTCAGTCACGGAGATGCTATTGGCCGGCGTCACGTCAATCACAGAAATGCTGATATGCTATTGGCCGAACGCCTTTATCTAGCTTGATGGCACAGCTGATCGGGATGGAAGGAAGGAGAGAAAATGAGTGAAAAACGGAAGGAAGGAATGTTGTGAAGACTTTGCAAACTATCTGTTAGACATGGCTTCTAAAATTGCAAGTGGCGGTAGAGGAAGAAGTAAGAGGATGATGACAATAGAAACCAAGCAGGAGATAATAAAGAAAAAAAAATACGAAGGAGGCGCACGCATAGTTAACCTTGCTCGTGAGTATGGACGGAACCGCTCGGCAATCTTCTAAGGGCAAGACTTTCCTTGCCGGGGGACGGACCTCGATCGACAACAAAATGGAGAGTCTTAGTTTGAGAAAAGTTCTTGTTTAAGAAAATAAATAAATAAATTCTGCGGGTTGGTCTCTGCTCACCTACGTCTCCACTCAGCTCATGTCACGTCGTCCCAGAGGAAAATGTCATTTATCCTTTCTAAATCAATGTTAATTAAATTAACTTTACATTAGATTATGTTACTAATTTCGAATGTGTGTGTAAATTCATGATTTTAACTATGATTTCACCGCGCGTTGCCAGTAATGTGTACGTACAATTGACCTCGCTTTGTTATATCAACGAAATCAACTGCTCACGAATTACACTCACAGTCACTGTTTCAGTCACGGTGTCAGTCACGGAGATGCCGATATGCTATTGGTCGAACGCCTTCATCTAGCTTGATGGCATAACTCGTCGGGACGGAAGGAAGGAGAGAAAATGAGTCAAAAACGGAAGGAAGGAATGTTGTTAAGACTTTGCAAACTTTATCTGTTAGACATGGCTTCTAAAATTGCTAGTGGCGGTAAAGGGAGAAGTAAGAGGATGATGACAATAGAAACCAAGCAGGAGATAATAAAAAAAAAAAAAAAATACGAAGGAGGCGCACGCATGGTTAACCTTGCTCGTGAGTATGGCCGTAACCGCTCGGCAATCTTCTAAGGGCAAGACTTTCCTTGCCAGGGGATGGACATCGGTCAACAACAAAATGGAGAGGCTTCTTCTATTATGGATTAAAGAGAAGGAAATCGCCGGTGATATGTTCTAGTTTGAGAAAAGTTCCCGTTTAAGAAAATAAATAAATAAATTCTGCGGGTTGGTCTCTGCTCTCCTCCGCTTCCACCCAGTTCAAGTCACATCGCTCCAAAGGTAAATGTCATTTTTCCTTTGTATATTTATGTGATTTAATTTAACTGTACAGGAGATTATGTTACTAATTTTTAATATGTGTATAAAGTCGTGATGGTTTTACCTAAGGTTTTTGCACGCGTTGCACGCATTAACGAATTAACATAGGTTTGGATTGCCCGTCATACGAGCAGTTCGAGTTACGAGCGTAGCCGCTGAACGGATTAAGTTCGTAACACGGGGGCCCACTGTATTTAGAATTTAAAACATTGAAATGTTTGTATGCCATGCCAAATTGATATGATGGCCATTAAGGGATGAATTGGTTTATCATATGAATCATCATGACAACTGTGATTGATATACACATGCCCCCCCCCCCCCCCCCCCAAAAAAAAAAAATGGCGGCTAGCTGGAATCAAGCCAAAACAAACAAACAAACAAATCAATGTAACATTGGGACGCGACCTAAGTGAAATGGTGACAAATCAAAGGGTCCGGTGAAATCTTTTGGGATTGAGGACACAAGGCTGAAAATTGCAATATCCCAGAGAAAACGGGACATCCGGTCACCCTAGTTTGCCGTGTTTGCATCCAGTAGTGACAATCTTCAACGCAGTAGTGTATCGACGGTGTGGGTTTCAAATTGTTTTCGTCCTTCTTAGTCAATTAAATCCAGTAACCACACAACTTTGCCTAAAGGATTTTCTTGCTAGCTCAAGGTTGACTCATACTCTTACAGAAAATCGGCCAAAACTTAGCTTCAATAGTTGTGGTGATATAACTCTTTATGCAACTGACATTTGAACACTTGAAGCGCAACATGATGTAAACAAGACTATGACAGTACTCTCAGAGAAGTTTTCTTTCTCCCCTGTGAAAAATGACTAATAATACTGCACCCACTGAGTCATACATTCGCACGTCACTGAACAACGTTGGAGGTTATGCATTCACCAAACGCTGTAGCTGTCCCGGGTTTAGCCGGTAACATATGTCAGGGGCGGTCAAGGCTGAATGCTTTTGAAGTTCAGGAAGTTCAAAGAGAGTTGATTGTGTTCTCTGCCTTCATCCCATGATTCCAAATTGTCTTCATTAACTGTGATCTGCCGCAAATTAAACGGGTCCCATTTTGCCCACCCCTCCCCCCTTCCTTCCCTCTGTGTCATGTAAGTGAGCATCAATTTCAGAGGTCCAGCCAACACTGAATGAAAGAAAATCTGGATACGCGTCTGTGATGGGACCGTTACTAAGGAGAATACAGCTATTAACCAGCGATAGCAAAAAGCCTACTGTTCTATTAAACCTAAATCCGCAACTGCCTGGTGGATTTGTAAAATATTTTAAGTAAAACTCAAATTGTGTCTCTGCATGCGAGGCTTCAGTTTCAATTTTAAGGATCAGCTGTGGTCCCGTGCACCCTTCCAACACACGCACAAATTTAACACACATTTCCGGGGGTTGGCTGTAGCCATGGATGAGTTGTACTCTTTTTCACAGTCCCATTGTCAATGTGCAGGAAAGGCAGGCTCTGGCTGCTGATGAATGGAAATTTGACTGCTGAAAATGATTAGTGTTCTATGTGTTTTGTTAAGTCTTCTGTTAAATATGCAACATTATGGGTGTAATATTTATTAAGTAATTCCTGAAAAAAACCCATCAAAGAATACATTTGATGTCTTGATATAGCAGTGGAAAAAAATAATCTGGATTTCCCGGATCTTGTTCATGGTCCACACAATATTCGTGGCTCCTCCACAAACAGACACACCTTCAAACACACGTACATGCACAAACAGTGCTGGGGATGAGATCTCCTTGACAACACTAATAACTAAAGACCTAGCCCAAGAGCATCAAGTTCAAGAGCGTAGGAGGAGGCCTGCTAAAATGTGCCCAGGTTTACCGTCTGACACACTGTTCATCTGCAAAACACCGTCAGGGAATTCCAGGGCTTTGGCTCCAGTCGAGTCTTATTTGAAGAGCACTTCTTCAAAACAACGTGAATCCATTTTGATTGTTCTGGGAAAATATATCTGCAGTTTTTGGGGGAAAAAAAACAAAGCTATTCAAAGTTAAAACAATTCCTTGGCTCAGTTTGAAAACGTTTAGCAGAAAAAGGCTGCATATGACAGAAAACCATTTAAGGATTAGTTTTTTTTTTGTTTTTGTTTTTTTTTAATCTGGTATTGATCTGGAGTTGCTCATTTGAAGGTGGAACAGGAAGACAAGTACAAGTAAGTAAAATATACTATATTTTGACTGCATATTTTGACTACATATTTTACAAATGACAAATATAGAATACCAAGACTAGAAATAAGCAGTTTTGCATTGCTGTTTGCAATGTAAACGTCCGACTTGTAAATCGCTGCCACACAAATCTGCATAATGCGGATTTCTTTATTTACAAGCAAGCCAAGCGTCAGTAGTGACGATAAATTCTGTCCAATCAGAGAGAACTTCCGCCTCTTAACGTCAGCGTCTTTGGCCGGATAAGAGTAGAGCCATATCTATGCCTTAAGCCATGATCCGTACTGAACATGTGCAGGTGACATATTTTGTGAATTCCTAGGGGAAAAAATTTTTTGCATTTTTGTTCAGGCTGAATCTTCAATGGACATTGCACATTTACTGTCAGAGGAGGAGTAGTCACGTCAAGCAGAAAAGGAGAGAAGTGGCGTGTATGGGAAGATTTCTGCAAATAAGGTTGAAACGAGTCTTAGAGTTAATCGCTTACCTAGCATGCAAAGTTTGTTTTCAATTTTATAATCATTCACTCATGTTTTGTCGATGCACACCGTCATGCCAACGAAGGCCGCAACAACATAACGCAGCACACCATCAAAGTGCTATGTTGGCCAACTTCAAAATAAACTCACCAAATATTACATGGACGTCAATGCAAAATGTCTATTTTGAAAAGAACAAAATTAAGCCACCACTGACTTTTTTTCCCAACTGATTTTCATTTTTTTTCTCAATTGACATTTTTTTTAAGTGCAATGTAATGCAGGCAAGTAAAAGCTAGGCGTCAATGCATTAGGCACCCCCGCTATATATATTTGCCTCAGGTTACCAGGTCACGATTCATTTTATGATTTTAAAGTCAATACCTCAGTCATCATATTTTCTGGCCTGTGGTTTCCACTGCCTCCTTTTCCTTCACACTATGACTGTACTATCAGTGGCATTTCAGCATTTCTTGTATCCCACTGGGGGAAACCCGAGAGCTGCTGGATTTATAGTTTTTGCAATTGAGTGTGTGTGTTGGTGGGTTGGGGCGGGGTAATTTGAGATAATTTGGATCCTAGTCAGAATTTTCATGACTGCAATGGAATTTGAGAGCTTTAACAATTATTTCTTCAATTTTGTGGAAGTTAGCGGTTTTGTGGAAGTTAGCAGATGTTTCATTTGTGTTGCAGGTTAAAGTTGGGCTTGAAAATAACATGCGACTGGCCAAAGGTAGCAATAATCAACAAAACTAATGTAGCTTTTGAATTTTGGCCGACAAGGATCATTTGTACAACAAACGAATGAATTTGGCTCGTACAAAAAATAAGCACTCTTTGAACCTGTTATTTTGTGGCACAACCTTTTGAGGCAATCGCTGCAATTAAACCATTTCTAGTCTCTCTCCAAAAGACTTGCGCACCTGTCCACAGTTTATTTGTTTTACTTAACCCACGCCTTGTCAGCAAACTATTCCAATTGCCTCAGTTTGGAATGCTAGCTTTTGCCTCCACTGATATTTGATAGGGTGAAATTAGAGGTCTTCAAAAATGTCTGATATTTTACTTTTAAGCATTATTGACTTGCTGTGTGTTTGGGTTTTTTATCCTGTTGGAAGGGCCATGTTGCGTGGCTGAGGCCAAGCTTCCTTCCTCGAATGTCTTGATATTCTGGGTTTCATTATGCCCTGCACAGACTCCAGCAGAAATTGTGTCCTTCAATGCACATACTTGTATTGCCATTTAAAGAACTAAAATCTTGTTTTCACTCATGCACAAATTTCGAAGCTTTTCCTGAATGCATCAATCACTACTGGTGCATACACACCCATTGCTGAGCCAAAGTGAGCCAAAGTATTAGAGCCCCCCACTCCACTTCACACACGGGTCAGAGGTTTGGAACGTGTGTGTGCATGTGTTAGTTGGAAATGCCTTTGTTGACCACATAAATTGCGCTGACTTTGGCTTGCCATATTTTCTAGCTAAAGGAGTTGTTGTCATCATGTACTCAAATGTACAGTATATGAACATATTAACAGTAATAATGGCAAAGTGGTGAGCATGTCCGCCTCGCGGTCCTTAGTTCGTGGGTTCGCTCCCGGGTCTGGCCTTTCTGTGTGGAGTTTGCATGTTCTCCCTGTGCAAGTGTTTGCCTGGGGTATTTTGGTTTCCTTCCACCTTCCCTCAAAGAGGCATGGTAGGTATGTGGGACGTAGAGGGTTGTCCTTGAGTGTGCTTGTGAGCCTGAAGGTGTTAGGCTCAATCATCCCTCGTTAATGATAAATGGACTTTCATTTATATAGCGCTTTTCTACCTTTCTGGGGGACTCAGTGTCTTGCTCAGGGACACTTCGATATGGTCTTGATGGTCGGGGGATCGAACCCACAGCCCCTCAGCTGTGAGACGACCACTCTACCACCGAGCCATGCCACCCCCAAGGCTAAGTGGCTGAGAAAATGGATGGGTGATAATAAAAATAACAATAGTGTCTTGGGCTACACGATTATAATTAATGCTCACTTCCTTTTGCTTTTTGTTGGTTAGTAAGATGGATGTCCCCCTCAAACCCAGAGTTATGGGCAATGTGAAAAGAAACAACTGTTTTTTCTCTGCCCAAAAACCCAAAATCCAATTATTTTCAATTCGGTCTGGAGACCACTAAATGCCGATAAAAGTAACAGAGGAGTCTTGGAATTTGACTCTTGAGGGAAAATGTTTCTTGACGTCATGAGAACGTCCTCCACACATTTTCTCCTTGAATTCCTTGTTATACCCACATCTCCTTGTTCATACCCAGTTATTGTTACTATTTATGATGTTCAGCCCACCCCTTTTTGCCTTATCTTGTGATCCTGGCTTTGCTCTGCTAATTTGGTTAGAGTTTCCTAATATCCCCAACCAAATACAAAGACACCCTTGTTTGTTGTATTTAACGTTGATAACTTACAAAATCACATCAAAACTGACCAGAAGGTTAGAGCCAGGCTCATGCCCCAAGTGGGTCAAAAGCAGGAAGACACAAATTTGAAAGCCCTGAAGTTATTGGAGACCAAGCACAACATTTCTACGTAACATTGGTGGTTACTCATTTGTCATTTCCACCCCATCAACTCATTAGGAGGCTAGCACTCTAATAACGTGGAGACATTTTTACTGCTACAGTATTTACAGGTACATATCCCTGTGCCCAATAACAACATCAGTAACAATGCAACCCACACCATCTTACATTAAATTTCATTGGATTATGTATGTTAAAAATGAAGCTTTATAACTTGCCACACTTTATTGACTCATTTTTATATTGATTTATTGTAAAAAGGGATAATGCATGTTGACTGAAAAAAATGTATGTTTATACGCCATATTTTTGCCAGTGGCTAGTGCCATTTGTGGTAATGATAATACCTAATATTTTATGTACCGAGAACATTGTTTAATGAGCATAAACAAAAGTATCCTCAAACATTTTCATGAAAAAAAAAATATTTGCAATGTCCAGTGAAATGAAGGGAAGGAATGCAAGGAAAGGATAAAGCAAGGAGTGTGATTTGAATACAAAACCTTTGTTTATTAACAGATAAACACAACTTGATTTTTGAAAGTAGTTGCTGAATTCACTGCTTTCAAAACATACAACTCAATAGTTTATTTGGAATCTTTTCAAAATTGTCTTAATGAGGAACTTGAGGGTTTATGAATTGTAACTCCTGCATGGCAGAATGAAGTGAAGTGGGGGCCCAACATTGTATAGCTGTTTTATTCTGTATTAATTGACATGGGAATTTGACATATACACGCACACACAAAAAATTGGCAACCCTTTTATATCGAAAAAAAAAAAAAAGGAGTCTGTCTGAAATTCACACAAAACACACAGGAGGAGAGAAAGACTTCTTGAGAAGACGAACAACATTGCGTCACACACCAAAACTGTTTATTCAATATTTTGAAGTTGGCCTTTGTAACAGTGTTAGAAGAGTGTCTCGTTTGTCATTAAAATTAATTCCTGTTAAATAGGCATTAAAACCCTAAGCAGGAATTATATTCAGAGCTATAGTATGCCGATTTGTTTCATTTTCATCAATTATGTGTAGGGCACTGCTTGTGATGTTACAGTCCGTACCCGATGTCAATTGGCTAGAGTAAGGCGATGGAGAAAAAACAAAAAAACAAAAACGTGTTTCTCATCGTCATTTTTGGTCAAACATGTTAGTGCATCCCTAATAAACATACAAGAAAAAAGATGCAAACACGAAAAAGACACAAACAAGAAAAAAGACACAAACAAAAAAGAAGCAAACAAGAAAAAGAAGGAAAAAGACAAAAAGACGCAAAAAAAACCACGCAAACAAGAAAAAAGAAGCAAACAAGGAAAAAGAAGGAGGCAAACAATAAAAAGGAGCAAACTAACTTTCCCTACCGGAAGTGGTTGGTGTGGGTGGGGGAGAGGGTTTTGGACTCACTCCTGATGGACGACAGGGGGCCACTTGATTGGATGTGAACAACGTACCATGTGACTGGCTCACCCCTTCATGACATCGTTCAGTACCGGCTGGCCACAAAACATCCATCCATCCATCATCTTCACTGCTCATCCTCATGGAGCTCGTGGATGATGGAGACTATTCCAACAAAGTGAATAACGGAGCCAAAAACAGGCGTCTAACCGACACTAAAATGCAAAACAGTGTCAAGAGACTCCAGACCATAACAGCCGCTCCTCCTATCAAATTGGTCCCTGTGGAAGCCCAGTATTCATCATAATATCAAGTTCAAGAGTTTTATTGTCATATGCATAACAATACCACACAATGAAATTCCTATTCTGTTCACTTTCCCGAGCAGACTGCATTCCATAATCGAGCAAATTATAAAGAAGGCAATAAAACAAAAACAAACAAACAAAAAAAAACAAGTAAGCGCAATAACGGCAATAATGATGAACTGCTAATAAATGAATAGACTTACATTCTGAGCAAATTACGGAGTAGAATGTAATATGAATGACAATATGAGTTTTCTTCAAGTCATATTTATCTGCTTGGGCCGGGCTGGTGTGAAAGCCTAGAATAAGTGAGGGGTTGATTAGAAATGCATCAATGAAGGAAAATAACACTTTGGGGGTGTTTAAAATGAGAAATCAAAATTGCAACATGACCAAAAGCTCCCAATTTTTTTTTTTTTTTTTTTTTTTTTTTTATGATAGGGCCCCTTTTAGATACACAATAGAAAGCATAACACATGATGTCTCAGATTTTCAGTCCAATTTCATGCTTGATTTGATTATTTTCATATCTGCCCTCAAAATGCATCAGACATTTGAAAAGTGATGGCGTGCCTCAGCATTATTTGATTTGCTTTCAATATATTCAAATGTTTGAAGAAAGATCATAAATGCATTGTGTAAAATGCAGCCCTGCAAATTAGCGATGAATTAATGATCTTTTGAAACACTGATTGAAAGATGATTATCGCAACAACGTTATTTTTATTCTTGATTAGGTTGACCATAGGACTACATCTGCATGGCATCAGACATGGTTATTCTTTTTTTTTTTTCTGATTTTTTGCTTCCAATTGTAAGGGTTCACAAGAAGAAACTCTATCCAGCTGTGGTGCCTACAAAACATCCACATTTGATACCCAAGTGCCTCAGTTAACACTTGTTCATGAAATTCAACTTTGGCTTCCTTTCTTTTATTTGTGATTCCTTCAAATTCCTTCTCTGCAAAATCTCGAGACGTAACGGATGTACAAGCACAATGTATAGTACATTTCATCTATTAAAACTACAGAAAAACCTTTTATTATAGTTCCCTAATAAGTCATAAGTGAGGGTAGCCACACCAGGACTCTGGAAGGCGGCCAATACCACTTATACTTAACGCAGACTCTTGTTACTATTCTAGTACTATCAACAAGTAAATGGTATGCATGTCCAATTGCATCCTTGTCATAAGCAGTTGACATTGCAATTTCTGTCGGTATATGTATCTTGATAGGGTTCATATCAATGCTTAGAGTTCATTATTAGTGTGTTGCTACCAGAATTTATGTATATATTTTTTTTGTTTTAGCCTCATTTGATTGGTAAGATGACTTTCTGTATTATCGTATTTCATGCATATGTTTATTTTGGACATCTTCCTGATTTTATCAGGTAAGAATTAGTTTGAAAGAATCCCTATTTATGAACATCGTCTAAAATGATGTACAGTATTTTGGGATTCATTTTTCAGCTACATCACCCAATCCTTTTATCCAGTTTTATTTTGCATTTTTGATCATTTGCATTTTGGCAAAATACAGAGCAAAAATAAAGTTTCTATAAAGTGAACATTTCTGATTAAAAAGTACAGAATCTTGCAGGAATCAGTATTTTAAAAAGTGACATCTAAAATTCTTAATATTAAGACTGGCTCATATTTTTCACTTGGCATAAGAAATTGTCAGTCATTTTGCAGGGACATGCTTGCTTGACTTTGCTGCAAGTAGTGTGGGTTCACTTCCCACTTGGGGGATGGTGTGAATGTGAGCGGGAACGTCTGTCTGTCACTGCAATTGGTAGGCGACCAATCCAACCTATAGTCCACATTTGGCCCCAGGTCAGCTAAGATATGCTTGAGTTTAGTGGTTCTCAAATGGGTTAGATTTTAAATAAAACAAACAAACGTGCAAAAATCCCTTAAAAATAATGATTGAATTAAATGTTTCAGGTAAATATGAATTCATCAAACAAATTTTATGTTCAGAAGTTTATGCAATTGCATTATTTTTATAGACCAGATTCTCCCCTATACTAGAATGGTTCAACCCAATTTGTCACGTGCCACCTCTCGTTACCTGTCAAGTTAATTATTTATTTTTGAGAACACATCTCTATTATGATCCCAAAAGAGGACACTTTAAATTAAATATTTTTTTGTGGACAAATATTTATTTGTAATTATTTCTTTTTGAGAACAAGGCTGACACTTTATGTTGATTACATTTTGTGGACAACAATTTGTTAATAATTAAGTTAATTATTTATTTTTGTGAACAGATCTCCACTGTAATTTCAAAAGAAGACGCTTTATATTTAATATTTTTCTGTTCTATACTTTCAAAAATCTAATGACGTCAGGAGCGAGCTGGAAATTTAACAGACAGGGACATGCAGACAAAGTCACAGCTATGGACAATTTAGTCTCCGATGAAAGTGAAAAAAAAAGTTACTGAAATGGGAAGTAGGAATAAGTTGAGGAGGAAACTCATGGAAACATATTACGAGCCAAGATTTAAACCCAGAACCTCCGAACTGTATGACGAGATGAGTGCTTGGCAGTCATGCTGCCAATTTACTGTGATTCTTTTCCATAAAATACATTTGGAATTTTACATATGCCCACATACACATTCTAGCTAATCATATTCATCAGATTGATAACTCAGTTAGGCCTTTTATAATTAGGACCGGCCCCGGTTGATTTAGGCCCATCCGCAAAGCACAACGACCAGCATTATTTGTCACAGTGTGATTCGCTCATGGGTCGTTTTCCACATCTTTATTGAAATTCGTAGATTTCCTATTAAGTTATGTACTTAACGATAAAATCATTATATTGGGATATTTTAATAATTGGGTAGACGTCAACAACTTGAGCCTGAATGCCGAATACTTATTTTATTACTGTAATAAATGAGTCTCGCAATAGAGTATTTATTTTTAACTATCAAACAAAAACCTTCTCTGTCAATCCATTTTTGGACCCGTCTCATCCTCTTATTGAACTATCCGCTATTAAGCAAAAATGCCTGGACTTGATGTGACTCAGTGACGTTACTAAATTTAAGTGACTTTTGTCCAGAGGTCAACAACCTTTCTGAAACTACAGTGAGAGCTACTACAGTGAGAGCTACCGTATGTCTTGGATACTGAGTTTGATGAGCTTGGAGAGAAACTGAAAAAGTTCTAGCAAAGAAAAGCCCTTAATGCCATATTTCGTGCCTTTTTTCGAGATTGTATAACAGCAATTTATGTATATATATATATATATATATATATATATATATATATATATATATATATATATATATATATATATATATATATATATATACATTTTTGTTTTTTTTCCTATTTCCTGCCCATGAGGAGATTTGATTTGACATCAATGGATCATGTGCTTCTTTTGCATATGACAAGGCTGCATCATGTTGCCTCATTCGGTGGACCAAGGAGCACAAAGTCTTTGATTCAGAAATCCCCCTTCGGCTTTTTGACAGCATCAATCAGATTGTATACCGTGTGACTTGTTTGCTTCAAACTTTGAGAATGGGCCTTTTGTTAAAAGTATTTGCTAAGAAAACACAAGGCTTTACGCTGCAACACTTCCTTGATTAAATTAAGCATTTACTCTGTTTTGATTTTGTAATGAAAAAGATTTTATTTGTTGTTGAATCTCCTTTTTCTATAGACCTCTTTACACCCCCCCTTTCCTATCATCAGTAAATTACTGCCTCTAATGTAAAATTATGTTTAATTTGACTAAGACAACTACACGACAAGATCGTTTTAAAAATACGGCATAAATGTGACAATTTCTTAAACAATTTTCATAAAGTGAAATAACGTGCTGATTTAACTGTAGAAGAGGAAAAAAAACTTTCTTCTTCAAAATCAGAGTCCAGAATTCAGCATCTGAAACAAGTAAGGATAGCTTTTAAGCGTGCATTTGCTGCTTGGTGTATATAGTGTGGCTCGTCAACATAACTCAGTCACGTTGGGGCACTTAAACCTCAACAAGGCCAAAGAGTGTGTGAATATGCCATGCCTCCCGGTGAGGCACTTTGCTCCTTGTTGTGGCAGAGTTTCCGATATTTTGCTGATATTATGACATATTTGTGATCACGCGTGCCAGGTCTGCAGAAAAACAGACAGAAAAACAAAATAAAGCAAAATGCATTCACATTAGTCAAGATACTGCGTTTCATACTACCTGGTATCTATAAATCTATTAGGATTTCTTCAGGCTAGTTTTGCCCTTCTGACATTTGGCTTGGAGAAACGTGAAAAGATACTATAAACATAAAGATGAGCAAAAAGTTGTGTTCAATGAACAAAAGAGAACAAAACAAAAGAGACTCAGAGGAGATGACGAGATGAACTCTTGGCATGATACTGAGAGACATCCTTAGCAAACACTTGAATCTGTAAACATTCAACAGACTTCACTTCCTTTACTTAAAACCGTAACAATAAAATAAAGACATTTATTCACAGGTTTTTTGACTATAGTGATACTCACCTGAACAAAAGACTATTTTCCAACATATTTAATATAATACCCAGCACTAAACTCAATGACCGTAACAGAATATGTCCTATCTTCCAGCATCTGAAAAATAACTGCACCGAGTTTGATGCATTTTAGACCATTTTGCAAAGCAAAAAGGAGTTTTACTTAATGGCACACAAGCTGCCCCAAAGACAGCAGATAATGCAGTTCAACTCCGAGTGATTCCAATCTCTTAAAGGTGGGGTCGGTCAATATTAGAAATGATGGTGAGTGGAACACGATCGGAAAAACATGGAACCAAGCATGAGTTCATATGGCTGCAACAATCAATTTTCTTTTTTAGGTATGTAGAGGTTTGACTTCAATACACTCACTGCACTTATGCGGCAGCGCCAATGAGTTCGAGTAACCAAACAGGAAAGTAACTTCTAAACAAAGCAGGTTGTGGAGCAACATAGAACAGTATATGCTTTTTATTGCACACTGGCCTGACAAAGGTGGTGTGTCGTCCGCAATTCCTCTCCAAGACCTTCTGGAAACCTTTCCAGGCTTAATTGGTGTTTAGTATTTAGAAAGCTCAAAAGGCAAACGTGTTGGTGCTTCAGAGGGAGATGAAGAATCCAAAGCATATTAGAACATTTGCTTTGGCTGTGGGGGGAGTTACAAAATAGAATGATCTGAAGACATCAACTGTCCATCTGGTGCTTTAGTCATCTGCTAAATGGGCTGCCAATCAGCTGTTTGAAAACATCTGAATGTCATCTTGCTCCCATTGTTCACATGTAAGAGCCGTTCAGAAGCCTCGATTTGTTTGTGAACGTCACATCACTAGAGGTCCGCATCCGCCGGTCATTGCATCCTGACAACTGAGTCTGAGAAGGCATTGTGCTTGAAATGATACCATTTTACAATCATTTTACTTTTCGATCAATGGGTTTCATATTTCAGTTGGTTTTCGCTAACTGGAGGCTCTCGTTATTTTTTACTCTTGCCTATTTAAAAACGTAATCTTAGGAAAATCTTTGTCTCATTTAAGCCCTAAAAACATGACAAAGTTGAACTTTTCCTTTTTGCGGCACATGATTACAATACTTCCTGTTGACTGCCAGCAGCATTCTTAATGGTTTTTACGAGACCATGTTGCTGTTTTTTCCTGACCTTTCACACTACTTTCCATTTGGGGCACAATGTTTGTTTAATTTTTGCCGTTTGATATGAAAACCATAATAGGTGATTCAAATGGACCATGGAAACGTTGCTTAGAGGAAATTTCCCTTTTGGGTTGAACCAACCATAACTAGGTTGCTGATTCTCTCATGGGGCTTTCCCCTCTGAACTCAGCACTTATGTTGTTGTGGTGGCGGAATTTTGACTCCTACTGTCATGTTTGAAATGATTTGGCTGGTGGGTCTAATAATGCAAAAACATCCTCCAGGGGACAATGACAGATGGAGACGGGCATTTGCAAGACTCACTGGGCGGTCCAAACATATTGATTGCAGGTGGGCATTGCAGTCACCGGTGACGACACTTTTTGATAAATCTGAGCTGCTACTGACATTGGGACACCTAATGGTGCTCTCAACGGTGTCTAATGTTGGATGTGTGCACACACACAAAAGACCAAGATGTTACATAGAATATTTTGGCCTAACATGAAGGGTATAGCTAATGTTACTGCAACTGTAGGAAGAATATTGACTTATACTTTTTTTTTTTAAATTTTCAAAACATCTTGAGGTGTAGTTTAGCAACGTGGGAGATTTTGTACAAAGAACCCAAACAAAGCCATTTTTCTGTCATTGGCTAATATCAAATAATCACTAATCACTGCGTATGCAAATATGTTTCTAATGTTAAGACAGATGTGAAGACAGAGGTTGCACTGTAGTTGCCTTTTAACCATTTCTTTGTCAACTGTGGCAAGATGTAGAACAAACTGAGAGCTTATTAAAGGATGTTTACCAAAAAAATGCGTGTATTTAGCAAAGCTTTGGATAGTATCATAGCTGAACATTTAGTCAAAATTAGATTTCTCCGTGGCCACATTTTGCTTTTGGAGGGCAGGCTTTGAAGGCGTATGTGTTTGTGAACCTCATCAGGAGCACCCCTGGGGAATTTTCAGAATGCTGTCACAGATTTGTCTCAAGTTTCAAACACAGAGGTCAGATGACAATACGATCCCGAAGGCATGCAGAGTGAACTGAACAATCCGCTCACTGTCAGCAATGTGCAGATTCATCTAAATATTAAAAATATAGATTGACTGTATAGCATCTATAGTGGCGAGATGAGCTCAAGACTACAAATGCCTCATTTTTTAATGAGTAGCAAATGACATAAAGTCATCTTCAGTAGACAATTTTTTGACATGATCTTTACTAGATATTGCCATCAAATGAAAACATAAAAAAGTGGCACCTCACTCATCTCAAAATATTTGTACCACTTCATCCAGAAAAAAAGCCCAACAAAGGGACAATTAAAATCATTTTTTCTTAATAAAAACTAGAACAAATATTTAGTTTTCTGGTGATCACCTTACTTTTTTTTCCAATGAAAAGTAACAACAGGTGTTTACAATGCCTAACTTTTTTGTCATTAATTCTTATATCTCATTTGCTCTTTCCGGGTGAACACAACAAGCAATCAAAATGGAGACCAAGCAGTCAATCAATGTACTTTTACTAGCTCTGATTGGCTAGTTTTTAGAGAGTGTCACATTTGTAACGTGTGTGCCAAATTGAGCGCGCAGAGGGGACACAATTCGAGCGAGCGAGAGCTCGATGTTGAGCAAGGGAGGGAGGATTATCATGAGCGAACAATCAGAGATTTTAAGCGAGCAAAACGTTTTTCTGCGCTCAAAATCCATCGTTGCTCATTCAAACTCTTATCATTGGGTGTTCAATATTTTTTCTGTGCCCCAAATCTTTATATCCTCTTTTCATTCAAAAATGGCTTGACACCATTCGAGGAAGATTGAGCTCTCTGCGACATAAGCCCAGTTTTGATGCTCAGATGTGCATTTTTATACCGGCCGAATTCGCACAATAATTCTCGTAATGGGACGAACTAGAGTAGGACGTCAATTTGCTGTTAGCATCAAGTGCAGCTAACAACAGCCTGTGTTAGCTGAGGTTGCTAAGGCATTATGTTCCATATACGAAGCAGGCAGACTTAACCAACGTCTGAGTTCATCCCTGTTCACACACAGGAATGTCACTAAAACTGAGAGGAAAAAGTTATGATCTCTCCGGCTGATTCAATTAAGAGTGCAGCGGTTAGAAAACAAGGAAAGGTAATCCAATTGACTCGTTTATTAATTGCGGTCTTTGGGAATATACACATAATCATAAACTTGGTGAAACAGGGATGCTGCTAAACTTGGGGTATTTATAGTAAAATGAACTTGGAGCGCATCACGAGGAAAAGGAAAAGCAAAAGCTTCGAAGGAATTCCACATTACAGTACACAGGCGAGGCATTCGCTGAACGGTCACAACGTGGGAAATCTGATACACGGTTAACTTAACGCTGAACAAATGTATTACTTACTCATATGACGACAAGAACATATCAATCAATCAATCAAATTTTATTTATATAGCCCTAAATCACCGAAGTCTCAAAGGGCTTCACAGAATGAAAAGAGGTCATACAGAGACATCTTTTCAATGTAAGGTACACAACAGCATCCCCTGTCAAAGCTCCCAGAAGGGGAAGGAAAAACTCAAAAACCCCAATTTGGGGAAAATCAGAAACCTCCAGAAGGGACCACAGGTGGGAGGAGCCCCCTTCCAGGCCCACAGGTTGAAGTGGATGCTGCATGTACCGAACACAGAAACAATATAAATTACAGAAAACATATTGTGCTATATAGTGCAGTGATGTCTTGACAGCAGGCAAAGCCATTGGGCAGGAACCATCCCGCATTCCAGCCAGGTGGACCGCAGACGGCTAGACTCCTAACCCGTGATGGTCGACCAGCGCAGGACCCAATGGAGGCGGTCAAGTCAACCCTCACCATCTAGCTAGCCCCCTCTCCCGGCCGGAAGAGGGGGGCAGGAAAAAAGAAGAAGGCTGCAGACAGGCTAATTTAACTAAATGCTTTTGAGTATAGATGTGTTTTTAGTCGGGATTTAAAGATTTCTACCGAGGTGGCTGCGCGAACTTCCATAGGTAGGGCATTCCATAGTACTGGCGCGCGAATGGAAAATGCCCTTGATCCCGCAGACTTCTTTTTAGCCCGTGGGGTCGATAGCAAACCGGCATTTTGTGATCGAAGTTGTCGGGACGGAACATAAGGTGATACTAAGTCGACGAGATAGGAAGGAGCTAAACCGTGTAAAATTTTATAAGTAATTAACAACACCTTAAAATCACATCTCACGTGTATTGGAAGCCAATGCAGGTCAGCTAGAATCGGAGTAATATGATCAAACTTTCTCGTCCTTGTCAATAGTCTCGCCGCTGCATTCTGTACACACTGCAGGCTTTTAATGTGAGACATGGGAAGGCCAGAAAACAAAATGTTGCAATAGTCTAGGCGCGACGTAACAAATGCATGAATTAATGTTTCTGCATCGCTAAGAGAAAGAATAGGGCGAATTTTAGCTATATTGCGGAGGTGAAAAAACGCCGTTCTTGTCATGTTATTAATATGTGTTCGAAAGGAGAGAGTTGAGTCAAATATCACGCCGAGATTTTTTGCAGAACTACTTTGGGAAATAATACAGTTTTCTAGGTTCAGCGTGGTATTCTTAAGCAGGTGCTGATGATGAGCAGGGCCAATAAATAACATCTCAGTTTTATTAGGGTTGAGAAGCAGAAAATTGGAAGACATCCATTGTTTAATCTCGGCAAGGCAAGCCTCCAGTTTACTGCACTTGCACGGATCCGTTATTTCTAAGGGCATATAGAGTTGGGTATCATCAGCATAGCAATGAAAACTAATAGCATGTTTACGTATAATATCGCCGAGAGGAATCATGTAGATGTTGAACAGTAAGGGGCCAAGTACTGACCCCTGCGGGACACCACATGAGACGGAGAAAGACTCAGAGATTGCGTCGCCATAAGAGACACTATGCGTCCTTCCCAGGATGTAAGATCTGAACCAAGAAAGTGCTGATCCCGAGATACCAACACATGATCTAAGACGTTCTATAAGAATATGATGATCAATAGTGTCAAATGCGGCACTAAGATCAAGCAGTAATAATATTGATGAGATGTTGGAATCCGAGGCTAAGAGAAGATCATTCGTCACTTTTACTAGGGCTGTCTCAGTTGAGTGGTTGGCCCTAAAACCTGACTGAAGGAGTTCAAATCTATTGTTGTCTATCATAAAATCACTAAGCTGTTGTGTTACAACTTTCTCGAGAATTTTGGCGATAAACGGAAGGTGTGACACTGGCCTATAGTTAGCGAGATCTTCAGGATCTAGGTGTGGTTTCTTAAGTAATGGTTGAATGACGGCCGTCTTAAAAGCTTCAGGTACAATGCCAGAGGAGAGTGACAGGTTGATAATATTCAAGACAGACGACCCCAAGATCGGGAACAGCTCTTTGACGAGTTTGCCTGGAAGCGGGTCGAGCATGCAGGACGTCGGCTTTGCTGCATTAACTAGTTGTGTAAGACACTCCAGGGATACTAAATCAAACTGGGACAGGGTAGCCAGACTTTCATGAACCTGATTGTCCGAACTAGCATCAACAATCACAGTTGAGGTGGTGAGCGGCGCTGCCTTTTTTATTTCTTCCCTTATTAGCTGAATCCGCTGAGTAAAGGATTGCATGAAATCGTGTGCTGAATGGAGGGAATTTTGATTAACCTGCTGCTGCTGTGTTAGCTGCGCTACCGTCTCAAATAAATACTTTGGGTTGTTTTTATTAAGACTAATCATTTTGGAAAAGTGATTAGTTTTTGCTAGCCTAAGAGCCTCTTTATATTTCAGCAAGCTATCGCACCAGGCCTGACGGAAAACCTCAAGTTTAGTTGTTCGCCATTTACGCTCAAGTTGTCTACTTAACAGTTTACACGTACGCGTTTCCTCCGTAAACCACGGAGTGCGCCGCTTAAACATAGAGTTTTCAAAATATTCTATCAATTCTGTTTTGCTATTGTTGGTGTGTCTTATACATGGTAATATAGAAAATATCAGAATCTGACCCCAAAATTAAGGGTGTGTCTTATACACAGCTGTGCTTTATTTTGGGGAATTTTTGTATTTCATTCACTCATCTTCTGTATGCTTCACCTTGCTGAGCATATTTCCACCTGGAGATGATGATTGTTCATGGAAAGAGGGGGGTCCCATGTCTTGCTGATGACTGTTGCCATCACAGTACTGTGTGTGAGAGAGACCGGGAGATGCATCATTTTTGGTTCTTGTGCTCTTATGTAGAAATCCATAATGAATGGCCTGACCTGTGGAGTGCAAAACAAAGTGAATAATTAAAAAAAAAAAACATGTTTGTTTCGTGATGTATACATTTTACATCCATCCATTCTGCTTGCGGGACCAGTAATACTGTAAATACAAACTCCTTCTAAATAAGTCATGATAATTTTATAATAGATTGTAGAAATGATAGATTTTTGGTCGTAATTGTCATATATGTCACAGGTTCTAAAACTGTCCTTTTTTTCTTTACTACTTAAAAAGGGGGTGACATTTGGAGAATGCCCACTTCTCAAGGGACCACTGAGTGAAACATTCCGACATATATACATAAGACAACCAGAACGTGCAATGTGAGGATTAATTACATGCAACAGCGGGGGGCTCGCAGTAGTTAATACGGAAGGTGAAAGAAATTAAGTGAAGTCGAGCGCAGTGTGTGAGGAGATCACTGCGGTCTCCATGACGGAGCAAGCTACTCACGACAACACCAAAAAAAACCCGTTTGCGCTTTCATAGTAAAAGATTAGCAGTTTAACTTTTGGCTGAATTACACGGGGTATTATTATTATTATTATTATTTTTTTTTAACATTTTAAGGTCGTTATTTGGTACTTGAGTGAAAAAAGTGCTTAATTGTCTCGGTTATAGCTATACTGTACGTTTTAATGTAGGCGCTGCTGTGTTGGTATTAAGCTACATGACTGCAAACTTGTACATGCAGTATAAGGTTACATTCGTATATTAATAACTAACTAAATAAATAATGAATGAACAATAACACAATAAATATGGAAACAACCAGTGTTCAGTTGTCAGAACGTTTGATTTTATTTATTTTTAAAAATAAACGCCATTTCAGACATGAAATCTGACCGAAATGGAAAGCTTCCTCCTATTGAGGCGTAAAGGCGAGTCGCACGTTTATTTTGACAGCAGGCCGGATGTGGGTGCGCAACTGTAGAATTGACTTTGTAGGGAACAGGACAACCTGTTAACTTTTGTCTACTCCACTCTCTTCAGCGCTAACGCGAAGAACACAGGCAGGAACACGCGGAGCAAGTGATGGACTTCCTCACAATAAACACTTCGACAATTTTCTGATCGGATTTGCTGTTACCTCACTCAGCCTGGATTGGAGCTGGGCGCACCTTACAGAAGTGTGACGGCATTTGGGGCCAAAGGACAGGGAAAGGTGCGTCTATTTAAAACCGTATTCAGGTGTTTTGCGGCGTCCAGGTTCACTTTCGTCACTTGCAATGATGACTCAGTGAGTATGAATGAGTTACAACTAACCAATGTAGAGTATGGTATTATACAATTTTGCGGTGAGCACACGTGGGTCTACTTTTTAAACCTCGATTCGATTGTAAAGGAGGCTGTGGTTTCAGTATGAGTGCACTAATTAACATGACTTAAAATGTAAATGTTTTGATTCCGAAGGTGTCAATTTATCCATCACGAGGCATGTAAAATTATGAATGAATCTGTCAAATGGTACACATATTTTGTGTGTAGATTGCGTTTTACATCAGTCTGGCACTTTTTAAAAGGTTGCCTAGTGCCATTTCGACCAGTTTGGCAGTGAAACTTTAATCTACCTTTTTTGCATCCCAGAGATGGGCACTCTTTGAACACCTACGGACCTCCCGTCGGACCGACGGACACTCGTATTGCTGACAGACCACCATCAGTCCGACGACCCCTTTTTGCTGACTGACATGTAGGCAACTGTTTTGCCTGATTGTCACGTTACGTGATTTATTGACTTTAAACTGGAATCGCCATACAGTAAATGAAACTATACCCCTCTTCTCCACCACCAGGAAGTAGAGCACCGTCTTCCCTCGTTTTTCGCGGTTAATGGGGCCCGAACCCTGCCCGCGAAAAGTAGGACCTCCGCCTCCACTCCCCAGTAATTTTCATGCACGTGTATTTGTGTACCAGAAATGTTAAATGTGAAAAGTAGTTTTATACTTTAAACATTTGAGACAAAACTCGCTGCAGCACACATATTTACCTAAATCTTTAATTATTAAAACATATACAGTAACCCCACTCTTCTCGTTTCCATCCCTTGGCCAAAGTCAGGGAACACTAAGGGACTTGAAATAACAGCCCTTGGACGTTGACCTTGAATGGGGCCTATAGCTGATCAAACATACAGTAATAACAGGGAAACAGAGTTTACTTTCAATATTCCAAGTTACCGTATTACCAAAGTGAAAATGGTAACGTCTTCCCAATTGCTTTCTTTTGTCCTGACCACTGCCACGGTTCTAAAACGGAAATAAAAAGGAACTAGATGGCTTGTTTGCCAGTCATAAATAAAAGAAGAAGAAAGAGAAGGGGGCATGAAGGGGGCAGAGGTGGCCGTGGAGGGGGGACCGTGGAAGGGGGGGCGCAGAGGTGTCCGCTCGCAGCACACATTTCATGATGATGCAAGACGGTTGGTGATCAGTTTGGGAGTTAGAATGACCAATTATTCTACACATTCTACACAAAAAACCCTTCAGCTAAGACATCGCAATACAACAAGAATTTACCTTATTCTGTGGCCTCTGTTAATCCTTGTGTACCTTGACTGCAGTCCTGGATTTGACTTGATTGGCGGGACTTGTCTTTTCATTTTCTTTATGTCCGCGCAAGCCCAGGGTAATAAACCGTGTTTGCATATTTGCTCAAATATTGTCGATTCCACCCTGTTGTGCACTTAAGCCAGTGGTGAATTGTATTTTTATTGGCTTGCTCTCTCCCTCGCTTGGCGTATGCGTCCAAAGTATGGTCTCTCTGTTATATTGTAGTGCGTGTGCTGCTTTCACATAACATCAGTAAATGACAACTCTAAATTCTCCACAAAGTGTCTAAATATTACACATTGTCACTTAAAAAAGAAAAAAAAAATAGCACCAAATAAGGCTGCACGATTATGGCCAAAATAATAATCAGGATAATTTTGGTCAATATTGAAATCACAATTATTATTAATAATTATTATTATTATTATTAATTATTTGGTCAAACATGTCTATTTCTTAACTTACTTGCTGAGTGCAAACCAATGAAAAAAATAAGCCTAGCCAAGCACATTATTTACTTTATTTAACTTTCTTTAATCAATTAGCAGTCAAAATGTCATTTTTGGTCATTTCAAACCAAATTTATTATAATTTTTTGCCAATCGGATTTTTCAAAATGGGTCTCAATTGACAGCCAACACTGCCCGTGAGAAACACGACACTATTTAACACCGGTAAATAATAAATTAGGGTGAGAAAAGCATAAACTTTTGCAAACACGCAAACATGTGGGAAACATTGCCCTCTGGTGGTAGGATGACAAAGTGTTTGCTTTGATATGTAGCGTCAGCTTTTTAAATGTCAATATCACAGAGGATCAACTTTATTAATCGCGAAATGAGCTTTGTGCGTGTATGCATCTGAACCACCAGCGCGTCTGATTTATGATGTAAACCAAGTCTACGTTGTATAAAGTATCTGTAGATAATCGATTCAAATAGTTCGTCAAGTTGGCTGTGTGGAATTTGATATTGTCTTTAGTTGCTGCATTCGAAGTATTGAGTGCACTTCTGTCTGTAACCCACCTGATTTGCTGCTGAGTCACTCTTCACTCAAGTTTGTAAACTTACTCATTTTCCAGACATGTTTTAATTGTTGTTTAAAATGACTATACTAAAAGTTTGGGATAGGTTTTGACTTACCATTGACTCTCATAAAAACAATCATTATTGACTATGATGGCTGTATATTAAAAGTGATTGATTTTATATTGTCTTCCATGAAAGCCGATTGCTTTGTGACGTCTCAGTGCACTGCATTGAGGTTGTTACATCAGCGATGGTAAGAGCTCCCTGTTGATTTCTGACAAATCATAACTTATCCTTCAGAAACAAGCAGTCCTCATAAAGGGACTTCCTGTAAACCCCCTTGACATCACTGCTTGCAGTCACATTCAATGGAACGTAAGTTTGACACCTGATTGAGACATCCTCCACTTACATGTGTTCTGGATTTGCTTCTCAAGGTTAAGTCAACATTACTCACTTAACATCTTTTACAAAGTGGCTTAATTTCTGGTTTTTAGCCTTCCCTATAAAAGTGTTGGTCTAATTTGGGGTGAAAATGGAATGAAATTTTGTCTGGAAATGACATCAGGAAACGGCAAAACCTTTTTTGTGATGATCATTTGAAAGCTCCGCCCCTCTCGTTACCCGAGCGTCCAAAACATGCGGCGGCAAATACAATCACAAGGTCGTTCATCAAAGTGCGGCCTAGGGTGTCCTGAGCTGAGCTGTCCTTGGTCTGCCATGGGTTTGCCTTGGGTGATCCTGAGACAACTTAGCCCTTAGGATAAATGGAACATACAAACCCCTCCACCTCAGTAAGGTGACAGCTCATGGAGGAGCCTTGTTCAGTAATTGATTCAAATTCTTCAGATTAGATTGGGAAGTGCCAAGATGATTTGGCATGCTGCTTGAGTTTCTTCTTCATCTTAGTCACTTCCTACTCCTCTGTGTCATTTCCCAACAAGAGGTATCCATTCACCAAATAAAAATTCACTTTTAACTCATAAATGAATGAATCATTTGGGGTTCAAGTGTATCATCGTTCAGCAACTGGCTGGCTGTCTGCCACACTTTGATGCAGGCTGCTCTACTTTTCAAGCAAGCAGGAAGTCTTTAGTCATTATAACAGTGAGATTCCACGACAATATCCATGTGATAATGAACCCATAACAATGCTAATTTGCTGTTTTATAGCTGTAGGGCTGTGCTATTACTGCGCCATAATCACAGGAATGTTGGTTGTGAAGAGTGCTGATATTCTACTTTCTTTAGAGTCTCCAGTTGGCTAGTCTACAAGGACTAACTTTTAACTTTGAGCTGTTGAGAGCAAAATTACTTCTTTGTATTAAAGCTATCCCCAAGAACAAGTGGGTAACAGACATGTAATGTAACAGAGCCTTGGTCAATGCAATTGGCTACACTTTCACCTTATCATTTTGAATATGGGGATAGCTGGAACAAAAAAACAAAACAACTTGAATTTGATGATGCAAAATTCATATGCAAAGAATGCCCTAAAAGTCATCGCATTAAGCAGGTCAAATGGTTCAAGTTGGAGGCAAAGAGGGGACTCAGAAAAGCTAATGTCTGCCACCACCAAGCCATACATTTTCAATTTTTCGCAACTTGTTTGGGCTTAAGGTGAGCTGAAGCTTTCCTCAGGTAATTACACCCTAATCAAATGCTGCCTGTACTGAAATCAAGCAAGTGAACCATTTTACACCATCAGTGTCATACAAAGAGAAGGAGTTAGGACCTCGACAGTATACAGAAATGGAAAAGTAAAAAATCTTTACACAACTTCACCCATAGAAAACTGACAGCTTGAGATTGTTACTTGATTCAACGTGTCACTGAGACATTATAGCTTTAATGCCTTTTTTTTTTTTTTTACATACATACATAGAGAGCAGAATATATGAAAGGCAGTGAAATGAATAATTCCTTGAGTGACACCATGAAAAAATATTTAACACTGAAAATAAAAGTAGGAAAAAAAGTAGAGGCAATACAAGAACCTTCAGCGTTGATCTGATTTCATCACGCCTCTCGCTTGCCATTTTTATCTGCTTGGATGGAGCCTGTGCAAAACCAGCAAGGAATACCCAGAAATGCATCAATGAAGGAAAAAAAAAAAAAAAAAAAGTGTGTTTAGGGTGACAAATTGATATTGTAAAATGGTTTAAAGCTCCAAAAGGTTGATTTTCCATGATGGAAAGCTCTCCAGGAGCATGAAAATGATCCTAATCATTTCAGTCAGGCATGTCTGTGAGAGGAGGTTTGAAAAGATGCAGGATACCGGCCCTCCAGAACAGGAGTTCCACACCTGTGGTGTAAGAGGTGGCAAAGGCTCATGGTTTCTTTGTTTGACATGAGTACCTCGACCAGTTCAAAGGCGACCTCACACACAGTTGCTGGATGTGAAGCCCACGGACAAGTTCTTTGGACCAGGAACACCTGGTACCAGGAATTCAGAGTTTTGGGGCTTTTTTTTTTTTTGTCTGAAAACAACTATTGTAATTCATTTTGGTTGTTGCTGTTGTTTGACGTCAGAATGCTAACCTCGATTTCCATAAATGGATTTAGAATAACATGAGAGTAGCCAGGTTAGTTGTAATGTCTGGTTTGGAAATGTCAGACATAGAATGATACATTTTTACATACAGAACATTACACAAACGCACACACACACACACAAAATGACACTTTTGTGTGGGATTTAAAAAAACAACAACTTATATTTACTGTAATTATGACTTTAATTATAATATGTAATTATGACATCTTACTTTTGCAACATGGGTAAATGATCAGGTTAGGTTGCTACCTTAGGAGCAGGAAAATATCTCACATACTTGGTTATTAACACAACTTCCTGATGCATTTAAACAGCATCTCACCCAAAAATATTCAATTTGTATGTTTTATTGCATAATAACCCAGACTGTTAAATCTGTAACGGTTGCTTTGGTCTACATGCCTGCCTCGTTTATTTTCCAGTTGAGTAGAAACACCTGTAATGAAAGCCAAACCATGGCAAAGCTTTTTTTTTTTTTTTTTTTAACCCTAACCCTCGGTCAATGTTGCGCTCCTAAAAAAGAGATCTGTGCCAAGCTATTCATTTTGTATATGAATTAGTCATGCTCATGATAATTTTTTCACTTAAAGAAAATATACTTCCTTTCGTCACATTCATAATTTTCAAAGCTCATTTTTTAAACTATACATTTTTTTGTCAGACAAATCAGAAGGCTGCCTGACCATGGGAAAAGGTGGGTCCTGGTGTGACAACAGTTGAGAAACAACGCTTTATGACATGTCAGCTGTAGTATTCTGTAATTGCTCTCAGAGGATGTTAATCAGTTATTGAATTTCATCTAAGCAAAAGAGGTGTTGGAATAAGAACTGCTTCAGGTTTGTGTGAGCTCATCACTTACACTATATATTGAGAAAGAAATTGATGACGCATATTTGTGCAAGAGGACAGATATACCATCTTGTTGTATTTATTAGGAAGCAGGATTTATTTTGACTTTACACCATTTCAATGAGTTTTAAAGGGGGCCGGTCAGGGCAGTGACTCACCAGATTAGGCTGCAGTCGGGAACAGATTTGCTGTGTGTGGCAGTTGGCATCCAATTACATTTACGCTACTTGGTTAATATTACTACCACCTTGCACTGCCAAAACACAGGAGATGAATTAAACTGGAACCGTTTTTCCAATGTGTGTGTGTGTGTGTGTGTGTGTGTGTGTGTGTGGGGGGGGGGGGGGGGGCTTTGTGTTTATTTTTTTTTCTCACAATCTTTCGTTCTCACTCTCATCTCGCTTTCTCACTCTCTTCTCTTGCCCCCCCCCACACACACACATTACATAAAATCTGAGTACAACCTGTTTATTCTCCTTTTATTTCCATAAAAGAATCGAAAAGGTAACCACAAAAGAATTAAATTGTTAAACAATCAAAAATGGAATCAGAATGGTCATAATCTTATAATCTTAACAATTCCCAACCTTAATGAGTAATAAGTAATAATTTGTCCTGCTACTAAGTAGTTAGCACTTTGACTGTGATGATGCAATTTCGTGAAAACAAAAAAAACAATTAAGTTTCGAAGTGGCTTTTGTTTTTTTTGTTTTTTTACCTTTATGTACACAGAATATTGATTGGCAACTCATGTATTGCATCTCACATGTATCACAATGTAGCCTTTATTTGTACCCTCCACAGCATTTCTCTTAATGTAAATTTGATTGCGCATGTAGTGTGAAGCTGGTATGGAGCTTGATGTTAAATGCACAGGGAGGGCAAACCCTGTAGGCTAACGGACACAAAAATGCCTTTTCTATTTTCCATTTGGATAGCTAAGATTTTTGATTGTTTTTGTTCTTTTTGACGCTCTTCACCCCGAAAGTCCTGTTTTCTCTAGCAAAACGGATGATGGTGGCGTGCTTTTCCATGATGCATCTGGTGCATTTTGATGCGCATAGCATAGAAAATTACTGAAACAAATCAATCCAACCACATCAAAAGCTGAGAAAACGGAAAACTGGAACTAAATATAAGGGGGGCTGATAGTTATGAAACTATTTGCTAACCGGCTAGTTTTCTGCTGGGGCCTGTGGGCAGACAAAACTGTGCAAGTGAACATTCTCAATTCCCTGAATATACCGGCAAAGATGTCAAACAAGAAAACTTTTCCGGTGCATTCGGATGAACCGGAGCCTATTAAAGCTGTCTTTTGGCCTGAGGTTGGCAACACAGGAATTGCCACTGAACCGATTCACCCGCAAATGATGCTTGCTACAGTGTACGCTTTTTTAAATGTATTCTGATCGCATGCCGCGAGTACATGTTACTTAGTACACGCATGTGACAACATTCATTTACCTGTACTGTATTTGTTGCTCACCGTGTAGTAACACATGGCAAGAGAGAATAGGCTCTCGTTTATTCGAGCGGATGGTATGTCAGTGAATCTAGACAAATAGCTGGCTTTGTTATATACTATTCTTATACAGTTTATAACACAACATAGTTTAATTCTTATCACACAACACAAGATAGAACTTTCAAATTAGTCCACAAGTGAACAAGAATTATATTCAGAGTCATACAATCAAATTTTCTTTTCTTCAATCATTGCAACTAATAAATGAAATATTGCTGTCCTGTTTACATGGCGGGCTCGGTGCAAAATCTCTCCTCCACAACCCAGGAATGAAACTGAAAGTAAAAAACATGAACATCTGCTCGAATAATATAGAGGTGATCTGGAACGTAAAACCCAATTTAAGTGGGTGTAAAGTGTACACAGGAAAACAACAAGCCACACTAACATTCCCATTTTTGGACAGTTGAATGTTCACATAACCTACCACACATGTATTTGTAATGTGAAAGGAAGCTGAGGTACTTGCCAAAAACCCACGCTGAGAACTGTGTGACATATTTGCCAATAGTAGGCCACAGTGCTGGCTATTTTGCAATCTTGTTGAAATGAAATCAACAGTCCTGCTGCTGCTGGTTGCAGCCGAACGAAGTCTTGCACTTTACCTCAGTTGCTTGAAGATTGAATTACTTATCAGTTCCATACTTATTGATTTATTATGCCAATCTTTAATAACTGTGTATAAAATTGTTTTTGAAATTACATTAAAATGATTCTCAGAAGATGAACGTGACTAAACTTGGCTTCAGTGTATTGGATGCTGATTTTCTGGATCTAAAATTTATTTCGTGCTCAATGTGATTCTTGGCATCGTGTCTGTTTCGTAATTGTATTTCCAATTTTGTTTTTCAGATTTTCCAAAGTAAAAAAAAGCACGCGCAGCAAATCAAAATGAATTGCTGTTGCCAGCATATGCCAGAATTGCAATGAAGACTGGCTGTCCTACCACCCATGTTTGACATGCTGAGCACCCGCTGAAGAGCCCCGTGACACAGCAGTTTGCCCAACTTGCCCCGCTTGTGTGGACACAAATTGACATTCACATATATATATGTGCTACACACACGCACGGTGTGCTGATTTCGAAGCACTCCGGAGCTAAGGAATTAAAACCAAGAGTATGGTCCAACGGTCCACCTCAGTCCGCCTGCTGGGAGCCCTCTTGGGTAAGATACATTTGAAACTCACAATACAGTATTGGCTTGTTTGAAAAAAATGAGAAACTTGGCGAGGGATACTATCTATGGTATGATGTTATGAGATATGATAGTGGGAGCTGACAGAGGCTACTTCAGAGTATGGGAAGGGTTGCTTATAATCCCATTGACGGATTTACCTTTGCCATTCACTGTTGTTTTCCTCTTTTGAGTCTTTCATATGATATATGTATGGTAAAAAGGTATGCATAAAATGACTCTTCAAACAGAAGCTACATTTACTGGAATATTTACATTAGAAGCATACTGCAATATCTATATGAAAACTTGCAATCTTCTGTTCAGTTAATCGTTCACTACGCTGTATGTTGGTTTCAGCAAAGAGCGCATAATTCAATTTACCAAGGAATTTGTGCCATAACCGTTCAAACGAGAATATTCCTTCATAACCACAGCATGGATGACATTCGTAAATCTTGTGTGACAACAGCTCAAGGGTTCTTTCTTGGCATGGAGTTTCCTTTCTTTGTCTTTTTGCAATATTTATTCCAATAGACAAAGCCTCCCGTCATTAACGATAATCTGCAAGACCGTCACAAATGCTCCAAACCTCGATGGGTCCTATGAGAACTAAGCCCGGGCACGCTTTGCTTTTTCTATAGCATTTTGGGTAACATTTTCCTAACACCATAAACCAACAGTGGATGTCTAGTGAAACAAAAAGTAAAGAGAGAAATATTATATACAAGAGGTTAGAGTATGTTTGTAGTGTGCTGAAACCTTTGTAGTGGTGTAAACCTGCGTTCAGACTTCAGGCATATCCATTACCTCAACCCAAATCTGATTTTTAGGGCTGACTGTCCACACCGTTTTTAGAAGGGTTCAAATCTGATCTGGCACTGTTCAGATTGGGCCACACCATTTATCCGTCTGACGGGTTGCTGTAACAACGTTGAAAATGGGGTGTTACTCGATGCGACTCTTGTGGTACTGATGTGCACGTAAAAAATGGTATTCCCTGCCCCTGCAACCTGAGTTCATGTATGTCTTTTAAGATTTTTGCGCGTGTGTACGCGAGTGAGTACTTGTTTTTCTTTTTCTTTCTCCACGATAAGAAAAAGGAACACAGAAAAGTGTGGTCCTCATATCTTTAATGAAATGAAGCGTAGTACTATCGCACGGCTTTCACTCTTCAACCAAACGCATGCACGTTTTCTCTCATAGAGACGTCACGGACCGTCAAAACGGTACTGTTTATTTGGCGCGGTTCGGCCTGAGACATCTATGAGACACGGATACACAACTACCTCCCGAACCTGATCTCTGCCCATTCCGCAAAATGATATCATGTCATGACACAAACATTTGCCACAATTTGGAGGAAAAAAAATGTCTGTGATTTAATGAACATATTTACCATACTATTTCTGGAAAAACAAAAGATTTTTTTTTTCAAAATTCCAACAACTTATGCAAATGAATGATTTCACAAAGCTTTAAAAATGTTTAATAAGGGCACCACTGGTGAAATAGATTTCCTTTTCTTTTTGCCTTCCTCTTTGAATTTTTTTTGTGGCACCTGCATTCCAGTTTGAGTTTATTTCATTCCTCAAAAAAGCTCTACACACTCTTGTTTGACCGCGTTAGAGCATAAAACAAATTGCCTCTCCAATATCATTCTTCACAAGAAAAAAATAAATAAATTAATAAAAGAAACATGTAAAGTCACACCCGAGTTTAATATTACATTTACTGTAGTTCATTTTTACACATTTTGTTTATCTTTCTAGATGATGTATATTAGAATCGAATATGTGATTAGCTTACTTAAATTATGTAAATGTTTTTAAATAGTCAAAACAATCTTTTTATTGGTTTCTATTAAAAATATCTTTTTGGATTATTTTAAAGTCTGAATAAATCAGGGAAAGGGATTGCGTTGGACCATAAAAGGTGCCGTTATGTGACTTCATTCATACATGGGAAGCAGTTTAGATTTGGAATGAAAGGATTTCATAGTCTGTTTGTCAAAAAGTAACTTATGTTTAAAACTATTTAGTGTACTCCACATTCATTTTGTTAAGGGAGCTATGCTTTCAAGAGACGATGAATGAAATAAAACATTTTCTCGCTGATTATAATGTTCCTCATTAATTTATAACACATGGACACATTGGCTTACAAACACAATCATCCCTTTCTATACTGCTCCATATTAATTTAGAACACATGGTAACATTAGCTTATAAATGACAATCACCCCCGTTCAGCAGTCTGTTTTGGAAAATCTGAGAGCAGCATTTTAATATGGCAGTTTATCATCTGACTGGAGTGGCTGGGCCTAGTGTCCATAAAGTTATCATGTTAAAATACTTGGAGTGCTTCTGTACCCAAGGGCTTGCTACAGAAGGTTGATTGAGAGACTCACATGTGGTCGAAGTTGAAGTGTTCACCTAACATGGTAATATTTTTGTTCAACATATAGTACATGAAATGCTGTATGGCATTCAAAGACTGAAATGAAAACATGTCTCGTCCATAGTGCTTTTTCGAGACACATTACAGGCAAGCTGACGGATAAATCTTGTTCTTTGTTCTGTTGTTTTATCCGTGCAGACATCTGCCAGTGAAATACTACTGTCTGAATTTGTGAAGCCATGAAAAACTTTGTGGACAGGCTACACACTAACTCACAGGCCATAATACCCTTGTTTGAGGTGCCGTGTCTTTGTCATATAAAATTTTGACAAAAAAGAAATCTTTTCAAAGCCTTTTCCGCCATTTATGTGACTTAAAATATACAACTCAATTGAATAAAACCCAAAAACGAAAGAACTGTACTGCCCCCCAAAAAAACTGTATTTAGTTCCGCATGTGTGCACACCTGCTTATAACTGGGAATGTGGCTGGCTTTAATATTAACCATTTACATTCTAACAAATTTCAAACCGAATTCGGCAAACACATTCTAAAGCACGAGTGTTAATCTCATTTTAGCCAACGTGGCATATAGAGGAAAATCTATCTTCAAGTGGGCTGGACGGGTGAAATCATATTATATGTCTTAAAAAAACAGTTGGTGTCAATAATATGTAGATTTGTTGCTATGTGCATAGGCCCGATCCCAATTCCTCACCAATAACAGGGGTCAACTGTAAATATATTGATGAAAATAACATAAAACAACATCAATATCGTAAAATCACTTCCCTCTCTGCCCTCTTTATCTCAATGTAGCATTTATCCTTTAATTGCATGACATTAATGTCAATTTTCCATGACCTTTTTTTTCCATTTATTCATAAATACATATTTTGTATAGACCACATAGGAGGAAATAATCAAATACAATGTAACATAAATATTCAGGGAAAGGAAAATGCCCCATTCAAAAGTACTGGTTGTAAAACTTCTTTGCAAAGAGTGCAGTCAAGTGCTGGTGCTGTACTGTCTCTTGTAATGCAGAAGACATTGGGAGCTCGCAAAGAAAAAGTCATGATGTCACGTCGGATCACTGCGCGCTAATTGCTGAGCTGTAAATAAAGTAAATTTAAAACAAAATACAAGAATGATTGTTTATAATACAGCACGGACTAAAGCAGAATGTCTGATAATGGCTCATTATACGTCCATTGTGAAGCTCTTTCGGGCAATCAAAGGATTTTACCTGCGCTGTGTATTTGCACGATGAAGCTAGATGCTAATGCTTGGTTTGGCTTGACGAGGCAGAACGCGTTTTGCAGCACTTCATACTCTGTGTAGCTTTCCCCCGCAGCCAGACAATATTCTCTCATACTCTAGGTGGCAGTAAATTGGGTCTACAGCATAAAAACAACACTATAGCAGAGCTAGAGAATCCTAGTAGATTCAAACAATCTAAATTCTTCCAAGCGCTTTTTAAGACTCCTCATCTCTTCTCAACGCGGCGCTCGCCAGGAGTTGTTTACAGTATTTAGGCCATGGTAGTCCTTTTCAGCCGAATCATAAAGATGTTCGCACTGGCAAACTTCCATGAGCTATAGTTCGTCCGCCAGGTTTTCCGCTCGTAAAAAAAATCCAAAAGGTACGCTTTGCAGAAAATCTGGAGGGGCGTGGTTGCCGAAATAACGTCATTCTGACGTGTGGCGCCACGTGCAGCTCCTTGATGCGTCATGCTTAAAGCAAGCTTAACACATGGAAGACAGGATGAAAGTAATAAAGATGAAAGACGGCTGTAGCAAAAGGTAAAGACATCATGCAAGAAATTGATGTAAGTATGATCATGAATGCTTATTGTAGGTGTGGCAATTTCTTTTTCTTTTTTTCAATGTGGGCTAGTTGGATGATTTTGCTTTTAATTTCAGTCAGATTTTAGATTGCACAACATGTTTTTTTTTTTTTATGTCTAGATTTGCTATAGTGAAAAGTCCCCTGTTGTGAAAAATTTCGAGCTGCAAACATGATTTCGTTGTAGAGGAGGTCTACTCTAGTTGCTATCCGGAGCATTGCTGCTAAAAGCAGCTTGGGACTCTGCGCCTGTTAACAGTTCTATTTCTTTTCTTTCATAAAGAAGTGCTCCTACAGAACCACGGCTGAGTGAATCCTCTAACACATGCAAGCTTGTTACAGTATTATGGACAGCAGACTAATGGGTCCAGTCCTATTCATTTTTGTAATACTTAATGAAATAACCTTGCAGGGCGTTTTAAAACTCCTCGAGGGGCGGATCCGGCATGCGGGCCGTACATTTGACACCTCTGATCTAAAGGCAGTTTGATTAACCTTCATTTAGGTTCAGATGTTCTTGTAAGCGTTTCCTGATCTTTTCCTTTGCTTTCTCGGGAGAGGTGTTCCGCTATAATCACACTGAACGCGGAAAAATGCGTTGTTACGCTCATTCGGTAGGCTTTTTTTCACCGGGTGTTTACCGCCGGCATTTAGCTTGTTCACATATTCGCACGAGGGGTGGGGAGTGAGCTTGTTGTGCACTTTACAGTGGACCCGGAAAGGATTATTCTTCCTTTTTTTACATTGCATGTCCCTCATTTTGCAGCAATACCCGTCTGACTCGAACAAAAACGTTTGAACGTCGCAATGCTGCACTATTGCTATTTTGGCACAGTAACTACAGTTCAACAGCTGTTAAGGATTTGTGTGAACACTGACTGATGAACTGTTGATAATTCCCTTCACCTTAAATGCTACAGTTCTAACTAAATGAAAACAGACCCAAAGCATAATTTTGCCACTACCTTGCTTCACTTTGGTGATGGTGCTCTTATGGTGGTATGATGGGACCTTATTAGAATTAAGACCAAAAAAGTTAATCTTAGGTATTACCTGACCAAAACAAATGTTCCACACACATTTGTGAGATTTCATGTGTTTTTGTTTTTGCAAAATATCAACCAGGGTTTATTTATTTTCATATACAGTCGGCCCCCGGTTTACAAACACCCTGTTTTACGAACAATTCGACTTACGAGCGTGGACCACGGAGATTTTTGTCCCCCACTTACGAGCAAACATTTTGTCTTACGAACAATCCGACATTCCGGCAATTGTATATGCAAATTTATTTTTGCTTAGCTGCGTCAACAAAATCAGCAGTTGACGCTTGTGACAGTAACGTGAACGCTATTGCTCTTACAACGTCACAGTCACTGTCTCAGTCACGGTGTCAGTCACGGAGTCAGTCACGGAGATGCCAATATGCTATTGGTCGATTAGGGTCACCCGGTCTCACTCACGGAGATGCTATTGGCCGGCGTCACGTCAATCACAGAAATGCCGATATGCTATTGGCCGAACGCTTTTATCTAGCTTGATGGCACAGCTGGTCGGGATGGAAGGAAGGAGAGAAAATGAGTGAAAAACGGAAGGAAGGAATGTTGTGAAGACTTTGCAAACTTTATCTGTTAGACATAGCTTCTAAAATTGCTAGTAGCGGTAAAGGAAGAAGTAAGAGGATGATGACAATAGAAACGAAGCAGGAGATAATAAAAAAAAAAAGAGGGAGGCACACGCATAGTTAACCTTGCTCGTGACTATGGACGGAATCGCTCGGCAATCTTCTAAGGGCAAGACTTTCCTTGCCGGGGTACGGACCTCGCTCGACAACAAAATGGAGAGGCTTCTTCTATTATGGATTAAAGAGAAGGAAATTGTCGGTGATATGTTTTAGCATCTCCGTCACTGACACCGTGACTGAAACAGTGACTGTGACATTGTAAGAGCAATAGCATATCAGCGTAACTGTGATAACTTTGCGGGTTGGTCTCTGCTCCCCTCCGCCTCCACCCAGCTCAAGTCACGTCGCTCCAAAGGTAAATATCATTTTTCCTTTGTATATGTTTTTTAATTTAACTGTACTGTAGATTATGTTACTCATTTTTAATATGTGTATAAAGTCGTGATGGTTTTACCTAAGGTTTTTGCACGCGTTGCACGCATTAACGAATTAACATAGGTTTGGATTGCCCGTCATACGAGCAGTTCGAGTTACGAGCGTAGCCGCTGAACGGATTAAGTTTGTAACCCGGGGGCCCACTGTATATGTGTAGTTATTTTTTGTAAGAAATGCTGCCAACTTGCCACCCTACCAGAAAACCAGAAATATAAAGAATACGAGCAATATTTGTCACATACCAAAGAGCCAGTTCTTGCCAGAAATTCCTGAAGCTTTTTCAATGTTGCTCTTGGCAGCCTCCCTAAACAATTTTTCTTCTTGTGCGTTTATTGGTTTTTGAGACAGCTTTTTGAAACGTGACTGCAATACCTTCTCCAATGCATTTTAAAGATCTTACGTGTGTGCTGACTCCCATTTAATATTACTTTAAATATTATTGGTTAAGTATGAACATAGCCACATTACCAATGCACAATTGTAAAAACATGCAATCACAGTTGTTTATTTTGACCTTCTCTCTTAAAAGACTTCAAATATTTTCTTCTTTGGTCACATTAATGGTGAAAAAAGTTATAAAATGGCTTATGCCTGTAAATACAGTGATCCCTCGTTTTTCACGGTAAATGAGGGGGAAAAAAAAGTTTAAAAAAATGTAAAAAAAATGTGTGTGTGTGTGTGTGTATATATATATATATATATATATATATATATATATATATATATATATATATATATATATATTGTGTGTGTGTGTATATATATATATATATATATATATATATATATATATATATATATATATATATATATATATATATATATATATATATATATATACACACACACACACACATTTTTTTTTAACTGAATTGATTAAACCTTATACACTGTACAGCAAGTGAACAGTTCCCCCTTTCCTTTGAGGTCTCGCGCAGCTGAGGTCATATTAGCAGCGCGGCCCGGACGTTGAATGAAAGTCTAATCTGTACATGTTGAAACATGATTACAATGGAGAGTTTACACTTCAAATACCATTTTATTATCAAAGAAATCTAGGTAAGAGATTTCCAATGGTCTGGTGAACGTCAGTGGATCGGTTAATTAAAAAATCTGCTAAACCTCTCATCATTGCCTCTCGCAAGCAGAGGGCCTGAGACAATTACTCGATGCCGATTCATCTTTCTAGCGACAAATCCTAGCTACGTTCTTCTTTTTAATCTCAGACTGCCTCAGTCTGGTATCATTGGAACCGACATGTATCACTATGTCTGAGTAATTAGTGCTGTTTGCACTACGCTGGTGTCTAGGCCTCTTGCGTGTCAGCTCCCTAAGACTAGCTACAATGTTGGGTGCTCTAGCCCCTAGAATACACATGGCTGTGGCTGGCGCTTTAAGGTTAATGTCACGGGTGATAGAGTCCCCTATAACTAATGTGCGGGAGCCAGTAGACTGAGGTGGAGTGTGCATAAAAAGGGGGCTAAAATGATCATGTGTCTGAATAGGGCATTGAATCAATTCCACCTGTACGTCTCTGGGTTATTTTGAACTGGGTAATTTGTGGTTATTTTTTTGGAGTTAAGTGGTGGCTCTTTTCTATATACAAATGAAAATGGGATACTTTTCTGAACATAGCTTGATAGGAAGTTCTCCCCACACCCACCTAACCTTGATATGCCGGTATATACCCAAAAGACTTGAAAGTGCTTTCATATTTATTTTGATTTATTGTACTTTGAGATTAAGATGTTTGTTTCTTCCTTATACGGCATGCTGTATGAACAACACATCAACGCAACCTGACTGATGTGGAAAAAACACTTCTGCTATTATTCTAAGTCATTGCTGATATAAAGCTAACACAGCTTTTTTCTATGTTTGGGGAGTCAGGATATTTTTTAAGTTCGTTGAACTTCAATCTACTCCTTTTGAGTATCAGCTGTTAGCTTTTTTTGTATTTTTTCCGACTGTTATTATGTTCTTGCAATGCTCAATAAAATTGAGAAAAAAATATTAAATTGAGTGTGGCAAGCGCTTGCACTGTAGACTGTTTTTTGTACAGTAGAACCCGACTAGGGCACTTTACTAGGTAGAACTCGCAATGCAGATGCTCACAGGCAAACGCATGATTTTTAGGAGGGTTTTTACTTTGCAGTTGCTTTGTTTTTACAAATTAACACAATTATGCATGTGTTACTGATTTTTTACAGATCGTCGAGTCCAAGATGTGAGGTGAAAGTTCTTCAGTCTTATTAAACAAAAGCTAATATTTTGATGAAAGTGAATGCAAAAGCGACATGTTTTGTACCGAATGGTTCTTAGTGAATAGTAGACTCATACGTTAAACCCATCTACTATGACTGCTGTGCTAATAACAATATTGATTTACCTAACATGCCTTTTATTATTGTTTAGAAAATGGGAATAACGGCATGGAGAAGAAAGACTTCTACAAGTGAACCATTGACCTTATAGCACACCCTTTCATGACTAATGAAGTGGGGAACAGGTTAACAATGTGCAGACGATTTTGGCAAATGCTAAAGCGCTCTCTGCCTTTGCAGTCCGAGGGCCTTTGTAGTCCAACATAGCGCCACAGTAGCTTTCCACTGATAATCGAAAGAAAAGTTGGGTTGTTGACTTCATCATCTGGTTTAAACAAGCTGCCTCTTTGTGCCTTTACCTTTATTACCCTCCTTTATTACCCACTTTTGTCTCATGTAAGATCTTTGAAGGATACTGTGTGAAAGACTGTGAGTGACCACACTTAACAACCAAATACAATTGATTTGCAAGGGCATATATTGTGCACAACCTATTCTGGACACTCCAAAGAATTTCTCTGGCTGGCCCACTCAAAAACTTTATGCACAGTAGTAATATGCGTTGAATAATTACTGTACTTGGTTTAAAAAAAAGTCAAGGTTTCTTTAACTACTAATACGGTCTGTTATAGGTAATGAGCTCTTCTTTCCTTTTTTGCAAGGTGCAGTATTATTTTTTCCCTCAGGGGACAAATAGGGGAGGGTGAGCATTTACACACAGAGGAGTGTTGAAGCAATACGAAAAACACATTGTGCAAACACAGATGCCTTTTTTGCTTTGTTTATTTATGTGCATTGTCCTAAGGAAAATAAATGGTGCTGGTGTCGGTACTAGTTAAACCAGAGGAAATTTAGATTAGCCCATGGATTGATATTTTTCCCTGACTTTAGCCTCACTTTCCTTTTGTAACTAGTTTTCTTGCTGTTAGCGGAGCACTGCCCCATGGCGAATACTGTCAGGCCGTGTCAGCTTGTCTTCCCCTGTCAGTCATTTGTGTTGAATGTTTCTCTTTCTCCGAGCTTGTTAAGATTTCATTGCCTCGTACTTGCAGGTGTAATGATAATAAAGGCTATCCATCCATCCATCCTTACATCCATACATACTATAGTTCACCAGAAATTAGTGCTGCTGCTGGTTGCAGCCGAGCCATGCACTTTACCTGTATTTTGTTTAAGAATGAAAAGGAATGTGTTAAAAAACAAAAACAAAAAAACATCAGGAAACACTGCCAGACAGTTCACACTGAGGCTAACCGAGAATCTAGCAGTTGAGGTTCCATGGCATCACTCTTCCATTACTAACAAGGCTGCTCGCTTTAACACATTTGTGATTAAAGCTTGATCGAGCTATACAGCACAGATCCCCGGCAATTTTCAAAAAGTTAAATATGATATTAAGAAATGGAAGGCTTTAAAAGTCCTGGATTTACACATATTTATGTCGGGAAAAGACATTTGGCATCTGTTTAGTATGAGCAGGGCTTTGATGACAACCATTTCGGCCTGTCATATGTTACGGAGTGTCTGAATATTTTGCATTGCTTTTGTCTTTTCTGACAGCCTAAGAAATAAGTACCTGCGCCAGAAGGCAGCATTTGACTTGATATGTTTAAATCAAATCTGGCAAGGGATGGTTGTTGTGGTTTGCATCAGGTTACATTTCTTACCAAGTATATGATAGACATTCTGCTTGAGTAAGTACTGTTGGACATGATCAAATACTGAAACCCAGTGTTAGTGATATGTAAAATTAACATTGATTTAATCTAATATGCTTCTCATATTAGGGAAATCAGTCTTGTTTTTTTCATACATACATGGTTGTGAATCGAAAATAACTGGTCAACTGATCGGTCAAATATGAATGATGAATTGTTGATTAGTCTCGAAGCAATTTGGGTATGATAAAAAAAAATTGCTTCATGGGCAGTGGATTTAACTCTAACTCTTACTACTTAGTGATTTAACGAATGAATGGCATGAACTGAAGGAGACTTTATTCTGTAGAAAAATACAGTGGATTGATGAGGGAATTCCAGATATATCTGCATTAAAATTACTCAAATGTGGCCCAACATTTGAATACTTGTCTTCCAAAAATGGTTTTCTGTCCCAAAATGGTTCCTAAACCATGATCGCTGTCTTACAAAGAACCCACAAACCCTGTTATTTTTGATGGGTATCTGAAAATTGACAATGACTTCTGATGAATAATGAAGTGAAGCCGACTATTGCTTGAACGTGCTACTGTTGCATCTGTGGGAAAAGTACAGTAGTACAGTGGACTCCCAGTTTACGACGTCCCCGCCTGAGGTTTTTTTCACCTTACGACGTGGCCCGCGACATTTTTTTGTCCCCACTTAACACCATTTCTTTCTCCTTACGATACAGTCAACATGGCAGTCAGTGTGTATGACACATCCAACATGGCGGTCAGTGTACGCTCACACACCTATACACGCGTCACCGCTTACGTCACTACACTGCTGGTCTCCTATTGGTCGGTGTCACGACTCCCTAAGATACTGGTCTACTATTGGTGGGCGTCATGGGGTCATGAAGACGCTGGTCTGCTATTGGTCGCTGCACAGGGTCACAAAGATGGCTGCCGAAGCAGGCTACCCTCAATAGGGAATATGGCCGTGACAAAAATTATTTCAATGAAAAGTAATACACCCTAAATATGTTCAATCAAATGAAGATTTTGAATTTATCTCAAGCCTAATTTGTTTACAGAGAAACAGATAATGGGGTGAAAGAATAGCACATGTCCTTGTTTTCTGTGAGATTTTATTAATTGTAATTTGAATATCCCTTTTCACATTGTCTCCTCTACTTATACAACCAAAGACATTTGGGTGGTCTGTTGAGTAGCGGAGCAGAAAGGCCAAACTTGCTTGTAATTGTCGAATCAGACATCCACATCTGCTTTTTGACATGAATGGCTAAAAATATTTCCTCTTCGTCTTCAAAGCAATCAAAGTGCCTATTGAGATTTCTGATTTACACAAACATATTTTGGAAGACTGGCTTGTAATTTGTGCCAATGGGACTGTTTTTTAAAAGATGCTTTCCTTGTAATAGGAACCACTGAAGTCTACAAATGTCAAGTTATGTGTTTGTTTTCTGTATGTTCCTGTCAGAGATATCAATAATGAGAGACTCTGAGCCAAAACTCTGAGCCAAACTTGAAAAATGGATTTTTGCAGTTGGACCACTGAGACTTCGATCCTTTGATTCATTGACAAGACTGATTTCTGTTTCTCTTTTTTATTTTGAACCGGAAAAGTCTATTTTGAATGTGATCAAGTTAACAGTCAGTGAACAGTCAGGTGAAAAACCTTGGTAAGGTAGAAATGTAAAAATAAGTAAACAAACCATTTGGCTATCAATAAAATTTAAGCTAAATCTAAATCAAACAAACAATAACATCAAATAAACAGCTACAGTAAGTCCTCTCAGCCAACGCGGTCTCAGCAAACACTTGAGCACATTAATACAGTAGGCAAATGTTCCTGGAGCATTGCTTGTTGTACCGACTCCTGACCTGTGGAACTGCAGACCATAAAGAGTGGTGGTTGCTTCAGGTGAGGGCCTTGGTGATTGTTAATTGATTTCAGCTGTTGAGTTGAGAAAGACTGTTGAGAAGACATTTTCCTCCTCTGGGTGCAAACGGGACCCAAACCATCCATTTATTCATTTTGTATGGCTTCTTATCCTCACAAGGGTCGCAGGCTTGCTGGTGCCTATCCCAGCTGGCTTCGGGCACACCCTGAACAGCCAATCGCAGTTGCCAGCCAATCGCAGGGCACACAGAGACGAACAACCATTCATGCACCCAATCACACCTAAAGACAATTTAGTACGTCCAATACTTCTACCGTGCATGTTTTTCACAAAAGAGCCTGAAGCAAATTTCATTTGACAGGATTCTCTCTGCTGAGACTAAGTGTTGAAACGGAAAGTATGGCCCCAACAGAACACGCCAAAACCCAGTTGCGAGACCTCATCTTCAGTTAGATCAGACACGCATGGGCATATTCTCTGTGGTGTCTTGATTGAAGGAAATTGAACATACCTCGAATGAGAAAGTCCAGGCCATGTGAATATAACCGTTTTTTGCCCTTAATGCATGTTTTTTGTGTATATTTTTTCCTTAGATACTGCTGAGCTTTAGTTCATTTTTGTGGTTTTAAAAGACCTGCTGTTTTATATGCAGAAAAGTGACTTTTCAGCAGCACTGTTGTTATTCAGAAGGCTTTCAGTTGCCGGACGTTAACTGTCGGCATTTGGCTTGTTCACGCAGGATGTGGTGTTGTTGTGCAGTTTACCATAGATGGGGAGAGGAGAGCACTGCTGAGAAATTTCACGTCTTTTCTGGGATGTAGCGGCACTAATCTTTTCTCCTTCAGTGCCATTGCCGTTTTTGTTTTGCGTTGCGAGTCCCTCCTTTTGCGGCAAAACCAGTGTGACAGAAAAAAAGGTTCAACGATGCAATCCAGTTGCTGATACTGTGCTACATACCGTGCTGTTAATGTTGCACTATCGCTCTCTTGGCACAGTAACTACAGTTCAACAGCTTTTAAAAAATGGAAGTATATATTGCGTGTACCAGGTATCCCAAGTTACTCCTTCACTGTTCTACAAGCCAGGTGATTGCTCTCGCTTGGCTCTGTTGTAATGATGTTGCTTTCAATAGTTTGTCCAATAGAAAGCATTTGGTTCTACCTCTGCTGTCTGCCTTAGAAGAACAGAAAAATAACTTCCTTCCTATCGTTTTATCTTTAATGGCTGTGTATGTGCATGCTGTTGAGTAAAACTCTGCCCAAAAATAAGTTATGCGCCCAGATTGTGGCTAAAGCTGTTGTGCACGGACTTTGTGTGAAGATAAACAGTATTGTGGGATTTCACAATAGAGGGTAACCTGTTTATTGACAGGCTGAGCGGACCAGAGAAGTGGGCAACATGGCCCTTTCAGATGGAACACGCTAAAGCAGGGGTGGGCAACTCCAGGCCTCTTGGGCCGGTGTCCTGCATGTTTTCCTGTTTTCTCTCTCAAACACACCTGAATCAAATGATTAGGATTGTTCTCAAGCTCCAGCAGAGCTTGTTGATGAGCTAATGGTTTAAATCAGGTGTGTTAGGGAGAGAAAACTGGAAAACATGCAGGACACCGGCCCTCGAGGGCTGGAGTTGCCCACCCCTGCGCTAAAGGCTAAAGGACTATGGGGCATGATAATGGGGACGGAGATGCTAGCTGTGGATGCTATTGTGCAGAGGTGATGGACTATTCCAGCTGGATATTGAAGGAGGTGAGACTGTATTTCACAGTGCATCAGTAGCCCCCAGTCTGTGGCGCCAGCACCTTGGTCACACCACTAAGTTTAAGGAGCTCAAAGATCTGGTGAACTGCCTGAACTTCTCTGCAGAAAAAGAGATTCCCTTCTGTGTCGGGTGTGTGGAAGGCAAATTGGCTAAAAAGCCATTCAAGTCAATTGTAGAAATCCATTCCAAATGCAAGATGCAGTTGATTAACAGTGTCTGTGGTCCCAAGCAGACCAAATCTATACGTGGAAGGACATATTTTGTGGCTTTCATTGATGACGACACAAGATGCTGCAAGGTTTACTTCATGAAACAGAAGAATGAGATGCTAAGTAACTTCAAGGAGTTTGAGAAACATATTCTCAAATGAGTCTGGTCCAAGTGTCACAAAGCTGTACGCGATTTACATTGACCCACAATTCAAAACGTGCCATTTTTTTGCACGTTTGTTGTTCTGTGTAACATTACACAGAATGACTCAGCGCATCAGCGCTAATAACCCAGCTAGAAGAATGTTGGCTTGATCCCCGTCCTTGGTGACCTTGGGGAATTGTTTTTTATTTTTATTTTTGGCCATATGTACTACTTCCATTTCAGCACATGAACATGAGTAGCTTAGAAGACTTGTGAAAACTTCTGAAGGAAGGATATTGTTTTGATTGAGTTTTTAGATGAATGAATGGAAAATAAACTGATGAACATCTGCATTACAGATATCTTTGGAAACATCACATGCACGTCTGGCTGATAGAATCCTTGGAACTGGGTTCTGACTGAGTGTTTCCAATTCTCCAGTTTCAGAACTGAACAAAACGAAGCAGCGTTCTGTTTCTGTGCCCCTAAACTGTGGAACAAACTTTACAATTACCTAGAATATGCTCAGACTTTCAGTACATATAATTCTGTGCTGAAAACCTTGCTGTTCATTTTTGCTTTAACCCGACTAAAATATAATGCTATATAATGCAACAATTTCCTGCTGATGAATTGGAATAAAAAAACCAAAAGAAAAACAAGGCCGCTCTGTTAGAAAGAAACCATACCAGTAACTCACCACCATGTACTGTATACACTACTCCTAAGCATGGTATAGTACTAGCTATACGACTAGTTGTACAATACAATGAATAATATCACTCTCATACATCTCATACAGCTGTGACTATGCCAAGACAATGCACTTATTTCTGAACTTTTTTTTGCCATATTCACGCTGCTGCTTCTTTTGCACACAACTTGTAAATAGCCGTACCTAACCAACCATGCACACACACACACACGCACATTATTGTAGGTAGCATGCACATTATTTTATCTTGCACATTATTGTAGGTATTTGTAGATAACCTACGAACATTACTGCTCATAATTATGCCCTGTTACTTGTGTGTTGGGTATTCCTTGTTTTTTGTCTTGGTACTTATTTTTACAACATTCGTGTGGACGAGAAAGTAAGAATTTTATTGCATGCTGCACACATGACAATAAACACGTTGACTTGATAGTTAGTTGAAATAATGTACTGAAATATTGCAACTAAACTCAAACTCAAGTGCATCTGACTGCAAGGTAAAAAAAAATTCAATATTTTTTACAGCCAAGCTTGCAAAAAACAGACTCTTGTAATAACATTAAGCTCTCGCTGCAAACACGGCGTGAGCTAGCCTTGGCCAGTTTTATCACTGCAGGACCACTGGGTAACTAAACACACTGCCACAATTTATGTCTGGTTTCAAAATGCTTCAGCCACCTTTCTCTTCTTTACTGCTTATCTTCTTTACGGTCATTGTGAGGCCGGATCAACGTAAATTGAGTGGTTTTCTCACCACAATGTAGCCTTGGTGGCTTGTTTAGAATGGGGACCACCCCTATGTAGTAATGTAGGGGTGTCAAACTCCTTTTTTTGGTGGGCCACATTGTAATTCTAGTTTCAGTCAGAGGGCCGGAATGACCGTGAAGTTCCATGCAAATACATACTCACACGTACCTAAGTTTTGAGATCAGAGGCCGGTAAAAATGGTTCATAAGAGAGTTTGGGAACAAAAAAAATGGGGAACAGGTTTTGCTTTGTAAAGTCAGCTATTGCCAGGAACAACTTCAAAATAAAAGCCTTTGTATCAAAATACAAGAACTTCAAAAAAAGCCTTTGTATCAAAACACAAGAACTTCAAGATAAAAGCCTTTGTATCAAAATACAAGCGGTGTCCATGCGCTGTTTGGTATGGGAATAATTTTATTTTGGTGAAGTCTCACCACGTTTGCTTGTTCTACTCTCATGTAAATAGCATTATCATGTGTACTTTCTTGCCATTGCCAAAAATAGCCTAAAGTAAGACACAAAAAAATCATGTGTTTTGCAGGTCCGTGAACTCTAATGGCTTTTTAACCGCATCTCAACCCTTGCGGTCACGTACACAAGTTGAACGCAAGGGTGTTTGCAAAGTAAAGAGGTTCATGCTTGGCTGTTGACTCGGATGCACAGCAGATCTGGTGTGTTTAACCTCTCAGGATACATACTCCCTGTGGAGAAACTCCAGGTCAAGTGTATTTCAATTGTAGGCGTAACAAATCCCGGTACTTTCTCAGCACATGGAGCTGTCCAGATCTGACAGTATTGAAATTCCGGCAGAGATCAAAGACAGACATCGTTCTCACTTATTACGAGGATCGTGTAACTCTACTTTAGTGGTGTAGTGAGTGTTATTTTCCTGTCAAAAGGTCATAATGACTAAACAGAACACGGAGGGAGAATAACAGTACATCAGACTTTATTCAGCTGCCTCGCTTACGAGAGACAACATTGCAATCGTTTTCTCTTACACTTTCATCTCTGCCAATATAATTGCATTGGATTTAAAAAAATTAAAATCTTTTTGTGTGTGTGTGAAACGGAGCCGGACAGCCACATGACCGCATACTGTGTTTGCGTCCTTGTTAAAGTAACTCGTTTTCATTAAAAATGGGAGGATACACATAGCCTCACATTATTAAGCCAATTTTTACATGTACGCAAGTGCACGGCAAAGTAAGAATTTCATTGCATGGAGAAACTTGTTTCTATACTATGCACATGACAATAAATACTCTGTCTTTTCATACTATTGTATGTTTCATGATAAGTGTCTGTCTAAAAGCACAAATGTACAAAAGCTCAACAATGTTTTATTTGAGAAAGCATGTATCGCTATAGCTACAATCATTTGTATTTTCTGTATCCTTTAATACTGTTTGGAGAACTGTTTATTCATTTTTGCACGTTTATAATTCCAGTTTCACATTTACTTTCGTAGTCCTGCTTTGATTTCAAGCTCCATGTATTCCTCCCCGTATTCCTTTGATGTTTTTTTAATTTTTATTATTTCCTGCTCATAATTCATTTTTAAAGTTCTATAAATATATAATGGCAAGTTTAATAAAAAGTTTTATTTGGAAAAAAGGATAGGGTATTTAATCAGGCAAATGATTTAAAATGCTGTATTTTTTTTTTATTAACCTAAAGGTACAGTACTGTACTTGATCTTGTATCGCACAGCACTACTTCTCAACACAACAAAAAACTCTAGAGTTAACAATGGTAAGTGAACAATTAATACATTAAGATGAGATTAGTATGGAGAGTTAGGATGGCTTCATCCCACTTTTTCATATCCAATACTTATACCAATGCTCTAGCGTCACAGCTTTTTTTTTCTTTTTTTTTTTTTTATTATGGTCGGTCCCCTTTAGCAGTGTTTTCAGCATGACAACACAAAGCTTCTAATAAAAACGATCTGATACTAATGAAGTCATTCTGGCCTGGATCTTGGTTGCTCCTGAATCTATAGATCGGATCCGACCATCCCTAACTAAAAGCAATGCGAAGGCACTATATATTAAGCCAACATTTTGCTGACTACCACCTTGAATTGGCTTAAAGACCATTGTCAATGTATCTGATGAACCGATAACTTTGTGAAACGGACGAATTATAGAACGTGAAACATTTCTAATAAAAAATAATGTAACTGTTAAGAAATGGCTGAAGAAAGGAATGGCTTATTACTCAACATTAAGTTATTCATGTAACATACATAAAACATAGAATGCAGAAAATGAAACCTGAACGTGTGTGTGTGTGTGTGTGTGTGTGTGTGTGTTCGCGCGCGCGTGCGTGTTTGTTGGAAGGATATAACCTCTGCCCTTCCAAATGAACCTCCTGCCTCCCTTCACCACCTCAGGTTAAACTTTCTATAGATGCACCACTGTGTATGTCTAATACATTCCAGGTGTAAACGATGATTTAAGAGATTTCCTGCTTTCCATCTATCACCTACAGCGGGGGGTGGGTACCATGACCCCCACCCTGGGGGTGACCCCAGGCAAAAGGCTTTGTTTCTGTGGTGTAGTGTGAAGTGTAATAGCGATAAAATAAGAACTGGCACCTTAAAAACATGTTTTAAAGTAATGTTGTTGAAAGTTGATATACAGTGGGCCCCTGGTTTAAAAGATTAATTCATTCCGCAGTTGGGATCGTAACGCAAATTCGCCATATGGCAGGCAATCCAAACATAAGTTAATTCGCTAATGCATGTAAACCCCAGGTAAAAACATCAAAATTGTATCTACATATTAAAAAATGGTAAACGAAATGGTATCAAAATAGTACAGTAAGTGCTGCGTACATATACTATACATGTATACAATTAAAAAACATCATAAATAAAAAATATAGAAAGGATTTATTTACCTTTATGTGACAAGCTTGTTATGACCATATTTCCGAGTGAGGGTAGTCTAGCCTTTCCGTCTAAATCATCTTCTTTCTTCTCTCTTTAACATCACTAGCAATTTTGGGACCCATGGCTCACCCATTCAAGTTTGAATCAAGCAGTAAAATACACAATAAATAGTTATTTTAAGCACTCAGACTCGATCCAGTCCGTAGCATGCTGCCATTTTGACAGTGACGCCGACCAATAGCAGATGAATATCTTAGGGAGTCGTGACACAGGCCAATAGTAGACCAGCATCTGAGTGACGTGTTGCAACGCAGGTAGTTTGATGGGACCACAAAATAAGAGCAATCACTTAAAAACACCTGCAGATGGAGCCAAAAACACAAACACAGCCAACCCCTAGGGTCACGACAGTGGTTTTTGTCGTAATGCAAGAAAAATACCATCAAGAAGGGACGAAAAGCGTCGTTGATCACGTCGTAAGCTGAAAAAACGTGAGGCAGGGATGTCGTACCCCAGGGGTCCACTGTATATTGCTTTTCTCTTTTGTTTATGTTAAAAAGGATCATGTTTTAGGTATACTTAATAATCTTAATATACTTAATAATCTTATTTATAGTCAATGTGGCAAGTGGGGGGGGGGGGGATCTCCTTCCTCGGTGGGGGCTTGCAAAATATAAATTGAGAAGTACCTGTGCTGATTTACGCAGTTTGCATATTCTCCCCTTGCTTAGCAGGTACTTGACAATATGTTAAAGGCTTAAGTACCTACACTTGATTTGGCCCATTCATATTGTTTGTGTTCATTTCCCCTCCTCATAGGTCTATTTCTGCTCATGCCTGTTCTGATGGCACCAACACCACCAAGCATGTGCACGCCCTTGAAGACGCTTAGCGACAACTTGAGCCACAGGCGACGCTACATGGTAAGAGAATGATGGCATGTTTACAACCATACAACATACTACATACAACATGCAACCATACTTCTTGGGAGGTGTCATAGCAGGGTCAGGTCAGGTCAGGTCACAGCAGAGCAAATAAATTTAGGAATTGACTTACTTTATGTGTGTTTTTTACATCAAAAACATGCAGGTATGCAGCTCTCTAGGAGTTGCCTATCCCCATTCTAAAGCGAAGGGAAACTGATGTTATTGGAGTGTATAAGGCCATGTTTATTTCAACTGAAACTTTGTTTATTTAAACAGCAAATCAATTAGGAAGCACCCTAAAATAGCCCAACGATGCTACTTTTCTTAAATTTGCTCAATTCAGTTAAATCAATTAGTAGTTCCTATGGTGAGAGCGGTTGGAACAGAAAATAGAGAACATATGACCCTTATTTCCGTAATGCCCAGTGTGGTCTGAAAGATAACTTCGATAAGACAGTTGCAGAGGGATCCTGGCATTTAATAGTGGGAGGCCTTTAATTTAAAACAAAACAAAACAAACAAAACAATCCTTCCTTTTTTAATGTTAAATAATAAATGATTTTGAATGTTTTTTTTCCCACAAATTTTGACACATTACACACACAACACTGGCACAAGCACATATGTGACTAGCATGCTTAATTACAAAATTTAATAAATTACATTAATGAAATAATTGATTTAGCATTTATGCAAATTGATATGACTGGGAAATAATTCAGTATAATGTGTTTAAAGTAATAAGGTAAGGTATACCTGACTGTAATGAAATTATAGTTTATTATTGTTTAATAACATTGGATTAAATACACGTCATTCTTTGTATGAATTAGGAACTATAATGGTTCTTTATGCGTTGCAGAAGCACAACTTTCCCATCAACTACACCATCAGAGTCCATCATGAGGAAGTTTTTAAGCTATCAAACATCAGCAAAATGGTAAGTGCTTTACTTCGCTTGAGTCAACATTCCACTCCAATTTGTTTCCTTCAATTTATAAGAGTTCTGCTCTTCTTCCTCTTCTCTCAGAAGTTACGAGTGGACAACTTGGAGGAACTTCACCTCCAGAGGATGTGGTTTCTTGTTAACCATGGTGTGTTAAAAAGGGTAAGTACTCTTCGACATCTAAGTGCGGATGGTAAAAATACAGAGGTACCTAGGCGTTCCCAAAACTTCAATGCGAATGGTCAAAATGGTCACTTTGTGATGTCACATGAGATGAAAGTACACCACAGGAGACCTTAGCTCGAGAAGGCCCTGCCAGCTGAAAGTAAATGGACACAACCCGTTCAGTTTTCAGCGCTCAGACCAATAATCTCTTGAGAGTGCGCACGCTATTCAGCCCTATGTGGAAATCAACGCATCCGTTTCCTGTGGTTGGATAAAAATAAGAGACTGACAAGTGTCATTTTGCTGCAAAATGCTATGAATTTGACTGAAGTGATTTGTGTCCTGTTTGTGTCCTGTCAAGACATAGTTTCCTTTTTTTTTTTTTTTTTTTCAACCCACGGTGGCAGAAGGGGTAGAGAAGAGGTGGATCTGGTTGTAGATATACTTGGCACAACATTTTCATGCCGGAGAAAAACTGGAAGCTTGCTTAGCTAGTCTGTCCCAGGAGGGAAACTTTTTTTCTCCGTCATTTTCATACAAGCAGCTATGAACAACACCTGTGACAGATATAGAGAAATGTAGCAAACTATATTTCTGGGAATGCCTGTTGTTTGCATTTGATTGGTTTGGTGTTTGGAACCATATTCAGTTTGTCAACTTGAATTGTTTTCCGAAAGCAGAAACAAGGCACCAAGTATCAACTGGCCACTTAAAAGCTATGGTTCTTTCAAAAACCTTTGGGGATAAATGTTAAACTGGAATGACGTATGGTGAGGTTCATGGCTGGGGAGTCACTGACGTCATCAATCAGATTTACAACCATCATACGATCCCTTCTTAGCAGGGTATTCACACATTTATTTGGCAGCAGTAAACTGTTTAAAACCTAACACCTGCATTCTTTGACCCAGGGGTGTCACACTTGTTTTGGCTTGTAGGCCGCATAGAGGAAATTCTATTTCCAAGTGGGCCTTACTAATAAAATCATGATATATATATATATTTTTGGTACTTAAAATCAAAACTCCAGATTTATTATTTTTTTAGATACAGTGGGCCCCCGTGTTACGAACTTAATCCGTTCAGCGGCTACGCTCGTAACTCAAACTGCTCGTATGACGGGCAATCCAAACCTATGTTAATTAGTGAATGCGTGCAACGCGTGCAAAAACCTTAGGTAAAAAAATCACGACTTTATACACATATTAAAAATGAGTAACATAATCTACTGTACAGTTAAATTAAATAACATATACAAAGGAAAAATGACATTTACCTTTGGGGCGACGTGACTTGAGCTGGGTGGAGGCGGAGGGGAGCAGAGACCAACCCGCAAAGTTATCACAGTTACGCTGATATGCTATTGCTCTTACAATGTCACAGTCACGGTTTCAGTCACGGTGTCAGTGACGGAGATGCTAAAACATATCACCGGCAATTTCCTTCTCTTTAATCCATAATAGAAGAAGCCTCTCCATTTTGTTGTCGAGCGAGGTCCGTACCCCGGCAAGGAAAGTCTTGCCCTTAGAAGATTGCCGAGCGGTTCTGTCCATAGTCACGAGCAAGGTTAACTATGCGTGTGCCTTCCTCTTTTTTTTTATTATCTCCTGCTTCGTTTCTATTGTCATCATCCTCTTACTTCTTCCTTTACCGCTACTAGCAATTTTAGAAGCCATGTCTAACAGATAAAGTTTGCAAAGTCGGCATATCGGCATTTCTGTGATTGACGTGACGCCGGCCAATAGCATCTCCGTGAGTGAGACCGGGTGACCTTAATCGACCAATAGCATATTGGCATCTCCGTGACTGACTCCGTGACTGACACCGTGACTGAGACAGTGACTGTGACGTTGTAAGAGCAATAGCGTTCACATTACTGTCACAAGCGTCAACTGCTGATTTTGTTGACGCAGCTAAGCAAAAATATATTTGCATATACAATTGCCGGCATGTTGTTCGTAAGACGAAATGTTTGCTCGTAAGTGGGGGACAAAATTCTCCGTGATGGAGGCGGAGGGGAGCAGAGACCAACCCGCAGAATTTATTGATTTATTTTCTTAAACGGGAACTTTTCTCAAACTAAAACATATCACCGGCGATTTCTTTCTCTTTAATCCATAATAGAAGAAGCCTCTCCATTTTGTTGTCGAGCGAGGCCCGTCCCCCGGCAAGGAAAGTCTTGCCCTTAGAAGATTGCCGAGCGGTTCCGTCCATACTCACGAGCAAGGTTAACTATGCATGCGCCTCCTTCGTATTTTTTTTTTTATTATCTCCTGCTTGGTTTCTATTGTCATCATCCTCTTACTTCTTCCTTTACCGCCACTTGCAATTTTAGAAGCCACGTCTACAGATAAAGTTTGCAAAGTCTTCACAACATTCCTTCCTTCCGTTTTTCACTCATTTTCTCTCCTTCCTTCCATCCCGACCAGCTGTGCCATCAAGCTAGATAAAGGCGTTCGGCCAATAGCATATCGGCATTTCTGTGATTGACGTGACGCCGGCCAATAGCATCTCAGTGAGTGAGACCGAGACCGTGACCTAAATCGACCAATAGCATATCGGCATCTCCGTGACTGACTCCGTGACTGACACCGTGACTGAGACAGTGACTGTGACATTGTAAGAGCAATAGCGTTCAACGTTGACGTGACCAGCGTCGTCCATTGATTTTGTTGACGCAGTAGAGCGAAAATATCTGAACTAAAACAATGGCCGGCATGTCAGATTGTTCGTAAGACGAAAGGTTTGCACGTAACTGGGGGACAAAAAACTCCGTGTTCCACGCTCGTAAGTCGAAATGTTCGTAAAAGAGGGTGTTCGTAAACCGGGGGCCGACTGTACTGTCAAAATAATACAAGCACATCACTATTAATCATAAAATATTAACTACATTTTTACAAGTTTTTTATTTATTTATTGGCTGTTACTTATTGGCCTCTCACCGTGTTTGTCTGCGTTGTGCATATGTGTTATGTATGTGTGCGTGCGTTGTATCAAAACACGCATGCTGCTTGTTAGCGCCGCTCTAGTGGCTCCATGGAGGTTTTTGAAAAAAGGTTATACTGTACATGGAAAAAGATGGAACAGGGGGGTATGTTTTTTGTGTTGATATGGTTTACAATCATGCTACAAACATTCTTAATATTTTCCAATGCTGTAATACAGTATATTAAATTTCAACATTTCTGTAATGAAGATTTGCATCATAGCCTGCTCAAGTTTGTTTCAAATTGGTACAAGCGGATGAGATCATACTACACATGTTTGCTTGTTGTGTGTGTGATGTTGTCTGCAAAAAGTACTCCCACAATGTGAAGCTTCCTTGTTATGTTTTGATTTTCCTGACATCCACAGAGATGAAATCTGATGACACTTTTCCCCCACTGAGGGATGCAGACACAGCTCAAAGAAGCTTGTCATAGCTACCTGCACAATTTTCCATTTTTTCCAATTTTTGGGGGGAATTTGCCTCCGAGCAACACTCTTGATTTCTTTATTTTGTCTGCCAAACTGAGCTCTGATGGTGTCCATTAGAATATGTCGTGTTTGCAATGGGTGCAATGACAAAAGTGCTGCATTGTTTTAAACACTCTGTACTGTCGTGAGGGACAAACGTACATACGGGTACATACGGGATGGATGGACGGATAGTGCCTTACATCCAAATTCAATTCACAGATAATTCGAGTGATGCCAGAAAGACATCCTTCGCGTCCCTACACGACAGAGTTGGAGAGACGTCTCCAAGACGTCGAGGGGGTCTTTGTGCAGTCTCATCCGGCAGAGGTAAGACAGGGGTCATGCTTCCCTACTATGTCTGTATTAACTGGCTCCTTGAAGGAATTTAACACGTAATTGAGTTTGCCTCGGAACGCAAGGCTCCAGAGCCATTTAGAAGCACAAGGATGTCACATCGATTCTATTTATGATTATTCGGAATGAAAAGAGGAATGGGCCCGTAGGGTAAATGGGTAGGACAGTCATTATCATGAGATAAAATTGTGACTTTCTTATAATTTGATTAGGATTGGAGTTTATTAAAGGCGAGGTTGTCAAGCGCTAACTGGGGAAATTTGTTCTTGGTAGTAGGACTGAGATAGTCTTCTATCAAGCCAATAGCAACAAAACAAATTGAAACAATTATCGCCAAAAGTCCAAATAATTAAGGCCTGAGACCCACAAGGATAGTTTGTTAAATCTTCAGAGATGTTTTAATTTGTTACAGACCCTGCGCATGATGATGAAAAATTAGACACTTTTGATTGTAGTGTGTGTTGTGATTTGATAGTCTCAACAAGGACACCATGGAGACATAAACATTTATGTGATAATTGTCCCACAATGATGTTCTTGGCGTAGTATTCAAAATGCGGAAAATCAAAAAGATTCTTCCTTAAGTCAATTCACACAAGTGGCTAGCTCTGCAACGGATAATTTATTAAGTGCAATGTCGTAGTTTCTCCTTTGCATTCAGAATCGCTATTTAACTAAGCAAAAAAAGTACTGTAATTCCCCAAGTATATGACACACCTGTGTATGGGACATACCCTTATTTTTGGGAACAAAGTCTGGTATTTTCTATTTTATCCTGTATGAGATGCACCACCACTTTGGCAACAATGTAAAAGCTATAGTAAAACAGAATACATTTTCTCTTCCTAAACTCGTTACATTTTCTTGTGTGCAAATCAGTAAATTAATGCGGTCAGTAAACGCAGCGCCAGTGTAACATGCCCTCAAAGCAGTTGTTTATCCTTCTCCTCTCTATACAGCTCAAGTTCGTTTTGAGGTTTCGCCGTACATATCCGAAGTTGTGCAGCATCCTTGTTCAATCAAGTTCATGATTGTGTGTAGATGCCAAAAGATCACAATTAATAAACAAATGGTCAAATGGAATACCTTTCAGTGTTCTCTAACCAGTGCACACAGGGTCCATACGTTGCCACTTAATTCAATCAGACCTCATAACTTCTGTTTTTGTAATATTCCTGTGTGTGAACAAGGATGGATTTGGACGATGGTTCAGTCTCCTTACTTCTTTTATTGAAAATAATGCAATTACAACTTCAGCGAACATGAGCTGTTGTTAGCTGCGACAAGCACTTGCTGCTAACAGCCAACTGACGTCCGCTCTCTAGCTCGTACCGTTACAGTAATTATTTTAAGTAAGAATACGGCCGATATAAAAATGCACATCTGTGTGTCAAAACTCGGTTTATGTGGCTGACAGCTCAGTTTTATTCGAATGGTGTCGAAAAAAAAATCTAATTTTTAACATTCCGTTCATAGGATGCGCCAATATGGCCACTCATTCCTTGGGGAAAAAAGTGTGTTTTATGTAGAATACGGCCGATATAAAAATGCACATCTGTGTGTCAAAACTCGACTTATGTGGCTGACAGCTCAGTTTTATTCGAATGGTGTCGGAAAAAAAAAAATCTAATTTTTCACTTTCCGTTTTTAGGATGCGCCAATTTGGCCACTAATTTTTTGGGGAAAAAAGTGTGTTTTATGTATGGGGAATTGCGGTAGTCGAATGCACAATTATTTGATTGAATTGTCAGTGGGGTATTTGAATACTAAAATATTCTCTATATAGTATAATCTTTTTAATGTTTAACAAATCCATTGTTACAGGTCCCTAGAATTAACCTGCTAAAATTGCTCCTCAAAATGTTAGTTGCTCCTTTATTATCATTACAATCCTATAATAAAACCTTGTAATATTTGGTAATCTCATTAATTTGTAAACTTGATGAGTTTTTGTTGGGTTTAACGTGGGCTCGATACCCCAGAAATGACCCAAGGAGAGGTGTAAATAATAACTCAGGAGTCAGAGGTTTAGTTTTACCACCGCAGTGGGGAGAGCTGGAAGGAGAGCGTGACCGTGTCAGCCTCGTTGCAGTCTTTCTCCACGAGCTCTCCGGCTGCAGTCTTTTATTGAAAAGTTGTTGCTGAGTCGTGGTGGGTCTCATGATTCAGTCTGTGGCATCACATGGCTATTGTACAAATGGCAGGTTCCACTCGCCCTTTGAACATTGTCGACAACTCACACATCCCATTGTCTATGCATAGACAATAGGGAGCCGGCGCAGCTCTTGGAGCAGCTGGAGCACATGAAATAATGCCGCTTCATCAGTGCAACAGCCAGTTTATAATTAACTTATCTTACAGTTTTAAATGATTAAAGTGACCCAAAAACTGATATTAATGAAGTCCAGATTTAACTCAAATCTGTGCAGTTTGACATATTTAAAAGGTAATTTCTCAATGAGTTTGTCAGATCTGGATGCTGGTTTTGTGCTCTCTTTGTAACCGCTCACCTCAATTTGCAACTGTTCATTGGGTTGGCACAAGCATTACATTTACTCGGATAACATTTTCATCTAATCTGATCCAATAAAAATTATGGTGCTGACTGAATGTTGCAAATCACTTGGTTGCTCACGACTTACCTCCTTGTGTGTGTTTTTTTAATGTAATTTGGAATATGTTTATTCATCGAATGTTTGGTTGACTAAGGTAAAGATTTTTATTTTGTGTGTCATCATGCAAGATTACAATATAGCTCTTTTTATATGATATTCAGGGCCACAAAGTACTAAAAATTGTGTGATTGTGGACAGGTGTTCCAGCAGGATCTTCCAGATGCAATCCAAGACATTTGGGATTGTTTAACAGAAGAGTCAGACAGAGTGCCAGAGTCCAGCTGGAGGTTTGCTTCTCCAAAATCCCTTTTGGACAATTTCTGTCACACCATGCATTTCCTCTTCAGTGAATGCTTTGCCACCACAGAAACACAGGACCGTGAGTATAAGACAACCAAGCCCATCAATGACAACTTAGAATTGAATGTCAGTTTTGCTTCACCTTATTTGTAAGCATGCCAAAACTGGTCTTTTAAGAGTAGTTTTCAATACGTGTCCTCTGCATGTGAAATATGTAACTGAAAAATATGCCTCATAACTCACACAGACATTTCTGATTTCAAATCGTGTTTATTCCTGAAGTCACGCGAGACCTCGCTTCAGTGAGCTGTGTGAATTATGCTAAAGTAGAGGTCACCGATCTCATTTGCAATGAACTATATGGAGCAACACTTGATTCAGGTCCTTGGAATTCATCAACTTGCTAAAGTTGCTCCGAAAATCACGCCATTGATTAGTGAAGCTGTGTGATGATCATCGTGATTTGAGTGATAAATTCTGTCCTGGTTGATCAGCTCGATACGGCTCAATTATAGATTGACGTCAACAACAGTAAACGATAAAAAAACAGACCACTAAGAAAAGTCAGCTGCGGGCGTCTTCATGTGAAGAGACTTACCTCCCAGGCACATGATTATAAACCGCTCAATAAACCATGAGTAGTTTGATTGTATTTTAGTTATTATGACACAGAGGTTAATAGAGGTGTGCCAAAAATCAATTCACATTAGAATCAATACTCTCAGAATGAATATAAAATGTCCCAAAATCGATTTCATAAGGGAAGAAATAAAACCTTATCAGCTTCCTGTTGGCTTCCTTGTAACTACATCAAACGCTCTCTACCAAAGAAGAGACAATAAACATGGCATGGTGTCCTCCATGTTCTCTGGTTTTCTCTTCCCCACACACCTGATACAAATGATTATCTTATTAGCAAGCTCTGCAGGGAAATGGAAAATTATCCTAAACATTTGAATCAGGTGTGTTTGAAAGAAAGGGTTCAAAATCATGCAGGCTACCGGTCCTCGAGGACTGGAGATCGAGACCTATGAGTTAGATTGAGTTAACTTAACACAAACAATCTGTATAAATCAGTCCAATAAACCTAGAAATATTTTAATAGCATGTCCTGAACGGCATGACATAACCATTGGAGGGGCTGGGGGGGGGGGGGGGGGGGGGGGGGGGGGGGTCGCATGGTTATGGTTGCAAGGCGGTCTTCAAAGCATGCACACTGCACATACACAGTTATCCTCCAAAAAGAGATACAGCTGTGTGAACGTGGGCCATTGTGTCAAGCAGCGAGTCCTACTTGCGCAATGTCCTGATTCCTAATGAAAATGAGGTATGACGCCAGGCTTGGCCGCGCGACTCAGCTAGTTCCACCCCACCCTGGTGCACAGCAATGCAAACTCCCCGGTACACACAATTCTACCATGCGCGAAACCTAGCAAATTACCAAAAGAAAGAAAACTCCACCCAGGTGCACATTTAGATTGCACACTGCACCAGACCTGTACCTACCTGAGCACAAAAAAAGGGCCCTGAATGAATATTTGGAAGCCATTGCTATTAGTAGCTGTTCAATTCGATCAAACTAACTAATTTGATCTCATGCTATGTAGTGTATAATACCCCAAACAAAAATAAGCACTTCCTAAAGGGAAACAAATAGTTGATAGGATGCAGCTGTTCTAGTATATTCACAACATTGGGTGGGGGGGCTTGCGGGCACTGAATAACTACAGCTTTTAAGCTGTAACACATCATAACACATCATGACAATGTACTATTGATCTTTATAGTCCAGAAATTGAACTGGTAAAAACATTTACAACACCAATTGAAGACACAGTTGAAACTAATGACTTAGAACTGAATTGACGTGTAAACTTTATGTACAGTATAGGATTTTTGTACTAGGTGTCATATAATGTAATTTGATGAACCCAACATTTTTACTCTTCACAGTCAAGATAGAAACTATACAGTGTGACCCTTCTTTTTTTTTAGCTGTGCTGGCAACACAGTGTTCAACACACAAACATGTTGTTGTAACAATACAATGACTGTTCATTGTGAAATAAGACTTTTTGGAATGGTTTTAATAGTCTTAAATTTTCCTCTTATTAGAATTTAATGGTGCTTCTGTGCAAATTTAGTCTAACACACTAAAACTTAATGAACTCTGAAATGTGCTCTTTATCAGTGTTGGGCAAGCCACTTCAAAACTGTAATGCATTATTTATTACTTATTACTGACATTTCAAAGTAACGAGATACATTACAATATTACTGTATTTGAAATGTAATGCATTACACTACTATTGCATTACTTTTATATTCCTCTCACCACCGTAACTGGAAATAATGGATTTGCCATTCTAAATGGAGCTCATTACGCTCATTACACATCCAGTGAAAGTTTAGCTTAAGCCTAAAAACAGTATAAATCATTTCATATGTATTGTATTGTAAACCTTTAAAGACAAGACACAAAATTTTCTTTTTCTTTTCTTTTTAAAATTATCTTTTTGTTGTTGTTGTATTTTAATCCTTTTGTTACTTAGCTTCACAACATGGTGATGCATTGTTTATGCTGTAGGCAAAAATAGTGCATTTCACAATTTCAATGTTAATATTCAAATTCAAGTTCAGTCGGCAAGGGTGAGGGACAAGTATTTCTCAAAAATAAAGATGGTTTCTGTGGGGCTACTGTTAGCAGCTAGCCAACATCATTGTTATCGTGTCAAACGTTGCATTTAACATGAGTTTTGTATGCTTCATCTTGATACATATTGACCAGGACTATTTATAGACTATTATTAAAAGCAATTGTACAGTGAAAATCAGCGTTAGCTTACCTTGTCATTTAAAGGCAAAACGGCGTCAATACACCGCTCTCACTAACATGCATTCCTCCTATCAAATCATTCCCCGTTGGGAACCCAGTATTCATTATAATAAGTCTGGAATTATTTTCTACTATTATTTATTATTTACTTATTTACTACTAATATTTATGGAATTTTTTACTACTATGCTAATGTCTGGCTGTGTGCTCCAAACACATTTTGGCCACGTTTAGCATTTCTACAGGAAAATGTTGTCGCTAATAAATGAAATGTTGCCGTTTACTTGGCTGACTGGGTGCAAAAGCTCTTCTCCTCAGCTCCGGAACCAAAACCAAACTAAAAAACATGGATAAGGTTGGCCTGTGGTTTTTCTTGTACAGGCGATACGGGGGAGGTGTAGAGGAGGTATGAATTACTCCTATTCACATAAGCTCACTTCAAGCCGTTTTCATCTCCTCAAGCGGCGGTGGGAGAGCGCAGAATAAGCAAGGAATGCTTAGAAATGCATCAATGAAAAGAAAAGAACACTTTGGGTGCCTTTAGAGTGAAAAATCAACATTGGAACAAAACTCCTTTTAATGTTATGGCCCCTTTAGAAATGTATCTTTAAATTTGTTAAGGTAATTCTGCGGACCTGTAATTCAAAACAAAGCACATTTGAATTTTTACAACCAATGATTAGATAAGCAATGCAAGGAAGCTATGTAAAGAACTGATCTTGCTGTCACCGAATTACTGTACATCCAAACGAAAGTCAGTTTAATCATGAAGTACATTCTGCAGGATAAATTAAGCAACCATATGTTAAATATGATACCCATTCAACTACTAAGACAAGCACACATGACAAGTGTGAATGTCCTCATGACTTCATTAAATGTGCTATGTGCAAACCGGAAAAAAGTCCCTTTTTTGCTGCAATATATTTTCTGTTGACCCCTTTTCATTGGAAATAGGAAACAGACGAGTGAAGATCCACAAATTAATGACACAGATTGAACTGCAATGGGAGGAAACAAATGCTATTTTATGAATTATATATTTTTTTAATTACTTGGTCAAATAATACACAGGTTTTTTTTCTGTCAAAAATCAACATTGGCCTAAAAGTAAGCCTATGTCACTTGGGCCCTTGACAGCAGCTTGTGTGTTAAGCACTGTCAAAACCGTCAAAGCACAATGTCAACGTATTCTTCTGGAGAACTTTATTCATTGGGATCCGGTAATGGCACACAATCAAATAACCTAATTTGTTGTTTAGCATTTTGGCCTGAGTGTGATTAAAATTTGAAAAAAAAAGAAAAAAGGGAGGAAGGAAAATGTACCACTTGATAAACACCTTGATGATTTGAACTTGAAATTCTTAGTTGTGGGTTAGTCTGAGGTCCCCTGCAAAATGGGAGCGTGAGTTGTTTGGCTCGTCTCTCCGGAATTCATAACTTGAGTTAACCAATTACTTTGAGAGTGCTAAACTATAAGCTACCGCCTCTTATTGGCTCGACTATGATGTCAGTCAAATGGCCTTGACTCTTCCAGTAAATGAACCACTAATGGATGCCACTTACTTTTTGAAAAAAAGTGCAAACCAATAAAGTGGTTACTGGAACAGTGGCATTTCAAACAATTGCTAAAATCATATCTTTTTTATAGTCCAGTATCCACGCAACATTGACACATTTGACAGGGCCTTCTTTGCCAAAACGTTTTATGCTGTTCTGGAGAGGATTTGTTCAGATTATTGTTGACTTGCTAAAAGCAAACCAAACCAGCACACTCCATGAATGTGAGGTTTTGAAATGTGCATAGTGGGCATATATCATCCAAAAAACATGTTTTCTTTCTCAATAGAGAAGGTTTTTGGGAATATCTGGATTGTGTGATTACAAAATGATAAACATCGCAATATGCTAATCAGACATCCATGAGGAAAAATCAAAGCATTTGATTGTTTTTTGTTGATTTTTTTTATTTTAACTGTTATAATGAAAACAGATGCTTGTCCTTCAGGGATTGCTGAAAGACGACACTGGTCGACCTTCTATTTGAACTTTTTTTTTTTTTGAAGTCGCAGTCATATAACCTGTAGTCACTAATATATTGTATGTGCAATGTTTTGTTTTATCAATTTATCTGACCTCGGGAGGCAAGTCTCCTCGCATTGATTTCTAATGGCTCATTTAACATTGGACATTCCGTGCAACATTTGTCATTGCGCTTGACTTGGGCCATATTGTAATGAGCAGCCATACATACATTGGGTGTGCATATGTGCCTATGCTAATGTTGCAATACATGATCACGCATTTTGTTTTCGCCATAATTTGGTACTCCGAAGTATGAAGGCTTCTCATGATGGGGGGTGGGGGGGATCGATTTTGTGAGACTTTTAGAGGCATATTTTTCCTAATAATCTTGGTCATTGCCAAACTTTACAACTTCGGAAATTAAACTCCTGAGATTCCACATGTAAACAATCACAAATGCTTTTTACTGTATATCCATCTGTTGGGTAAAAGATTGAATATCAAATGTTCTTTTATTTTTCAGAATTGGAGTCCTCACATTGTAAGAAAAACAGGAAGAAAGCCTCAAAGGCAAGTAGATGAGAGGAGGCCAGTGGGGTGAGGACACCCCTCATCATACTAAATAGGTATTATTCCCCTTGACCTTGAGGGATCTTGAAGGACAATCAACTTCCACATTAGCTTTTTCCAAAGCCTGCTGGATATCATTTGGCCACAATATCTTCTCAGAAAAGAGATTTGTTCATGGTCACTTGTATGTAACTAATGCATGAGCCATATATGTCCTAAATTATTTGCTAAAATGGAGTCCTTTTGAAATGGAGTACATGACTCTCAACCTGCCCAGGAAAGGGTTAACTCCAACTCTGGAGGACAAGGCTTCCCTAGCCATGAAAAATCCACCTTGTGCTCTTGTGTATTCGCCTGCCTGGTTCACGTGAAATGACTCTATAACAATGCGCTTCACATAGGATTTATGATAATACCTGCCGTCTGACTTTGTACCACAACCAGGCAGGTGTACTCGCTTCGCAAACGCCACTTTGGTGATTGCATATCTATGAACGGCATCTCTAAAAGACGACTCCTCCTTTTTTCTCCCTATGTTCCGCTGCTAATAAAAGCATAATTGGCTACCTTATGCTTTTATTATCTATTTTGCAGCATGTGTTAACCATGCACAGTATTTTGTTCTGAACATTTGCCATGAACGGAGACTTGGGCACTGATGGGGAAAAAAAGTGTCGTAAATCTGGCCCGACTTTCATCTTTTACAATGCACTTGCTTTGCATTAGAGGCTTGTCAGACATGGTTTTGAAAAAATGTGTAAAAATGGTAAAGTGAGTGAAATTTTTCATGGATTACCTTTGCCAGTGGTCTATCCCCCTCCCCCTCGTAATCCAGACCATACAACTGTAGTATTTTGGGGAGACCTTCTTTGCAATATTGAATGAGCTGGAAGATTATCAGACAGTGTATTCCAAAAACAGCATATGGCTTTGCATTTTTTTAACTTATGGAATAAAAACAAAATTATGCTTTTTTTAAAAAAAAAATCCTTGTTTTCTGTTTAATTCATTTCAACAAAAGCAACAACAACAAAAAAAAGATTGACTTCTAACATCCGTGCTCTAGTTTTTTTTTTATGCATCTGGACTTTGCACATTTTGCTTTACATGTATTTTCCCATCCAGACTTCTAACACGCCCAGCACACGTAATTTGAGAATGAATACAGAAACACCATTGAGGCGTGATTCATTGACGGTTAGAAGGCAATTCTAAAAGTTAGAGGTTTGTGAGACTGGCCATTGAAAATGTCGAAAAAGGATTCAAGTGAAGTTGTGGTGCTCAGAGGGACAAGCATACATTGTTTGTCAGTAATAACAGCTTTCAATCATTCAAATGCCCTTTTTTTTTTATTTTGCTCCCCTGTTTGTTTTAAAGCAGGCTGGAGATAACTATTTGTCGAGACAACATGTGCACAGCCGGGTGGGGGCGGGGATGTGAAAGCCTTATTGACAGCTCGTCTTGTTCAGACCAAATAGGGGTCTAGTCTCGTTGGTCAAAGGCTAAACACACTAAGTTCTCTTTTGACTGACGTTTCATGTCCCATTGAAGCAATTTAATCAGTAATCGCATGAAATGCATGATTAAACAACAGGTTTAAAGAATATGAAAAATGATGATTTATAATGGGAATCAGTGCCACCAAAAGTGCAAAAACATAACGTTATCAGATAGCTAAATCTTCTAGCTCCCACCTGCAACAAGTTTAGAAATTACAGCTTGGGGCAAATTTGTACTTTGACATGTTATAAGATCCTTGCTGAAATTTTAGCTCATTGTGTTTTTTTTGTTTGTTTGTTTGTTTTTTTTCCAATGCTTTATCTTTGGGTTTTTTTCACATTTCAAATTTGTCCCAATTTTCGAATAATGAAAAAAAGTCCTCCAATCAATCACTATGGACTGGAAAATTGTGAGACTTATTCAGATTCGACACAGTCTCACCTAGACAATGGTCCACATTGCTGAGGACATAAATGGAAAGAAAAACGGCTGGCAACAAGGCCCTTTCTGGCAAGCATGGCTGTGCGCATGTTTTTCAGGAAATAATTATCCTTTGTTTTAAGCTTGCTTTAATACATCCGGCAGAACAAAACAGAATGCAGGTTTTATTGATTAACCATATAAGTGGGCCACTTCTGCTGCACTTAGCTTTCCAAAATAGTCATCATACAGATGGTGTATGTTATTACGCCATCCAAACTTCGAGTACAATATAGCTAGCAAGTCCAGATTCGACAAGGAACACCCACATGTTAGGGTAGCTCCACCCGAGTATCTGGTGCAGATGTGACAGACCTCCGTAAGTCAAAGGGAGAACCAGCGTTGCCAGTAAAAGTGGACAACTGTGTGTCGCTTCCCTCATTCACAAATGGGAGAATGTAACCCATAATCACAAAAAACAGGTGGTGTGTGTCTGGGTACATCCATGGCCATTTATAATCATTTAGGTGGTGCAAGTGACCAACTGAGCAACTTTGTTCAAACGATACGCAAAATTCTTAAGACGTGCTCCAAAAAGTACATGCTTGAAAAGATGATGTCCACTGGAAGGAAAAGTGTGCGTGCGAGACAGAGAAATTGACAGGCCCGACGATCAATGAAGGAGTGAGTTATTCTCAAGACATTTTTTTTCTTATAGCTTTACAACGTTTTACCTGGAACAACTTCAATTCTTCTCACTTTACACGTGTGTTCTCCCGAAATAAATTTATTTTTCATAAAATTACTACTTTATCGTGTAGTACTTGGTAACTATTCTGGTAAATACCTTTTTCATGGAACTTTATGGCATAATTCTCATGACTTCCGGGCTTGATTCTTGTGATGCTAATTTATCATTATAAATACCACTGTAGGTAAGAAGCTATGACATACTTGAACAATGACTTCATTACCAATGCTGTTCATTTAAGTTGACTGTGGTACAGTGTAGTAGAATTTTCATTGAGTGTGATGAGCTAAAAAAATTAAGCACTTGTGTACTGTACAGGTATAATCTGTATAATAATAAATTATGGCATATTACACGTTTAGAAAATTTGCATTTTGTTAGATACGTTTCTGTACTCAAGGGCAGCAAAAATCTAATACCAGTGCAAATTGTCTTTTAAATGTTTTTTTGTTAATGTAAATCTTAAGTGGCGTAAATAAAGGCCAAATAATTTAAAATTGACATAATTAGGTTCACATTGTAAATCCTTAATGGGGCTAAACCAGGGTAAGCAAGCTAGAATCGAAAGATAACCAACACAAATATTTATCTCAGGTTTACTTTGAACATTTGCAACAAATTTCACAGCAGTGGAAAAAAAACAACACGGCACATATTAGACATACTTTAATCCTGACTTGCTGGTTTAGACTGTTTTTTTTGTATGCCATTCTATTATTAGTTTCATAGAAATGTGTTAATGAATTATGAAACCATTCTCTGTGATATATTGTTTTAAAAAAAAAAAAAGCCCAAGTTTTTCAAATAGCTGGAAGACAGTGAAAAGGCACTGGAAATGCAATGTGGTACAATATTACACAAGTGTGTGTGTTTCAGCTTCAGGTTATTTTATCATTTGTGTAAAAGGAACACACTTGTTGTTTGCAAAGGCTTTTTGAAAGTATTTTTATATCCTGTTTGTATTCCAAGCCTATCTACATAATTATTGTATGTTCAAGCTTTAAAACATGAAATGTGTCAGAAATGTTTCAGGACTGTGTTCACAAAACCCAAAAACAAATTGTCCACTTCAGGGCGGGCCCGGGAATCAAGAAGGACATCTACAGTACAAAACGTGTTTGCTGAGTTCAGTGCGTGAGAAAAGTTGAATTCGAGGGTATGACCATGAACTTCTCCTTCTTTCATGCACCTGCTCACAACGCCCTAAGCATCCAAAAGAGAATTTGCGGTGCTCAAGTAACCTCTATACTCAGTGCACATGTTTCATCTTCTCCAAGCACCAGAGTCTTTAGAGGGACCTTTTTTGAAAATGAGGATGGCATCATGGTGGCCGTGATGAAAGCTACAGAAAATTTTGGTGGATTCCTTCCAGGAGTGCATGACAGCATGGCACAAAAGAGGGATTACGTTGAAGGGGAGAACTTGTAGTTTGCAATTCAAATATATTTTGTAAAACCAGTCCGAGAACATTTCCGACATATGCGTCAGTCATGACATCATTATGGGGTTGTGGTCATTGGTCATATTTTGGATCTGAAATCTACACAGTGATGTTTTGCTCCCTTCTCCCTTCCCTTTTATCAAATGTAATGAATGATACATAACATGAGCATTTTCGAAAGTGTATCAAAATGCACTTTCAAGAGGTGCTATTTGCCACCTCTCATAACATCAGACAACAGAAATACGACTACAACAACATTTGTTTATTGTTTTTTTTTTCTTGTTTTAAACAGAAGACTTATACACAGGATGCTGAATTTATTTATTTTTGGATATGTATAATGCTACTTTATTTGACAGCTCTTTTATGAAAGTGTAATTAAATTGCTATTTTTTATCAAATAAAGCTGTTTCCATTGCTATGAAGTGATTTCATTGTTTCATTAATATTTCAGAATGTTTTGGAAAAAAATGCTTATTTGGCTTGTGAATCCTGTAGTCAAAAGTATTGTCTTTATTTTAATGGTTCTTCAGCTAAGAAATAAATGTATAATGTATTTAATATTGTGCATTACACTTCAATTTGATGATCTTCATGGAAAAAAAGAACATTCACCCAATATTGCATGTACCTAAAATAATGATGATTAAAGCAAATGGTGAGTGTTTCTTCATGTCCAGAACATAAACCTTAACTCCCTTTGTTTAGACATGACACAATTTTCAATGCGTTGTAAAAAAAAAAAAAAAAAAAAAAGAATATATATATATATATATATATATATATATATATATATATATATATATATATATATATATATATATATTCAAGACACATTTTAGATGTTTAGCCTACAGTACTTATGTAACGATTAAATTTGTAAAGTTTTATAATTGTAGTATTGTTTTGGAAATAAAAAAAAACACAGATTATCTGTGTGATAGGTGCATAAAATTAATGTTAGCCTATTGAAAACAATACTTAACAACCCTACATTAGAAAAGTGCGAAAACTGACGGACAGCGTTTGTCACTTACCGCTCGCCATTGTAAACCCGGATGTAAACAGGAAGTTGGAATTCCTTAAGTAAGTAAGTAAAAACAAGACATACTTTGAGTAATTTAGGGTTAGGCACACGCGTATAATTTATTGTCAGTATAATCATAAAACGAAGCGGGCATAATTATATCATAGGTTAGTGTTGCATGGAAAAGTGGTCATTTTACTTTGAAAATAGGGAAAGGAAGTGAACTTCGCGACCGGTGTGACATCTTTAGGCGAGTTTGGAAGTTGTTTAACAAATTAGCCTGACTTCGTATTGTCAAGATTCGACTCCATGTGCTGAACTATTTACCAAAAATGTCCTCCTTGGGTGGAATTAAGATACCGAGCCGTCTCCCGTTGCTTCTGACCCACGAACGGGTGCTCCTTCCTGGCTCCACAGTCCGTTTCACCGTAGATAGCCCTCGGAACATGCACCTGATCAAGCATCGTCTGCTCAAGGGGACTTCGCTGAAAAGCACCATTATTGGAGTTATTCCCAACACCAGGGACCCCGAGAAGGATAGCGATGATCTCCCAACTTTGCACAAGTAAAGTTGATTACCATATTAGCTCTGTGTGTTAGTGGCGTTGGATTAAGTGGAAACGTGAGTGGTCACTCTCGCAAGTAGTAGCAAATCAAAGTAAATTGCCACCATGCCATTCCTGTGCTGTATTGCTTGATTGACAGGCGTTCACTTCGCATCGTAAGAGTTGCTGCTGTCGTTTGCGTTACAGCCACAACAATGTGATCAACATGTATCTCTGTGAAGTCATAATGTCATCAATCATAAGGTCTACAGTTCAAAACTTTTGCTTACAAATCACTACTATCCTGACGTGCACGTTTAACATTGTGACTTGGGTCTGGCTCAATATTTTGATATCCTCTCTTCATTTCTCACACAAGTTTGGAGGAATTTCGACCCATTGCTCGAGAAAACTGGAACTGTATAACTGAAGCATGCTTGGAGGCCGCCTTTCTCGCACACATGCCTTTTCACGGTGTCCATCAATTTTCAGTTAGCTTGAGATCAGCGCTTCATGATGGCCATTTCGACTCCCTAAATCTTTTGGTGACTGGATATTCCCATGGTTTTTGTATGTCTGTTTAATCGTTTGAACACATGAACGTAGTACTAACAGCCTTCTGGAAAACGCAGGAAAAACAAGACATACAGTTCTCTTCCTGAAATCTTGACCGATTTTCTTTTGACTTTCTCGTGATGTTACACAAAGAAGCAGTGTCTGTGCACCCAATTAACCGAAACGTTGTCAATAAACGTATTTAAACCAATCGGAAGCTTTTTAAGACATGAAATGACCTTGAAGGGCATACTGTAGTAATCATACTCAGTCATACTATATGCAAACGCCAGACTTTCAAGACTAATGCAAATTTTGTTGAAAAAAAAAAACATATCTTTGTCATCATCCAGGTATTTAGCAAAGAGAAATGTGTCTTTTTATTTAGTGTCTGTAAACATAGAAAACTACAGTGCATGTCTTTATACCTCATATATCATCCGGGTATTTAGCAAAGAGAAATGTATCTTTTTATTTAGTGTCTGTAAACATAGAAAACTACAGCGCATGTCTTTATACCTCAGACTCTTGAATATGCTTTTATTTAGTTCAGGACATGTTGCTTTCTGTTATGGGGGAATCGAGAGCTGTGTAATTCAACACAGTCAAGCACACAAAGATGGACTTTAACCGGGCACAAGATCACTCTGTTTTTTCCTCTTGTTTTTTTTTTTTTTTTTCTACTAGCCTGAACAATCATTTATCCACTTTCTCTCCTAGTTGTCCTAGTTAAGATCGCATGGGGATGACAAGAACCCCTTGTCTCATCTTTTTATTAACGCTTAACATGTACCAACTTACCTTAATGAGAAGCATGCTGTTTTGGAAAGGGTAATTGAATGGTTTGTGGTTGCTTGTAATGACTTAACTGAATCAATTAAACTGTACTTCAAAAGAAAAATAGACACCAGAGACTGCCGTAGGCTTGAGCTGTTTACTGGACGTGTTGCAAATAAGTCACTGGTCTGAATGTGCATTGAAATCTGGAATTTTAAATTAATGGGATCTCTGGTGATGATCTACTGGTCTACTTCCGGTTTAGTCTATGGACAATTCAAAATGTCTTGTTAATTAATCTTCAAGTTTTTTCAGATGATATCAAAGGTTTAAAAATATTAAACTTTACTCGAGCTTGCAGTCTTTATTGTCTCTCTGCCAACCGTTAACAAGCTCTACATACATGATGCAAATTTGAAATTCAAATGAGCTCCAGACAGATTTGACAAAATAGATTGCATTATACAAAAAGAGGAGTAACTCAACAGGTTTTTTTTTTTTTTTTTTAATAAGCACTATGCTGCTGTTTGCAGTGACTATTAATATTGATTAAAGATTACTTTTGGGTGGAGCCTGACCTGTATGGATGGGGTTCTTGGATCAAATGGCAACTGTGTTATTGGTAGATTCAAGAAAGTAAGAGATCGATATCAGATCTATCGGCCGATGTATGAAATAAGAACCTTTGTGGATGTCACCAGTCTTCATATTGAGTTTGTTAATGCATTTGCCATCCTTGACACTGAGGCTCCTCCCCTGCAGACAAAAGCATATTTGATTATATTTGCTATCACAATATAGAATCACTGATAGAATCACTTCCAACATTTGTGCTGCAAATACAATATCTAAGAATCTGAGCATCACAAAGGTAGACTGATCTGACCTCTGTGTCGGCCGCATGTTAAGGATTTGTTATCTGAAATAATCTTTGTTTGAAAGAGTTCTAAGTCAATGAAGTCAGAGCTGGCTCATTAAAACAGGAGCAATGTCTGAAGAGGGCTTTTTCCTTTTCAATAAGTTATTATTTGTTGTTATTGCTGTCCTCCTTTGACTCATGTCACCTCTGTTTTTGTGGGCAGGATTGGCACAGCTGGGATTGCAGTGCAGGTAGTAGGCAGTAACTGGCCAAAGCCACACTATAGCCTTCTCATCACTGGACTGTGCCGGTTTAGCGTGTCAAGCCTGCTGACGGAACGACCCTTTGTACTCGCTGAGGTGACATCATATTGATTACTTTCTATGGCATTTGCATGTATATATTGCCAAAAATCATAAAATGTCACGCTTGAATTTCTTTCCATTTCGTTGCAGCTTTTGGATCTCTTTTAGGGAGTTCATTTTGGTAGACTAGACAGTTGCTAGTTAGGTGAATAAACTGAATAATTTGATTAGCAAGAGGAAAGTCCTGATTTAACCGGGGCAAGTACTTTTTCCACATGGTAAGGTACCTTTGAATATATATTTTTTTTTTCACAAATCATCATTTAAAACATCAATTTTATGTTTCCTTCCTCTGGTTTTGTTGTTTTGTTGGTCTAAACTACTTAAGTAAGGAAACTGCATCAAAATAATAATTTTAGTAGGGGGAAAACACTTTTTAATAGCAGTATATGTTCATCGATCCATCCATCTTCTATAGCCTCTTATCTATCTTATTTCAAATGTGCAGGTGGAGCAGTTAGATAAACTGGAACAATACACCACCTCGACAGAGGATGTCTCAGCAGAAGATGCAGCGCTGCAGGAATTGTCCCAAATTTTTTACCAGACAGCCCTTCAGGTGTGTTGTTTTTCCTACGTTGCTTTTAATCGCATAGCTTTATGCATTGTAAAAATAAAAAAAAATATAAAATGAAAAAAACATCTTTAGCTGTAAACTGAGCAGTGCCCTTTAATTGTTAATATTTACCTTGAACATCTGACTATCTGGTGGTTCATTTTTGCCAGGTGATCTTAATGTATCAGCATTAGCATCTACTTCAGGGAATATGCGTCAGGGAGTATGAGATACATATGAGGTGTATGTTTCTGCGAGATAAATCTTCGTGAGTGTTTTATTTTTTTCATTGTGGTAATTTTTTGCTGCATTGTTGGGGGATTGTGTTTTATGATGAATTTCAATTGGATTATAAAAAAGGGCAACAAATCACTAGCTCTATTGTAATTGTTTCTATTCAGACATGTTTCTATTGGATGTTACCCAGCATACTTAGATAATAAGAAAATAAGTTGCACATTTTCCTTAGGAAGCTGGATCAAATTGCAGATTAGGCAATTTAATACATTCTTAAAGACTAAACAAGCATTTTATTGTGAACATTTTAACACAACCTGCTTCCTTCCCTGGCAATGTTTGCATTCAACCACTTGAAGTCAGTTTCTTGGGGACCAACGATCCATCCCCAAATGTATTGGAGTAGAATGTCGTAATGAGCAGGTTCCATAACACAATCACATTGCACATTCCTGTCCTTTGTAAAAACAAATTACACCTTGAGGCCAAACTTCACAGTAGATGTCTTATCCAACCCCCAATATGTTTTTCATTTCAGGGTTTAACTTGTGCATACATTCTGAGAGCACTGAACTTTGCTGTGTGCTATGAAAAGGAGTTAGTTGACATCCATGTGTGGACTGAATTAAAAAAGTGCTGAGCTCTGAGTTTTGATCTATTGTCCCAAAATAATGCAACTACAAGTCAGTCATACTTTGGAGATGTTGGCCTATCCTGGGGGGCCACTTTTTCCAAAGATATTTTAGTCTATGGTCAGAAAGCAGGGCTTAAAGGGATAGTGTGCAAGATTAATACAGTTTTTCATCACGGACAGCAGGAGGTGCTTCAGGTGCTGCATGTACCATTGTCTATACAGTAGCTACAGTATAACAAACATGGCCACCTCCGGAGAAGAGCCACCCCCCCATGTATAATATAATTTAGTGATCGCTAAACCTATGATTCTATTTAAAACATACCATGGTCATTAAGAACACATTCATTTGCAAGTTTTTAAAATTTACAAATGTCTAATTTTTTCCCTTTTAATTAAAAACAATCACAATCTTACACTCTGTCCCTCTAATGCTCAATTCAGATTTTTTTTTTCTTTAAATTTTATGTTTATAAAATCCATTCTCGAATAAATGGCCCAAAACTGTCAGTTTGACCGGGGATGTCCAAATTGAGCACATGGCCATGTTGAAATGGTGTTAAATCAAAGCCAGAATTTTTTCAATCTCTTCAATTTAAGGTGGAAATTTAGGAGGAGAAAGGTGAGGTTTTTGGCTGTGGCATTTTGTGGAGCTTGTTGGATGTGAATTTGAAGCCAAGAGTGGTGGGAGAGAGATGTGCTTCATTTCACTGACAGCAATTTTACACACAACTTAAGTACGTGCAGGTCAGAGGAAAACAATCTGCCCGTTCAGACTGAACTCACTGGACAAAAGACCTGGTATGGATTGGTTTCGCGACCACATACCCAAGTGACCTGGATCACGTTTGAAAAAATTGCCTTTGTGTTGTTTAAGATGCCATTAAAAGATCAGATACAAGTCGCACAGGGGCGATGGGAAAAAAAATAAAATAAAACTCAATTGGGTCACTTCAAACTGCTGTCTGAACATAACCAAAGAAACGTGTGGTTGTACTTGTTGTCCTTCCAAAGAGTTTAATCAAGTATTGGCAAGAATGTTACACAACATCAAGAGCGATCCTCAGTGGAAATGAGGAAAGGAGAGAAAGAGATTCCTTATAATCAAATAATAATCTCTAGATTTTAGGTGGTCAGGTTGTCAGGAATTCAAATGAGATACAGTGGGTATTAAGGTTTTATATTCCACATGGCTGATGGCTCATTACCAGGTCACGTCATGTATTGGATCATATTTATTTAAACATATGTACTTAAGGTCTTTATTCTTATTGTTTGTGTGTGTGTGCACCCATGTTTTTAGTTGTTAGGTATGCTGGACATGTCTGTTCCAGTGGTGGCCAAATTCAGACGTCTTTTGGACAGCCTTCCCAAGGATACGCTGCCTGATGTAGTTGCCTCCATGATCCGCACTTCAAACAAAGAAAAATTGCAGGTAGGGCTGATTTCAACATGAATACCACGTTTGTCTCTTTATTTTCTACAGTACTTTCCATACATGCATACTTACTTATTCATATGATTGACTTGTAAGACATAGATGAGGTTGGTCGGAAAAGACAGGAAAAAAACTGAAGGAGAGCCAGCTGTTCTATGATGATCCTCAAGGTTGACATTCTGCCAATGGTGCTCAATAACGTTTGCAACTGAACTTTGTCATAAAGGTACTGGATGCTATTAGCTTGGAAGAGCGATTTAAGAAAACATTGCCGATGCTGACCAGACAGATAGAAGGACTTAAACTGCTGCAGAAAACCAGGAAAATGATACCTGACCCAGAAAAGAAGGTAAAGAAAAGGAAAAAAAACAATAACATTTATTATCCAGAGCTTAATTCTAAACTCTTGTGCGCTGTCCTGTCAGGTGCTATCTGTGCGCAAAGGTGGGGTGTTTCCAGGCCGCCAGTTCAATCTGAATGAGGATGATGAGGAAGAGGATAGTGATGATACATCCTCCCTGGAGAGGAAGGTCCATGCGGTTAACATGCCTGAGGCGGCTCTCCGAGTTTGCTTAAAAGAGCTCAAAAGGTGAATATGTCATTATAACAACCTCCAAATTATCCCCACGCAGCAATGTGTTTTCACTCATTATGAGTTCAAACATTGGACTGAATACAACTGAACAGATTTTGGAACCCTTGAAGTAATATTTGTCTACAGCGGTCCCGGCTAAGGCCTACTTTTATTCAGTTTGGTCTTGAATGCATAAATAATAGCATATTTCATTATTATATTTTGAGCAAGACATTTAAGTCGTTTAGTCGTATCACAACTCAGATTGAAAATACTCAAAAATCTAATGTAGATTTAGGAAGTAATCACAGTTGATCGCATTTCGTCCATCTATCAGTCTACTTCCTAGTCTACACCACTCATCCTGTTCACAGTTAGAGGGAGCTGGAACCTATCACAAATCAAACATAAGTCACTCAGTGCATTTTGTGCTTCAAGGTTATCCTTGTGCCAGGAATCAGGGTTCGGAGAAAAGTTCTTGTTTACTTGAATTGCATAAACAGAAGTTTCTGCTGTTACATTACTCATGCTGCAATTTTCTTACGTTACTTTCAGGGATCTCAACTCATGGGCCAGTGGGGCCACTTGCAGCTCCCACTCGACTCCAAAGTGTTATTGCCTTGGGTGATTTATTTATTTGTAATAAGCTTCCATAGCTTATCCTTATCACGGCTTTCGGTAAAACACAGTCCGTAAATGACACCAAGTGGAAGGAAACAGAATCCTCTCACCCTGTCCCAGTTATATCTATTTTAAATTTGTAGCGAAGAGAATGGGTGGCGACAAAAACAGCCAAATTGAAGAAAAGCAGGCAAGAAAATGTATTTTTTGTTGCGCACTGACAAATACCAGAGCAACACGTAATAATCTTATTAGGGCTACTTTCTATCGCAGTTGTACACTATTTAGTAAACTCAAGCAAGTAGGGATTTGAATGTTATTGAAAAATTAGTAGTTAACAGAAAGTGAAAGGTGAGGATGGGTGGACACTGATACCAGGTTTCCGTGTCAGTGCTAGTATCACCAAGCCAATGCTAGTATCACCTGGAAAATGTACATTTTCTTGCAGTTTTAAGAAAGAAAATGGTGAGTTAGGATATATTGTAAGGATATATGGGTCTTTTTTTGGGGGGGGGGGTTCATGTGTAGATTGGTATCGGTCACTGGAATTAGTCGGAAAATGTGGTATTGAATCTCCCTATTGAAGAGCTGGTCCATGACAGTAGACTTGGATCATGCAACAAGGTTTGCCCTCATCCATATTGACTAAATTAATCTAATCAAGACGACTTTCAAAACACTTGTTTGTGGGTCGTAAGAGTGGACTTTTTTTAAAGGCAGAAACATCTGATGACTGACCAGATAATGTGTGTCACTAAGATTTAACTAATAAAATTACCAACATTTTATTAGTACCTCCTTACTCTAAAACTTGATTTTGTCACTAATGAGTGAATTAAAATAAATAAAGAAATGAATAAAAAGTTTACAATTTTCATCTTTATATAGATTGAAGAAGATGCCACAATCGATGCCTGAATATGCCCTCACTCGAAACTACTTGGAATTGATGGTAGAGCTTCCATGGAGCAAAAGCACCAGAGGTAAATCAGCTTTTTCTCATTGCGTTGTCATTCCTTGCTTGTCAAAATAAAATGTAGTGAGATCAGGTTTAAAGCGAGCAGTGTTCGAAGGCTCGAGGGGACGCCTGTGAGTTAGAACAATTTTGTGAAGGCTCGTTTAAATTTCTCCTTTATTTGTATTTTTTTTTTTTTTTTTTTTTTTTGCCACTTGCCAACCCTTATGTATTAGGGCCCGACCAGTTCATGAGGCAGCCAATTAAACCCCTTTTCAAAACAATCATAGTTTTCTGGAGTTTTGTTGATTAAACACCATTGCAGTCTGTCTTCTTTTTTAAGTCTTGTCAAGAAGTACTGGGTAATAAAAAAACTATTTTATATTAACATAATGATATACAATGATATTTGTTTTCTTCTATTTTTTATATATTTTATATATATTTTTTCTTATATTTAAAAAAAAAAAAGATATATATAATATATATATATATATATATATATATATATATATATATAAATACACACACACGCACACACAACACTGTTGCTGCTGATCCTTTCTCACATAATTTTTAAAAGACATCACAGGCTTGTATCAGATAAGAGATGAATCCGGTACTGCTGCTAAATTAAATGATCAAAGATAAACAGAGACATGATATTTTTGTACCAATGTGGATATCTATCTAAATAAAGGGCAAACATTTAAGTATTAAAATTAAAACATTAAAATAAAATTAAACTTAAAAATATTTTTCAAAATGCACAGTTTGAGGTTCCTGGTAACGTTAACTGTAAATGTATCAGACTACATTTGTACAGGAACTCCTGTCAAGCTTGAAAATGAATAATTGAGGAATGTCTTTCCCTTAGGTCATACATAAGATCCAGCTGTAAATACGTAGGAATAAAACCTGATCCCGTCTCGTATTCATCTTTTGATGTCGAACCCAAATGTTTTCAGTCTACAGCTGAACTGGAATAGTCCTGACTATTCCAATGTTTTGAAGGGTGTCTGTGTATGGAAGAAATGGAATGAAATGAAATACTAATGTTCATCCCAAACGAGTTAGTATGTTGTGTAGAACGTAAAATAAAACAATGTTCAAACTGATTCACTTTTCTGGAATTTTATTTATTTATTAGTAAATAATTATTGAAATTTTATGGCTGCGACACGTTACAAAAAAGGTAGGACAGGATTGTTTACTCAGGATGCACCGAATTTTCGGCTACTGACGTTTTCCGTCCAAAAAAATGCATTTTCGGTTTTCGGCCAAAAGTTAATCCAAACCGAAAAAGTATTTCCTGAGAAAAGGGGTTACGATGCAAAAACCACTGCCAGCGAGTGTCTGAATTTCACACGCTCAATAGAGAAGGAAAAGGGCGTCGTTTGGTAGGCAACTGCTGTAAAGCATTTCAGCAGGTCGAGAAAAGAGTACTTCCCGGCTTCCACCCCCCCACCGTGACGAACGCAAAACTCAAGACTTTCCTGAGTAACTCTGCATGACTTACCGTAAAAGCTAATAAAAACATATCCTTTATTTTACCAGCGAGAGATCCCTGTTACCTTGCAAGCAGCAGGCACCCCTTGGTGATTCTCCTTTCTTCCAAATCATAGTTAGGACAAACATGCTCTGGAAATGAAATTATTGAAGAGGACTAGATTCGGGCATGCGCCTTACGGCTTAGCTTGCATGGACCCTAAGTAGATAGCAGTATGCAGTGAGTTTGATGAGATGACCGCAGTTGCTCTCATTCTCAGATGCAACGCTGAGACTCCTAAACCGGACTCCCTCCATGCTCCGGGCCTAGAACTTCTGTCCGTAAAGGTTATGAACAGAATCAGCGACAAAGGGCGGCCTTTGGCGCTGTCCAACCCTCACAACGAGGGTACAATTACATTGTTAATTTGAATGTGCAAAAATCTCTGTATATTGATTGATGAAGTATTTCTTGAAAGACAAAAAAAAGTTGTATTGCGGAAACTGTCTGCAACGGCTGAAGCATAAAGCTATCTTGGGGACAGTGGTACAAGGCAGAGCAGCACATGAGAGCCAACCAGCAACCCTATTCATTTGCGCCAGTGGAAGAGAGAGGCAGAGGTTGGTGCAGGAGGAGGTGCGAGCTTCAGTCGAAGAAGAGTGAACCAATAAGGCAGTGGCCATGCGGAAGCAGGGTCCCTGGATGAAGTGGGAGCAGGCGATGGAGCAAAGCGTCACCTGGAAGGATTTGAGGCAGTGGAATCCCCAGAGGATAGAGTTCTTGATCCAGGGGGTCTATGATGTCCTCCCAAGCCCATCCAACCTCCACACATATGGCAAACTAGAAACACCTGGAACACATCCTGAACAGCTGCTCCAAGGCGCTGAGCGAGAGCCGGCGCCGACGGAGACATGACCAGGTTCTCAAATCCATCACTGGGGCAATCAGCAAGGGCAGCAGACATATCCAAGCTACAGCTAAGGCCATCTGCTTTGTCAGCGAAGGACAGAAACCAGAGAAAACATCAAGCAACTGCTCTGCAAGTTTTCTCTCCACGGCCTGAGACTAGGGGATGACAGTTGACCTGGAGAGGCAGCTGAAGATTCCACCACATGTCACCCAGTCCAAATTGAGACCTGACATCATCTTGGTCTCAGAAGCCACAAAGTAACTCATCTTGCTAGAGCTGACTGTTCCCTGGGAAGAGAGGATGGCCGAGGCCCAGGAAAGAAAGGTGGAGACGTACCGGGAGATGGTGGAGGACTGTCGGAGAAACGGGTGGAAAACCAGGTGCATGCCAGTGGAGGTAGGCTGTTGAGGGTTTGCCAGCTACTCCCTGAGCAAAGCCTATGGAACACTAGGCATAATGGATGAGAACTGTAGAAGAGCCATAGGTAACAATGTGGAGGCGGTAGAAAAAGCCTCCAGGTGGGTGTAGCGGGACACGTGGACACAGGCCGAGATTTGATCTCCTCGGTCGGGTCGCCTAGAGGAGGGTGTCTGTTGCAAGACCCGAAACACTCGATGATCATAGTGTACAACACTGATGATGTATCCAAGTCTGTGCATTAGATGTATTGTTAACTCTGTGTCATCCTTCTCTACAACTTCACATGCCTCAGACTGCTTGGATATCCGAGCTGCCCGTAAATTGTTGGATAATGACCACTATGCAATGGACAAGCTGAAGAGACGAGTGCTGGAGTATCTGGCTGTTAGACAGCTTAAAGCTTCACTGAAGGTCAGATGACGTCATTACATATATGTCTGTTAAGACAATAAAATCTGACATACTTTGGATTTGCCATCAGGGCCCGATCCTGTGCTTTGTTGGACCCCCAGGGGTCGGTAAGACCAGTGTGGGGCGCTCCATTGCCAAGACTCTGGGCAGAGAATTCCACCGCATCGCTCTTGGGGGTGTTTGTGACCAGTCGGACATCCGAGGACACAGGTAAAGTGGATCTCAGCTATTTGAAGTTGCTAGGGACTGCAAAACTTGAATTTCAATTCATTTGATGTTTTCTTAAAAAGATTATATATATTATTAATATTATTTTAAACCAGTGGTTGAAAATGTGACCGCGAGCCACTTTTCAGAACATCCTCCAAGGCCATTCTAAAATGCAGGCCAACTGGGACCGTGTCCTCACTCTCATCTGATTGGCTGGAAGATCTAGGCGCTTCCGAAGTGATGTGGCATGGCTCCAAGTGCATCAAAGTGCCTGAAAAAAAAAAAAAAAACAATCCCAATTCTTAGTTTATTGCAGTTACTCTTCCCATGTTTTCCATGATGAAGTGAAAGCAGTGAACATGTAAAAACTCAATCGTTAGCTTATAAGTGGCTGATATGACTGGCAATATTTTTGCTCTTGGATCTTTTTGAACTGCAATATTTTTATTCTTTTTACCCTTATTACAACAAATGTGGAGGAATGCTGCTACGGTTCAGTATGGTGGCACCACAAGACTGTGAAGTATTATTTGTGGCTGGATTTGACACGAATAATTGCCTGGGGGCTACATTTGGTTTCTTCATGTGCTTCTTTTCAATAATCACATTGGCACCTTGTGAGGTGTCACACACACACACACACACACACACACACACACATACCCACGCACACACACATTACTGTGCGATCTAATACCAAATGACCAGGGGTTTGAAACATCTTTCGAGGTAAACAAAACGCCCTTTGAAGTTAAATTAGATACAATTCTTGTTAGATGAAACTATAGTTTGAGACAAGATAAAAAGGTCGATTGTGGACAAATGTCTTTGTCATATGTTGGGCAATAGAGTTCGAATCAGCAGTTAACAAGTGAATGTAATCATTTGTTTTCGCATCTATTATTGCAGCCGGGATTTGTTTTTGTCCCTGTTGTAAAACAAAGTTGTTTATTTCATTATTACCTTATGCCGTTCCTCAGTTAGTCGCCGAATGCATCTTATTAAAAAGTCAGATGATCAACGAGTAGCTATTCTGGTTTTCATAAGAATATAATTGATCCATAAATAATGAAACCACTTAAATGACTGGCACTTAAACTCCAGCCTTCATGTTTCTTCATGTCTTTCTTTGTAATAATAATAATATTAATATCTAATAAATTCTGCCTCCAGACGTACCTATGTAGGCAGCATGCCAGGCCGCATCATCAACGGTTTGAAGACGGTGGGCGTAAATAATCCAGTTTTTCTTCTGGATGAAGTGGACAAGCTGGGGAAGAGCCTGCAAGGAGATCCTGCAGCTGCACTACTAGAGGTCGGCGCCTCTCACTGCATGTGTGTTTGTGTCGGAATGACTTCAGATATAGATGAGTGTAATCACCCTGTCAAAGCAGTGGTCGCATGATCGCAAAACACATCTATTGCCAAACGTGCAAGACACCTCTTCCACGCAAAGGAATGTGCAGTGAAGGGAGAGTGTTTCAATTTTGTTTTCTCAACATGGCGAGGTCTCTCCAGACAACATACAAGATCAAACAGAATGATTCTTCTTCCCCTGAAATGCTTAATAAGCAGTGTTTTATTTCTTTTTCGCATAACATCAACTGACACTTCCCGTTGCTCCCTTAGGTGCTCGACCCGGAGCAGAACCACAGCTTCACAGACCACTATCTCAACGTGGCTTTTGATCTCTCTCAAGTGCTCTTCATTGCCACAGCCAACACCACTGCGACCATCCCCCCTGCCTTGCTGGACAGAATGGAGGTGCTGCAGGTTCCTGGTGAGTTTAGCTCCATAAGCATTCTGGAAAGAGGTCATAATTTAGCTGGCTCAGAGCGAATATTAAGAAGAGTGCATATGACATCCTGTTGAAACCTCCTATGTCACAATTTTTATTTTATTTTACTTTTTTTTTACAAATTATACGAAGGCTAAGTCCATACACGTTAGTGTTATTTTTACAAATGTTTGACTAATCTAAAGCGTTAAATGGTTTGCGCTCCTTGCTGATGTAATGTTAAAGGGAAAGTTTTGCCGTAATATGATTTACTCAGCCCCATTAGTCCAAACATGACATTCTAATTACTGTACTACTGTGTTTGTGGAATTTTAAGTAGGTCGCAAAATGTAACTTTTTTTTAATCACGGGGAAGCCATTTTGCCTCCTGGTGTGAATAAAAATGTCATCACAGTTGCTCAGTTGTCTCTGCTTTTACCTGAGCCCTGAGCAGCTTCACTCAGGAGGAAATGACCAAATGGTTATCATTTGCGATTAAAAAAAAAAAAAAATGGTGGATTTTGTTGCTTAATTCAGGATATTAATCAGAATAGTAGCAAAGAACATATTATTTTAAAGAACGGTTTCGGGTTGGTGGTACTATACAAAAGTTAGTTGTGTGCGATACACACATTTTTTGCTGTATTTGCTTCCTGCTGAAGTGCATTTGCAATATAATGATTAGAGTAGTTAGAAAGGCTTATTGACATTGTTCTGAATAACTGACCACGTGTCTACGGTTGTTTTAGGCTACACGCAGGAGGAAAAGGTGGAGATAAGTCACCGGCACCTGATCCCTAACCAAATGGAGCAACACGGGTTATCATCCAAACAGCTGCATATACCTCCAGACACCACCAAGGATATTATCAACAGGTGCACAGAAGTCTATAGAAAAAAAAAAAACTCTTCAAATTACATAATGTTTGAAAGAGCATGAATGTGAAGATAAATGCCGGTGCCTGTGCGAGGAGGCCTCTCTCACAATTCCAGCTCATAATAACGTACATCTGTGGCTAATTCACAACGCCACTACTTGTTAAAGGAAGGAAGCTGTCATTAAGTTGTCAAGTGTTTTAGTGACTTGATTCGCCACAGCACTGCAACATTTTGATTGGGGAGAACATCCTTCCCCTACTCACGAAACATGTGTATGGCAGATTTGCTTTTTAGAAAGTGTACAAATTAGAAGGTGGTCTGGCTGGTCCGTTATTATTCTTTATTACTGGGATGGATTTTAAAGGGGCCCGACCATGAAAAGCCAACTTTTTGGAGCTCTTCAACCATGCTGGAATGTTGATTTCTCACCCGAAACACCACCAAAATGTGTTTTTCCCTGATGCATTTCGAAGCATTCCTTGCTGAAAAACTCCTGACGACAGAAGGAAGTCGTACCTCCCTTGCACCGCTGACCTCATCCAAGTCTTGAAGTTTCATTTTAGTTCCGGATTTGAGGAGGAGAGGTTTTGATTCGGTCAAGTTAACAGCATCGCTTTTCTATCAGTTACAGTGTTTCAACTGTAGAAAAAGATGAGGTGGCGAAAATGTGAGCGAGGGAGCGCACAGACGGACATTCAATATCAGTCACCCGCCGGCGGACTCTTGGTATGAAAACTGGGTTCCCACGCGGAATGATTTGACAGGGGGAATGTGTGTCAGTGAGTGCAATATATCGGTAATCGGTAATGCATTTTAATTTCAGTAAAATGCCTGTTTTTGGCTCCTCCCTTCACTTGGTGACCCATAACAACAAGACACCATAATAATAAGAAATGAAATCATGAATGTCCTAAATGTAATGTGCAGTACATGCATATATTTGATTGTGAAAAGTGATACCATGATCTAGGTCTTTTAAGGACATAATATGCTCTCTGGACACCTGAACAGCATTCTAAGAACTTTATTTCTTGCAAGAGCAAGTGGATTTTGCACAGAAAATGCAAAAAAAAAAGGCTGTGCTCCGCCCAAGATTATTGAAAACAAAAAATCCAATTATTTTCTTGGAAAAGGAACGTTGAAATAAACATTCAGGTTCCCTGAATAGCTCAGCCCTTCACAATAAGAATGGGATGAGGTTCACCTTGTTGTGAACAACTGTGTGAGAAAATGGTCTAACAGTTTAAGGGCAATTTTCCTCAACATACCATTGTGAGGGATTTACGGTCTATAATATTGAAAGGTTCCGAGAATCTGCAGAAACGGTTGCATATAAGCGGCAAGCAAAGAATGCTTGTGATCTTCGATCCCTCATATGGTACTGCATCAAAAACCGGACCGTTCTGGAGCCAGCATCTGGGATGTTGCGAGGGTATGTTAATGTCAATGGCATGAGTAACTTAGTCAACTGGGAAGAAAGCATTTATGCTTAAAGTTACATTTAAGTTTTGGAGAAAGGTGCTGCCATCCGAGCAATGTCTTTTTCATGGCCTCGCCTGATTATTTCTGCAAGATGAAGGCAAACCAGAGAGTGAGTGCAGGTACTACAATGACCTGCCTGCAATTTGGACCTGTTTAGAAAGTGTGTCGCATTATGAAGCATAAAATACAACAGCGAAAGCCCTGGATTGTTGGGGAAGGCTTCTTTATGTAAGATCACCTTGGATCTGCAAGAAATTGTTTTGAAGTTTCAAGATCACCTATTGAAGCCACTTCACTCTTTTTTTTTTTTTTTATGTGACTTTTTTTTTTTTTTAGTCCTCAAGAAAGTGCTTAATGGTCTTGTTTGTATTGCCTGCATTGCAACAGGTACACCCGTGAGGCTGGTGTGCGCTCCCTGGAGAGGAAGATTGGAGCCATCTGTCGAGCTGTTGCTGTGAAGATCGCTGAATCCCAGGAAGATTCTAAGATTAAAGAGTTGCCTCCTGAGAGTCACGCAGAGCAGGGGGGTAAGATTGTGAAGATTACACAAGCAAGAATGCTTTTATGACAAAGGACAGAACATCGGGAAATATGCCAATATTATTTGGCAATCAAAAACATTGGAACTTGCCCACATCATGAAACAAATCATTTTCAGGAATTGTAGTTTTGTGAAATGAGGGACGAAGCAGGAATGCTCGGTCCTTCAGCCTTAGAGCGAATATTAAATGTAAGAGCAGATGACGTTCCACAGCAAGTTATTCTGCATATTTCATCATAACACAAAACAGCACAAAGTCCTAAAGACGGCGGGCCACACAGCACCTTCACCAAGAACGTGTTCATGGCTGTACTGGTGCGTTGACAATAGTGTGCCAATTTTAGAAGCGCTCCTGCTGCATTCAAGAGATTTGAAGCAGCAGATTAAAAATGTATTTGTATAATTTGATTCAAACACAGTTCAAGTTTTCTGTAAGCAGGAGCATTTGAAACCTTTGAAACTTCAACAGTTTAAAAGAACGATTTGGAATGTAAAGGTCGAGGAAAATAGTATTTTAATTTTAAATAAAGATTTGTAACCTAACCCGTTGTCCAAATGAAAACAAAACAAGGCGAACTCTTTCTTCAGATCTCCCACAGGTTTTACTGCATCTCACGTGACAATCCCAAAAGACTACACTACCATTGCCAACATATACAAGACAGTGTCGCATACTAGGGCTGCAAATAAAAAAGACTAAGTCAGGTAAATCTACTTAGTTTCCAAAACAGTTTGACTAAAAATATATATATTTTTAGATTTTAGATTTAATATAATATATGCTGCAATAGTGGCAAGAGAGAAAGTCTCCTCCAAAAGAATGGGACAGGGGATCTCACAAGTTTGGGATCATTTCCAATTTAAAAAAAAAAAAAAGTGATAATAATAATGTTCAGTTATTGCAAAGTGTAAATTGCATACCACAGCAGTACTTGAGGAAAAGAAAACCTTGCATGCAAAGACCATCTTGTCATACGGATATGCTTGTCTTGGTGCACCATCTAGTGGCCAAATGGTTGATGCTTTTTGTTTGCTCAAAAACACTTATTGATTCAGTAACTAGTGAACTTTCAATAAAGCCAATATTAAAATACGGAGCTTCCCAAAATAAAAGTATAAGGACTGCATCGTTAGGGCCGAGAACATAACTTGTCGCTACAAACAATATATAGCGGCTCCGTTTTACGCGTTCAAATGTGCACTGCAGTGCCATGCAAATATTTACTGTAGTTACCACTTTCCTACGGTGTTAGTGTAGGTTAGCGATAAATTCCCATGCTTTACAAGAGATTTGGCCACTTGTATGCTACAGCTGCCTGTTTATACGCCTCAATCGCCCCTCCAATAAACTTTGTCTCCTTATCGTAGCCAACAGCAACATGCTGAGAAGGGACTACAGAAGACCAAACTGTTTTCATGTTGGTTTTCAGCGTTGTTTCATTCCAACCGATGCAGTTTTACTTCTTTACAAATTGATGTGCGTTGGTGGTCTGTCTTTAATGCCCGTTGGATTGACTGCTAAGCAGTCCAGGATGCCAGTGGCCACTTGGCCAAAGTCATTTGAGGTCGACTTCAGGTAATGATTTAATAAGCTCAAACAAGTCCAAAATGGATGATTTGATGTGTGCATACATTCAGAAACATTGTACACCCTCCTTCCTCCTTCAACATTTAACACTTTTTCTGGATTTTATTCTCCATGCTTCGCATGTTCCAAATCTGCAAAAATTGAATTCAAGTGTTGCGTTTGGGCCTTTTTCCAATTTTTGTTTGGCTTGTTGGTAGAGCTGAAACATGAACTTTGTCTTCGTTTTCAGCTTTTAAGCAGTTTTGACTGAATAGAATGTTGTTGGGCTACCTTATAGCTTTTAAGAAGTTTATATCAGTTCATTACATTTCCTTTGGGACATCAGATTTCTAGTATAGTAAACCAGGGAAGATCATCATTATTAGGGAGCAACATTATTACGGCATTGCTTTTTTGCAAGATAATCATACTTGACTACAATAGATTTTGTTGATTTGCGTTGAGATTCCCATGGGCCAGAAAATGCTTCTCAGATGTGCTCTGCGAATGCTGTAAACATTCTGTCTGCCATAAGTTAAATGAAATAATACAAGCCAATTCCTTGGGCTTGTTAAAATCATGATCATGTACAGTAAACTGCTTGCCAAAGTGAGATAGCTTCAGGCACGATGTACCTCTTTCAAACATCTGTTGTTTTTAATTGGGTTCCTTTCCAAGGACTGTTTTGATTCTTGCCCATTGCCAAAACGTTGAATTTCTCTCCCAAGGGTGCATGGGACAGTACTTTTGTGGCCCATTGGCGCAACATAGAGCGCTTATAATCATTCTCTGGCTTCTAACTTATCTGTGTTGAATTACTTAACATCATGTTGCCAGTCTGCAGTTGGCTGGCAACCAGTCCAGGATGTCCCCCGCCGACTGCCCGTAGACTGTTGCAATAGACGCCGGCAAGCCTGCTGGCTCACCCTGGTGAGGATAAGCAGCTATAGACAAAGATGAATGCATGGATGGCTCATGTTGGCAGTGCCTCTGATCAAGTGACCTATAAAGCAAACGTTTTGCAATGTTTTTTGTTTTTTATTTTTTTGGCTGCCAATTTGACATTTACAAGTTGGCAAAGTGGCAGTTGTGCACTAAAGTATGTATTTTTGGCGATCAAGCCAAAGATAGGCCTGCCGAGGTTTACAAATTGCAAGAGCGAGTGAACATTATGTCCTGACAACTTGCAGAGCCGTCGAATGATGTGGGCCGCAGATATAAGGGCACATGATGATCTGGATAACTGAGGGGAAGAAGAATGATTTCAGCGTCTCGGCCTGGCCTTCGTATGGCACTTTCACCCGGCAAATCCAGAAGTTTTTTTTTTTTTTTTTCACAATAGGGCTGACACTATTGAATCTTTTTCAAATCAAATAACCTATCGATCAAGGATCCTTTTTTTTTTTTTGATCGTGAGTTGACGTGAGTGGCTATAATTACGTACTCATGTATTATTTATTATTACTCATGTATTATCTATGCTACATATTATTTTTAGACACCCCCTCTGAAATATCTTTTCAGTCAAGTACCTCTTAACCAGTGTAAAGCATTTTTGGTTAACAAAAAAAAAAAAAGGCATGCCATCAGTGCCTGATTTATTAAAATTTAGAACCTTTCAAACTTCATTTGTATTGGTGCACAAAAGAATAATCAACAAAGTGTCCTCTTTTGGATCACGGAAGAGATCTGTTATCAAAAAGAAATAGCTTAATTAATAAATATTGTCTACGAAGAATAACCAACATAAAGTGCCATACCTGTTCTAAAAAAGAAATAATTATAAATAAATATTTGTCCACAGAAAAATGTTAAATATAAAGCCTCCTCTTTTGGTATGACATTACAAATCTGTGCACAAGAATAAATCATGACTTGAATTATTAATAAATATTTCTCCACAAAAAAATAATCAACATAATGTGACAGACCAGAAATAATTATGAATATTTGTCCACAGAAAAATATTAAACATAAACTGTCCTCTTTTGGCATTACAGTAGAGTTCTTTTCACAAAAATAAACTATTAACTTAAATTTTAATAAATATTTTTCCACAAAAAATAATCAGTGTCAGTGTCATAATCAAGTGTCAGCCCTGCTGTAAAAAAAAAAAAAAAATATATATATATATATATATATATATATATATATATATATATTTGTCTGCAGAAAAATATTAGACAAAGCATCCTCTCATTAACTATAAAAAAATATTTAACCCCAAAAAAAATCAACATAAAGCATCAGACCTTGTAAAAAATGTGTGTATATATATATATATTTATTTTTTTATTTTTTTTTCCCCCCCCCAAAGAAAAATATTCAACTTAAAATGTCCTCTTTTGGGATCATAGTGGAAATCTGTCCACAAAAATAAATTGACTTTACAGGTAACAAGAGGTGGCACATGAGAAGTTGGGTCAAACCATTCTAGTATGGGGGACAATCTGGCTTTTTAAAATAATGAAATTGAATAACCTCTTGAAAATAAAAAATGTTTTATGAACTTTAAAAACTTTTATGAACATATATTTAGTTAAATAATTACTTTTAAGGGATATTTGCATGTCCCCGTAACCCCTGAATTCCTTCAAATACCCCCAAGGTGTACCCGTACCCCCATCAAAGAACCACTGTGCGAGAGATTACCATTTACGGTCAACTAAAACGAACTCACATCTAGTTTACACATACATCACACATGTACTACTGTCCTTCAAGTCTCTTACAGATGGTGCTTCATCAATATACTATGTGTCAACTCGAGAGAGGAGCTTCCCGTTAGCTACTACGAGGTCATTAAATTCCTCTCCACTCTTCTTCTTCATCTTCTTCTTGATGGGCTGACTGGGCAACTTTGGAGCTTGACTGTGCCCTAGTGGTTAAAAATTGAACAAGCAAAACTGAGCCACTATAGATTGCAGTGACCGGTCACGTTCTCAGATAATACAGCCCTCGTGCGTTTGTGGGGGGGGGTTCCTACCTTTTTAGCTCCTAGTACTGTATTTACCAAAAGCCCACTTGCCAATGAATTTGTCAGCGTTTTTTGAGCAAACGTATCGCATCAGCCATTCGCTCACTAGGTGGTGCACCAAGACAAACAATGCAGCCGTATGTCAAGATGGTCTTTGCGTTTTGTTTTTCCCAGAGGTACTGCTGCGGTGCTATTTTTTCGTCTTTGCACATTACGCTGAAACTTATCTGGAATCAAGACTTGGGCGGCCTGGTGCCGATCCAGGTCATTTTTGCAGATGACGCGTCGCCAGACCACAAAGAGCCTTTTACGCTCATTTTGTTGGTTACTAAGAGCCTGCAGTTAACTTAACACGCATGTTGTTGTTGTTTGAAAGGACACTCAGAGCCAAGGTTCAACACCCTCGGGTCGTGAAACAGACGCCTTTAGCACATGACCGACCGCGATGTAACTATTTTGCAATCAGCAGAGAAGGCAGCCCCCCCAGCGATGCCCATCGTGATTGACCACAGGGCCCTAAAAGACATCCTGGGATCCCCGCCCTTCGACACGGAGGTAAGCGCACGCGCAGATGGTTACGATACCGCCGATGCTCTCGCCGTGTCGCGAACGATCCAAAAGCGGCGCTCGACTGGTCCCCAAATGTTGTCGTCTGTCTTAAGTACTTGTTTCCGTGAGTCTTTTAGCTTTTACATCTGCTGTTCATCACATTTTCATTTCCTCGTCACTCCGTGTCACCTCGTTGTCCAAATCCATGACCTCGTTTACGGAGAACGACTTTTGCTCCGCCGAATGCGTCTCGCGCGCATGTGTGTTTAGGTCTCGGAGCGGCTTACTCTGCCCGGCGTGGCCCTGGGCCTGGCCTGGACCCCTCTGGGCGGCGAGATCATGTTCGTGGAGGCCAGTCGGACGGAAGGCGAGGGTCAGCTGACTCTCACGGGTCAGCTGGGTGACGTGATGAAGGAATCTGCGCATCTGTCTATCAGCTGGCTGAGGGCTAATGCTAAACGCTACCAGCTAACCAACAGTGAGTCCGTCGACGCGTTTCAAATCATACCCGCGCCGTACGGAAAATGTATCACGTGAATTTACGTCGGAAACAGTGGCGGGAGGTCCGGATCCTTTAGAGGGGACCGACATCCATCTTCACTTCCCCGCTGGAGCCGTGACCAAGGATGGCCCCTCTGCCGGTGTTACCATAGTAACCTGCCTGGCCTCCCTGTTCAGTGGACGTCCGGTCCGATCGGACGTCGCCATGACCGGGGAGATCACGCTGAGAGGCCTGGTTCTTCCGGTACGCCGCGCGCGCCGCCCCGCCCCGCCCCACCGCCTCTACCTAGTTGTGTTGTGTTTTGGAGTTGTCTTTAGGTCGAAAACCAAAAACGCTTTTTTTTTCCCTTCTTCCTCTTCATTTTCAGCTCAAAATGTATGCATGTTCATGTTTAGGTTTGGCAATTCCAAATGAGGGAATGGATGATGCACAGATTCAATCAGATATTTGGGTGGTCCTCCTCAGGTGGGCGGTATAAAAGACAAGGTGCTGGCGGCCCACAGGGCGGGGGTCAAGCGAGTCATTGTGCCCAAGCGTAACGAGAAGGATCTGGAGGAGCTTCCGGCCAACGTTCGAAACGACTTGGACTTCGTGGCCGCCGCCGACCTGGATCAGGTGCTGAACGGCGCATTTGACGGAGGCTTCCCCGGAACGGGCGGCGTGCACCGACGCCCTCAGCTCGGCAGCAAGTTGTAACATCGCAGAACGTTGGACAGGTTCGGGCCCTCGGCGTGCATCCTCGTCAAAGGCGATAGGCGTGCATGTCGCCCTTTCGTTCATTTTCTATTCGCCTTTTTGTGTTTAGGGTCTGGAGGAGCCGACATTAAGGTGAACTGGCTGTTAGTCGATCACAGAGCCTGTCAACTTCCATCCCCGAGTAAGAACCCAACCCTTGCCGCCTGCAAAAAATCAAGCCGGTGTTTATCTTGCTTTTTAACCTTGTGGCATTATGTTACAAATTATGGAAATTCCTTTGGTATTTTTATGATATCAGGAAAGAATCAATGGAGAGAAAAAACACACTTAGAGAGCTGAAATTTCCAGCAGATGATTAAAACGTACAATTTCAAATGCAACGATTCTGACATTTCTATGCGATTGCAGCTAGACACGTGAGATTCTGTGTACAAAAATAATCGTTGTACAAATTTTGGACCATATAAAACCATTATAATTATCATTTTTGAGATGCATTTTAACAGGATTTATTACATTGACTTTTCTGCCATTTTTGCAACATACCGTTGAGCGGCGCTCAAACTATGTCAGCAAACAGAACATTCTTTGTTGACATGTTTCACTTCAAGGCAGTGGATGGCGTTGGAGACCAGTTAAAGGCTATGCCTTAAAGTATCACCATCACTTTACAGACACCATCTCCAACACCATCAATTTTTTTTGCGGGTGTTAATAAATGTATCCTAAATATGCATGTATAGAACTGATGCCACTGAACAATTTGAGTGGTTGAGGAAAAAATATTCATAAATAACTTTAATTATTACGCCTTTAGAAGCATTTACAACATTAGGGAAAATGCAATGTGTATAGTTTGCAAAGTGTGTGCGCAAGGGTTAAGTTAGGCCGCCAGCTTAGTACAATACAATATTAGCATTCCAACTCAAAGCCACATAGCGGTCAATGATGTAAGTGCCTAAAATTGGGTCTTATTATGGCAGTTGGGGACGTTATGGAAATTGGACTTTTACAACGTTTGTTAAACAAAAATGTTGGATCACTGAAGCACTTGCTCGCCCATCAAATGTGCAACAAGGCTACAAACACAAGGAATTGGTACAAAGATGCAGCAAAAAAAAAATCACAAAAACAAAATGAGTGATAAGTTAAAAGTGAAAACAAATGCCTTTTGGTCCTTTACCGTACTCTCGTCAATTCTTTTGTGCCGCAGCAACTGGCAGCATATTTTGCCTTTGCAACTGTTTTCTTGCCAGGATATTCTTTTCTTGTGTTTTTGTTTTTGCATTGCGTTTAAGCTTGCGTCCATGATGTTTTTGTGATTGCATTTGTTTTTTTCCAGCGTTTTGAAACCTTTTGCTTTTTTTTGTTTGCAACTGTTTTAATCGCTGTGTTTTTAGCACTTTTTTGTGGCAAGTTTGTTTCCATTTCCTTTTAGTAGATGCACATTTTTTGCTGTATTTTCGGAACATGTTTGCATAATTTTCTTGGCAGTTGTTTTTATTGTGTGTGTGTGTTGTTTGTTTTCCTCAATTTTGTGGAGCCTGCAGGTTGCAGCGGGTCTGCCATCATACAGAAGATTTTTGCTAAAACTAGGCGTGTGCCAGAAAAGAAATCGATTTATATAAGAATTTAAAATGTCCTTAAATCGATGTTAAATATTAGAAGTTAACGATCCTTTTCCAGTCGACTTTGCCATGTTGTCACCACGCAGCCCGTTCTGGAAAATCGAGCTAGTGGGGCAGGACACACACGCACACACAAAAAAAACCAATGGAGGAAATTCAAAGGCCCCGTCCTCATCGAAAGCAGTCTTGTTGTGTTTTACAAACTCACGTGGCACACGAAAGCCACACGGCCGCGAATGTGAATGCAACATTTCACTCCGCTTTTAACAAATAGAGTTTGACAGTCTCAGGTCTGGTGATTGTATATGCATTCTTTTCATGCTGAAGCCGTGATACGTTTTTATGTTACCTTCCTACTATATACTGTACATATACATCAACAACAACAGGAATAGCATTCGCCTCACTCTCTCTCTCATGCGCACGTGAATTAAATTCCCTACCTGGGAACAAATATTCATCAAGAACAGAAAGCAAATGTTGCATAATTAACACAACACAAAACATCTGCATGTCCACAAAATAAAATCAAAGAAAATATAATACATACAATGTATGCAATGTAACTCCAAATTAAGTGACAAATACATATTACTCACATATGTGGAAAGAATGAGAATACTGTCTAAATTCTTGTTGTTCTGGCTTGTAAAGCAGACTGAAGTAGTAGCATTCTTAGCACGTCTACAGATTGAAGCAGAAATCATTTTGAACGGAATCATCTTGAATCCAAAAATCGAAAATCGATTCTGAACCAAATTGGAGAGCCCAAAATCAGAATCGATTTGTGAGACAGATAAAGATTCCCACCCTTACTAAACAAGCAACCAAAATGGGAATACTTGTGCAACCACATTATTCTTTGTTTTTACTTACATACTCCAAAAAAAAAAAAGAAATCAAGATTTGAAATGATTTATCTTGGCCCCAGTTTTATATTCTCAAATTCTGGAATTTGTTGTTTGGAAATTCAAACTGAATTGAGATGTGAATATTCCATTTAACCCACAATATATGGAGTTAAAGACCCTTCTGGTAAAGAGAATAAATGCTTGAAAAATCAACACTTCTTTATATTAAAACAAAGTCTTTTAAGATTGTGACTTCTCGGTTAAATGCTGTTTTTAGGTGTGTTTTTTTTTTTCCACAAAACATGTCAGCAAACACCCATTTGCCCCACATAAACCACTTTTCCACAAAAAAAAAAAAAACAGCAACCCGGGCAACCGCTGAACCCAGATCAGTCTTTCTATGGGCCGCCTCCACACCTGACAAATAATTGGAAAGTTCTTCCAAATGTCGAAGTGGAAAAGCAGCTCGACACAGAGCAGCCGTCATATTTGCAGAGGAGCGCCGCTCTTTGTGTTAGTCATGAGCCAGTGACCCCAAAGATCCACCTTAAGCTTTGATCAGGTTTGGGGGCCGTAACGTCACATTTTTGTTTTTTTCGCAGTCATCTGTCTTGATCAGAAACAGAGGGAGAGTTTATATTTCATTTGAAGCCCATTTTGCCAAATGAACTCAGATGTGTGTTCTCCACTACAATGTCAGAGTCGAGAAGGCTTCTCCTCCGCGGCACTGTTCTGTACCACGGATACTAATCAGAAGTGACCGCTAGTCCCAATCACGCCATAACTTTGGCTCGATGAGGCGAAACTTGCTCGTACGGCTATTTTAAAACTCGTGTTACAAGTAATGTAAGCAGTAGTTCTGCAGTTGTTGAATATTTTGGCATTCATCAAACGCAATTTATAGCATGGGCATTAGCTTAGCATCGCAGCTCAAACAAGCATGAACGTGACGGAATGCGCGCTGTTATCTTCCCCCCATATTCCAAATATGTATTTACAGCAAGTGAGCATTTTCTATCACTGTAATGCACACAATATGAAATGACGGCCTGATCTTACCAACGACTCACGTTTGGATTTTGGCCAGCCCACCTGCAAACGCCAATCTAATTTCCATACATTTGATGAAAGCACGCCTCAGGTGCACATAAATTGCAAGTACCATCTTTCCACTGTAAAGATCAAAGCGCAAGAATTTGTGCACTCTCGTCTCATATCATCATTCCGAAGTCGTTTCGAACGTTGAAAGAAAGGAAAATTATTTCTTCTTGAACTCATGCTGCAAAGTCATATAACACGTGTGTGATGACAGCTGAACCCCCCCCCCCCCCCCCCCAAAAAAAAAAAAAAAAAAAAAGCATGCACAGTATGAGTTACCGTTCAATTGCATTTTGAAAGCCTCTCCGTTCTTCTCATGTGGCATGCAAAGCACTGTGGATGCCCGGGGCGGCTCGCCGATTTTGATGCCTCCAAAGGTATTTGCTAACAGCAGATTGGCGAGGACGGAACTTGTCCAAACTTTATCGCCAATGGTCACTTTAGTTTTCAA